>NC_134519.1:8282766-8619266 GCF_027942865.1 Odontesthes bonariensis | reverse complement strand
GTCATTGAACGTTTTGACGGGTGCCAATTTACAGCTGCAAACACACAATGAATGGCAGACCGTACCTAGCATCTACCACAAAGCTTGCCCGGGTCTCAGGCTCACTACTTTTCTTGTGTTTGTGACGACTTGTTTGGAAATAAATCTTGTTGAATTTGTCACGTTACAGCTTCCCCATACCACACATTAACTCTGCAGCCTCAAATAATAGCCACAAATCCTACAGTGTTGTGCCAGTGTACAATAAAAATGGATCATTAAAATGTTCATTAGAGCATGCACTTTGTGGTACAAGCCCCCCCTCAAAATTCCCTAGGTATGCCATTATTGTTTGAAATGTATTATTGTGTTAACTGCAACCGGTTAAGCACATTTCCACAGAAACAGTGTCCACCCTACATAAATTGCAACGACTCAAAAAAATAAATAAATAAAAAACACAAGAATATGTAGTCATGACACATAACTTGGCATGTTATTGATTGGTACCATCCTGGGAAAGGACACCTCTGTGGCTGTGCTCTTCAGGGCACCACAAATGTTCTGCATTTGAAAGATAATACATGCAAATAAGTTTAAAAAGATACACATGTAATACCTTCATCAACGTTTCTCCATTTCTATTGCAAGAATTTTCCAAATGGATAAAGAATCTTTAGGGTATAATTAAATTATTGGGTGCACACCAAAAGTGGTTTCAGCCACCTGCACTGGTTGGGAACTCATCCAATAGTCAGTTTAGTCCAGTGACTCAGTCAAATCATGATGGAGTGCATTTAAAGGTGGGAACTGAGAAAGATGAATTGGAGCTAATACTGATTAATATTGTGGTGGAAGGCATTTCAACCACAACATGTTAAAGAGCTAGGGCTGGGCAACGATTAAAATGTTTAATCTAATTAATCACATTTGTACGCAAAATCCAAAAATGAACTCAAAAGTAGTGAGGTGTATAGACCCTCAGACAAAATGGAGGAAACAGGCCTTATTTGAGTTCATTGAGTCCACAGCTCTATAAGTTCATTAAGTGCATAATGGTTGCGCGCGCCTCCGCGCGTCTCCGTGCAAGGCACTGAGATACACTGAAAAATAAACCCTTAATATGACCAAATAAGGTAGATTTGAGACATCCTTACAGTCAGACCATATCTCTTGGCTTTACGCCTGGCCTTGAAAAACCTTTAAAGAGTGAGGACTCTCTCTCCAAGGGCAGAAAGGATTTCATAGGGCTATTGGACAGACTTTCTCCAGAAGATGCATCTTTCTGTAAATTGGACACGAACCTGACGACAGAGATAAAGATTTCTTTTGTTCGACTAAATCCGTGTCTTCAGACTCCATCACTCATCTCTACAATCGTTCGGCGAACATCACAAATCCACCAAAGTAGTGTATAGCTTTTAGCATTTAGTTTTATTTTAAATGTGCTGCCATATGAATGAAAGTGCCATAACATTTGTTGTGCAAACACACTTTTAACATCAGCATCTTTCTGTAGTTTTTATGTAGAAGCCTCGCTCTACTGTCTGTTTCCTTGAATGACTTGCTGCTATCAGTTGTGTGTTTTGCCTTTAAGTGATATTTTAGACTGGAACTACTACGCTGAGAAGACAATTCAACTTGGCAGTGTTTACAGATGACTTTGGTTCTGTCGACTCCGCCGTCTGGAAGAACTTTAAAATGAAAATGGCCGAGTAAAAGTTCCGTACCCTTCTCCATGTTTGGTGGATCCGCCGATTACTTTCTTTTCCGGTTCCACAGCAGACAGCAACAGACTTTTACAAATTAAAAGCCTGTGAGCAACAGAGTTTTACAAAATAAAAGCCTGTGAGCAACAGACTTTTGCAATAATAAAATAAATAATAAAACAGGCGCCCCATGTACTAGAGGGTACAGTCCTCGCTGCAGCTGGCCCCGGTTCGAGTCCCACATCGTACAGCCCTTTGCTGCATGTTGTTCCCCCTCTCTCTGCCCCCTGCTTCCTGTCTCTCGACACTGTCCTATCTCATAAAGACATAAAAAGCCCCAAAAAATAATTAAAAAAAAAACATAAGATGTAGTCATGACACATAACTTGGCATGTTATTGATTGGCACCATCCTGGGAAAGGACTCCTCTGTGGATGTGCTCTTCAGGGCACCACAAATGTTCTGCATTTGAAAGATAATACATGCAAATAAGTTAAAAAAAAAAAAATTAAAAAAAAAACAAAAAAAAAAAACACATGTAATACCTTTATCTACGTTTCTCCATTTCCATTGCAAGAATTTCCCAAATGGATAAAGAATCTTTAGGGTATAATTCAATTATTGGGTGCACACCAAAAGTGGTTTCAGCCACCTGCACTGGTTGGGAACTCATCCAATAGTCAGTTTAGTCCAGTGACTCAGTCAAATCATGATGTACTGCATTTAAAGGTGGGAACTGAGAAAGAGATGCATTGGTGCTAATACTGATTAATATTGTGGTGGAAGGCATTTCAACCACAACATGTTAAAGAGCGCATTGCAGGCCCTGAGGAGAGCAGATTGAGTTGAGCCATAATCAACTCAAGGGAAGATGAGGATGCAAGCAAAGTCCACCCGCTGTCTAAAGATATCTTCAGAGATAAGGTGAGAGGTCTGGACACGGGGAAAAGAACAGAACCCATTGCAACTTCTTGCCCGAGGGAGCAAAGTTACCGAGGTGTGGAATTGATTCAATCATTTGATACAGACGCCTTGTGGAGGCATTGGAGTAGAGCCTGGGGCAGACACGGAGCACATAGGAGTGTTTACATGTCCCATTTGCCCTGAGAATACAGAGGAAAATAAATATATTAATATATTTTCAAAAATCCCCCCCAAGGGAGCTGGAGAATGTGACAGGTGCTCCTGAACTACCCGCCACTGTGACATGGAGCCGAATATAATGGTTTGAAAGGGAATGGATGGATGATACCCAATTTGACAGGGAAAAAGAAGATGATAGAAATGTATGTGTCTTTTTCTAAACAGCTCAGGTTTTCTGTCTCTCTGCTTGCTTTTAGATCCAATCCAGCGGGGGCGGCAGGAGCGAGGACGCTAAATCAATTTCCTTTCCTCGATGTAAAGTCCAAATAAGTGTTGCATGGTGACTGGATGTGTGCCCAAATAGAGATTACACCTGTTAGCGAGTAAACACCAAACTTCCTGCCCTTCCTAACTCGTCCTTCTTCCAGTCCGCTCAGATCTCACCCTTTCAGACTCTTCGCACATAGTTTTCCCTTTCCCTCCGATACTTTCCACTCTCTTGTCCAACATCTTTGTATTGCAGTCCCATTCCCTTTCAAAGACTCTCACCCATTCGCTTTGTATTCATTTTTACGCTCTTGATTTCTCTGCTCTCTTTATTCTCTACAATTTTAAGTCAATTTGCTTTATTGGCATGAATTTGGTCAAGTTGTACTTCTGACATTTACAGTACACGCTGCATCCGCAAAGCAACCAGTATTGTGGATGATCACAGACACTCTTCACCCTCCTACCGTCTGGGAAAAGGTACCGAAGCATCCGGGCCCTCACATCTAGACTGTGCAACAGTTTCTACTCCCAAGCTATCACACTGGAAAAAAATCTAAATCTTACCAAGTATATTTGTCTCATTGAGTATCTCATTACACACAACTGCCTAACAAGTACCATTTCAGCCAGATATAGGGACTTGTTTGAAGACAATACATCTTGAATATCTTGTTAAGTGAAAAAGTCTTGAAAACAAATTGTTTTGAGTCATATTTCACATGAAACAAGCTTTTTATTTTCCATTTGAAGAGGTTTTTAAGCTAATTTCAAGATCACTTTCATCTCAAAAGTCCTAAATATCACATCTTATTTCAAGAAATCTTGAAAAGCCGATTTTCACTAGTTCCATTGGCAGATTTTTTTTTGCTTATTTCAAGCAAAAGCGTCTTGTATTTATTGTTTTTCATATCCATTTTTGGAGGGGCATTTTTTCCAGTGTAAATCTGTCTACACAAACTTAGGAGTACAATATTTACATTATTTCAAATATGGACAAATAACTGCTGCTAAACACATTGTTTACACCTACTGTTCCCACTATCAGTGGGCTATCTGCACTGTTCCCTTCCCTGTATTTACTGTTTTTTGCTCTGTTATATTGTAAACTGTCCTGCGTACTTATTATGAATCGTCTTGCGTTATTGCACACGCTACTGCACACGTGCACTTTATGTTGTGTTTTGTAGTTCCTGTTCTGTGTAGCACCTCGGTCCTGGAGGAACGTCGTTTCGTTTCACTGTGTACTGTACACCACTGTATATGGTTAAAATGACAATAAAACCACTTGACTTGATCCAGTCAGACAATGAAAAGAATAAAGAAAGAAAGAAGTCCTCCCTGCCCCTTTCGTTCACCCCATCATGCCACATTCTGCTGGCTTCCTTTTCTCCCCACACGCCGTCTCAGGTCTCTGTCACAGCTCAGATTATTCAGCTGCTTCCTGCCAGTGTCTGAGTGTCAGACAGCAGCTCAGTGTCCTGACTCTCTGTCCACGTGTCATCGGCCTGCCTGCTGCGTCTTACCGTCTGCTTTTTGATTGGATCGATTTTTCTCTCTTTGGGTAAAGAATTCCCTAAACAAAACAATGGGAACCATTTCCATATCTCATATCTCCATGTGAAACATCCCCTCAGCAATCACTTGCAAAAGCTTTTCTTCTTTTTTTGGCCATTTTGGAATCAAGCAGAGCTTACAAATGAAAGATTTTTTGCATGTCTCCACTTGGATTTCGGACCATACATGTTCTGTGGTAATCTCTGGGTTTTTTTTAAGATTGTAAAGTTTCTTTGCCCTTTAGCTGCATAGCTTGGATCATTGTCTTGTTGGCATTTCAAATGCTGTCCTCCTGAACCATGTTTCTTTCTGCAGACTTTCTGATATTTTTCTCCAAAATCTTATGGCATTGAAGTCTGAACGGCTGGTTTAAAGATGCAATATGAAACAATAGGTCATACCAAAACAAACTAGCACCTGATAGGGCTCTTTATCACTCTCAGGAGGCTTTTTAAGTTGGAAAATGTAGTTTATTTGGTTAAGTAAACTCTGGAAGTTTGCCTGTTCCTGACTGTTTAACCTGGAATCCGATGCAGAGATTAGAAATCTGCATTACAAAAAAAACATCACAGGGAAAGAGACCTCCTTCTCTGGTAAGGACACAGTTATATTCGGATAGATCTTCACACAGATAATAGTGGTTTGCTGCCATATAAACACTCATAATGCTGCATATGAAACCTCTAAGACACGAATGCGTAAATCTTGGCCAGCATTTTTTAATTCATCCATGAATCATCGGGGGCGTGTTGTCATGCCGAATGTGCACCCGTTAGTCTTCAGTGAGTCAGCATGTCAGTGAGGAGTCAATTTATTCCGGAATGAAGCTATGTCCAGGAAGTCCTGGACCACTGGACATGTGTCAGCTTGATTCCAAACCCCACAATAAATGGACTGATGGAGAATTTTGACAGCTACTCGTTTCCCTGCGCTTACTTCCTGCCCTGCTTCCATGGTGACAAATATTTACACTGATACAGTTCATAGATTAGTTTCTGCTCCTAACGGTAGATGTATAAGCACTAGGGCTGGGCAAGTTAAGGCGATAATTATTTAACGCAGATAAATATTTTATTGTGCATTAACGCAGTTTTAAAAAAATATATATATATTTTTTTAAATTAATTAATTTTATTTTGTAAAAGTCTGTTGGTGTCTGCTGCGGAACAGGAAAAGAAAGTAATCGGCGGATCCACCAAACATGGAGAAGGGTACGGAACTTTTACTCGGCCATTTTCATTTTAAAGTTCTTCCAGACGGCGGAGTCGACAGAACCAAAGTCATCTGTAAACGCTGCCAAGTTGAATTGTCTTCTCAGCGTAGTAGTTCCAGTCTAAAATATCACTTAAAGGCATAACACACAACTGATAGCAGCAAGTCATTCAAGGAAACAGACAGTGGAGCGAGGCTTCTACATAAAAACTACAGAAAGATGCTGATGCTAAAAGTGTGTTTGCACAACAAATGTTATGGCACTTTCATTCATATGGCAGCACATTTAAAATAAAACTAAATGCTATACACTACTTTTGAATTCATTTTTGGATTTTGCGTACAAATGCGATTAATCAGGGATATCAGAATAAAAAGACTAAATAAAGTAACTTCTGCACAAAGAATTTAGCATAATCACAGAAAAGCCTCTTCTTGCTTCCTTACAGTCTCTCGTTGCCACCGATGAGACTCCCTCTTCTCATCCTATAAATTGATATGTCCCCCCCCTACTTATTTAATTTGATATCACATTAAGGCTATGGAGGAAAAAGTTAATTACGCAGCATTTTGAATTGTGATACAGTTTAGTAACATATTGCCTCATTTCTCACCGCAGACTGAAGCTGCAATGAGATATTTAACAGTTACTTTTCAGGTATCAGAGGTGCCATGTTCAGAGGGATCTTTTATATTAGTTGAATTTTATATTAACTTGATATCATCTTTTCTTGAGTCGCACATGACAGATGAAGGGCTTGATTCCAGCATGATATACGAACTGAATCTGGAGAAGAAAAAGAAGCCTCATCTGAAATTCCCTTTCCTACGAGTAACCCATAATGTGACTGTCTTAAACCGTGGTTGTTTAACTTTTTTTTCACTGTTATACTCCACTAATAGTTTTCCCAGTTTAACTTATGTTAAAAAATTAGCATCTCAAATGAGAGCAGCGAGGTAGATCACTGCGATCAGACATGCAGCAACCGGTCACCGAGGACCCCTTCTGACGCGTCTTTTGAACCAAGCTGATACCTGCGTTTACAGAGGCACGATGACACAGTGCACTGGAAAAAAAAATGGTCCTCCAAAAATAAGTAAAAAAAAAAACAACAAAACAACAAATACAAGACGTTTTTTCTTGAAATAAGCAAAAAAAAATAATAATAAATCTGCCAATGGAACTAGTGAAAATTGGCTTGTCGAGATTTCTTGAAATAAAATGTGATATTTAGGACTTTTGAGATGAAAGTGATCTTGAAATTAGCTTAAAAACCTCTTCAAATGAAAAAATAAAGCTTGTTTCATGTGAAATCCAACTCAAAACAGGATGTTTTCAAGACTTTTTCACTTAACAAGATATTCCAGATGTATTGTCTTAAAACAAGTCCCTATATCTGGCTGAAATGTTCCTTGTTAGGCAGTTGTGTCTTATATCAAGTGTAATGAGATACTCAATGAGACAAATATACTTGGTAAGATTTAGATTTTTTCCAGTATGAGGTCCTACTCCGTTATAAGCAAAGAAGTCAAACCATCTCATCATTGTGATAAACAAGTGGAAGTAAATGAGGGCATGCAAAATCTGTATTCTACACCTAAAGTTGCACGACACAATTTGCTTTTGAGAGCTCAAGTTTTTTGATTAAAGACCAAAGAAATCATCGTCATAGCTAGAGTGATCAGCACTCTAAAGAACTGACCAGAAACCAGAGATGGGGACTCAAGTCACTGTGACTTGGACTCAAGTCGACTCGAGTTGCTGTTTTGATGACTTGTGACTTGACAAAAAAATAAAAGACTTGAGATTTGACAGTTAAAGACTCGGCACTTGACTTGACTCGAGACACGATGACTTGAGTGTTAAGCATCTAGCATAATTTCAAACTTTGTTCCTCATTTGAAGATCCATTCTGACCAGTAAGTGCTTGATAAATTAGCTAATATGAACCTGTTAGCCTAGTCGGTAGTTAGCTAACGTTAGCTTGATATGATACGGGGTGGACAGGTTGGACACATTGGCCAATGATGTTTACTGACAATTACTTATATCTTGTCTTTTCACTTTATTAAGATCAGATTCTGCAGGTAAAATTGCAATAAGGTGACTTGACTTGAGACAGGACTTGACCAAGAAAAAATTACTTGGGACTTACTTGAGACTTGAAAGCTAAGACTTGAGACTTGCACATGTGTGACGTGGTCCCATCTCTGCCAGAAACTGCTTCTTTCACCTAAGGAACATTGCCAAATTAAGGTCACTGGTCTCGAAGGCTGAACTTATGATTATCCGTGCTTTTATTTCCTCTCGATAAGACTACTATAACAGCCCTTTTTATGTGTTTTAATAAGAAAGACCTGGATCGTCTCCAGACTGCACAGAATGCAGCTGCACGGCTTTTAACTCTTACTAAGAAAAGAGCCCACACATCAGCCCAGTTTTAACATCCCTGCATTGGCTTCCAGTCCATTTTAGAATCCATTTTAAAATACTGGTCCTTACTTTTAGAGCCCTACATGATCTGATCTCTGATCTGATTTGTTACCGTACATCTGCCCATACTCTGAGATCAGAGGTGGTTGGTTGTTCCTCACACACACTTCCACACTCGAGGAGACCCAAACTCTGGAACGCCTTGCTGCTTTCACTGAGGTGCTCTGAATCTGTGGACTCTTTTAAGAAGCAGCTGAAAACTTTTTATTTAAGCAAGCTTTTAGTTAGACAGTAGTGAACGTACCTATGTCTCCAGTTATATATATATATATTTTTTTTCTTCATCTTGGTATGGTCTTTTGTCTTTTATGATGGCGTTTTCTTATAATTGTTTAATGTATTTGATTGTAAAGCACTTTGGGATCTTTATCTGTGAAAGGTGCTATATAAATAAAGTTTACTTACTTACATAAAAGTAAAATTTATCACTCTGTTACTTGCTGGACGAACATTAGGTGTTGAAATTATGTGTAAGAACCAAAGAAAGCAAATAACTTCTCTTCCATTGACCAAGTTGTCCTGGTGACGAGTTTTGCTCCTGAAGAAAAAAAAGATTGTTGGAAAAAAATATATATATGTATATATATATATATATTCTTTTAAAGTAATGTCAGACTAACCAAATGATATATTCTCATGAGTATGAACAAGTAGTGTTTTTCCTAATTCTATCTCTGAAAAGTGATCGTAACCTTAAAACATTTAAAAGTGATGTAATGGACTCCTTGTTTAAGGTCCGAATGAAACACTTTGCAGAATTCCATTTGGTTTCTCATATTTACACTGGAAAAAAATGCCCCTCCAAAAACAAGTTTTAAAAAAAGCAACAAATGCAAGATGTTTTTGCTTGAAATAAGAAAAAAATAAAAGTCTGCCAATGGAACTAGTGAAAATCGGCTTGTAGAATAGAAAAATACTTTATTCATCCCCCAATGGGGCTTCTTGTCAAGATTCTTGAAATAAGATGTGATATTTAGGACTTTTGAGATAAAAGTGACCTTGAAATTAGCTTAAAAACCTCTAAATGTCAAAAAAAGCTTGTTCATGACTTAAAACAAGATGTTTAAGACTTTTTCCACTTAAGATATTCAAGATGTATTGTCTTCAAACAAGTCCCTATATCTGGCTGAAATAGTACTTGTTAGTCAGTTGTGTCTTATATCAAGTGTAATGAGATATTTTGACTAGAAATGAGACTAAATTACTTGATAAGATTTAGATTTTTTTCCAGTGTACACTAAAACTCCCTCCGAAAAAGCCTCGTCTGCTCTGATTGGACGGCTCCAGCAGCTTGATCAGACGCTGCCAATCATTCTGCTTCCAGTATGCTGAAACTGCCCGTCATGCAGACAGAGTCAGCCATTTTTTTCCTCCCAACAGTTTTCAGGGGAAATTCAAACTGCTTGAAAGCTCTCATGAATCAAAGTGTGTTAGAATTTCAATATACCACAACAACTTACATCATTTGGCGTTTTAACAGTAAAATAGGAGCTTGCTCGTTTATTTTTCCTCAACGGGGGCACACGAGCTGAATCACCATGTGCAATAAACTATTGGGGTAGCCTTGGCTCAGGTGAGAGAGCGGTTGTCTTGCAACTGGAAAGGTTGGCAGTTAAATCCCCATTGGGTCCATGTGTTGGCGTGTCCAGGAGCAAAACATTAGGCCCCACATGGCCTCCAGTTTGTTCAGTGTGAGATTGTTGAGAGATTAGCTCAATACCAGTGCTGTGTGAATGGGAAACACTTGTAAAGTCCTACCTCAGTAAATAGACCAGATTTATATAGTGCCTTTTTGAACCTATTTGTCAAGAATTTGAAGCCAAATGCAAGATTATACGATACTAATAAACTGGGATTTTCTGGCCCCAGGGGAACTAAAAAGCTGCATGCATTGGTATGTTGTATTACTGACATGAGTTACTCAGATACCGGCACTGAAAAGGTGCAGTTTTTTTTTATTTAAGACCTACAGGGGAAAAAAAAAAAAAAAAAAAAAAGGACTGATCTGACTGCTTAGGCTGAAACTAATTAAAAGAAAAGGAACCATGTGCAGTCATAGTCATTTAAAGATGCAAGAAATTGAGATTATATTGAATAATGTATTTTTTCCAAATGGAATTTATTATTTTTTTTTCCCTGTATCAATCGAAAAATAATTAAATTTGAAATAAAATTGAAACATACGAGCAAATAAAATGGCAGATTAGGCATTTCATCTCAGAATCTCCCGGCAGAGTCATTATGAAAGGAAATTGAGATGCACCTTTAGATGCATCAAATCATTATCGGGTGAACTGAATCAAATCCCGAGGCAAACAAAGATTCACAGCTCAAGTTCTGAGGGCTTTTTATGGGTTATGAAGACATGAGAGCGCTCTGAAGGACAACACAGATCCAAGGGCTTTTTTCTTTGTTGAAAGATAGAAACACTAAACTGAAGAATGAAGGGAAAAGTAAATCCTTCCGTCTTATTTAAATTTGATAAACCTTCGGTTTTATCGCCACTCCATTCCTGGGTTGTGTTTTTGTTGTAATTACGGCAGATTCTGGTGTCTCGCTTACACATTCAGCCAATCAATCACTCCAACTTGCATCGTCTAGACTGATCATTATACTGTTTAAAAAAACAAAAAAAAAACAAATAAAAAAACCAATCACCATGCAGCTGCTTCAAAGAGAAAAATCTCCAATGGGGCAGAATAAAAGCTATACGAACCACAGTATAAAAGGTTTTCTGCACTTTAACGGGACAATTTCTGGAGAGAAAGTTGCTGTATTTGAAAATATAATTCCCACAATGTTGCAGGCACAATTATTCACACTTGTTAGCAGTCGGTGTCTAACCCACTGCAGACAGTTTCCTGACGGGAGCGCTGAAGTTAAAAGCTGGAAACAAGAAGAGCAAAACTGTGGCAATTCAAAGCAACTCGAATCTGAAAAAGGGAATTCTTAAAGGGATAGTTCGCCTCTTTTGACATGAAGCTGTATGACATCCCATATTAGCAACATCATTTATGAACATTTTCTAACCCCCTGCTTGCCTGTGAGCCGAGTTCCAGCCTCGTTTTGGCGTTGACGAAGATAGTCCGGCGAGTTGGCTGGGGCTTAAAAAAATAAAGCGTTTTGCTTCTCAAAACAATATGCGTTCAAAAGGGTAATACATTTTCGGGATCAACTGCCAGATTTTACAAGGCCTGGCAGCCTTTCATCACAAACGTAGAGAACTGCGGGCTGGATTTAACAATTTGAGGTTTATTGTGTCCGGAGCTGAGTGTTGCCGTAGCGTGGGATGCGCCAACTTTAATTGATTGCGCCCGATTTATTTTGACCCCCTTTTTTTTCATTTTATGCATTTGTTTTTTTTTTTTCTGGCCCCCCATTGTTAGGAATTGTAATTTTTATTTCGTTATTTCTCGCCTGTCGGCAGCAGGCAGTGATACAAGGGAGAGAAAATAAGGCCAAGTGATTGTGAGGTCTGACTTTTTCCTGGAGAACGATTTTGATGCAAATGTATTACTCTGTTGAGCGCATATTGTTTTGAGAAGCAAAACGCTTTATTTTTTAAACCCCAGCCAACTAGCCGGACTACCTTCATCAACACCAAAACGAGGCTGGAACTCGGCTCACAGGACGCAGCAGGGGGTAAGAACATGTTCATAAATGATATTGCTAATATGGGATGTAATACAGCTTCATGTCAAAAGAGGCGAACTATCCCTTTAACTGTTCAAACATGTGCTATATTACGCCACAATCACCTCTACAGCAAACAGTCGTTTAAATTTCCACCACAACTCCGCTTTCCAATTACAACACCGTGTGGGAGCCATGTCACATGGACCCAGTCTATGCAACTGATGCAGAAGAGAGGCGGTGTAAATATTCCCGATGTAGTGTTTGCTCAAACTGCTTTTTTAGGTTCAAGATGAAAAACTCCCAACGGAGAAGCTTCAGATTCTCAAAACGGAGAGCACTCTGCAAGATAAGTAACAACCCCATTTAAGTTTAGTGAATAAAAAGTCCAATTTTACTCATCAAGCAGACAAATTAATACACAATGACAACGTATAACAAGTTTGAGGGCCTCACAATCTGATTTATACATATTGGAGTAATAAATACCTACATGATAACTTCTAAACATAAGTGAGGATTTGTGGAGAGCTCAGACTCCCACATTTACACTCTATACCATTCCTGACCCCCACTCCCACCTTCTCCAACGTCCCCAAACCCCCCCACCCCAGTCATTTACATTTATATTGAATTAAGCCATGGTGGAAAGCGAGTGGAGGCAGCCGAGACTGATTATAATGGGAGATTATGGCCCGACTGCACCACCATTATGTCGTGTAATTACAAAGAGAGAGAGGATGGAGCGCTTGGATTCCCAGATGCCAGGATCTATTTCATTTAGGGAAATAATGCCTCTCTGCTTTCCCCTCCACTTATTCTACCTGTAAATATTACACACAGGCGAATTCCCCCCTCCGGTGTTACGCTGGTCTTTATGGGTCGCAATTTATTGTAGACAAATATCATACAAGGCATTAAGGAAGATGTGTGGGTCCCCCAAAAGGCTTTTACCACTGCATCTCGATCCGCTTTATGGCCTCTTTTGATTGCATCGATCTGGTGGTGTAATGCATGTAGGATTACCGGTCATGCACTCTGGAGAAAATCTAATGTGTTCAACATAATGTAAAGCCCGTTTGAAGAGATCATCCTTTGTGTTTCTCCTTATAAAGCACTGAGGGTGACAGCTTGGTAATTCTATGGACAGTCTGAGTCATTTCTGTAATATGTGAACTGTAATAGCGAGGGATGCATTGCCATGTTAAAAGGAAATTACAGGGAGCACAAATCAATTATATGTTCCCCCTTTAAATAACAATTAAGCTAATTTTCTAAGGCTCAAAAGCAACCAATAAGAGTTTCAGTCAGTTAAGAACAACTCCTTGTTGCCAGCTCTCATCAAGTGAGATTAAACCGCTTTAATAATGGAGCATTTAACAGATATTACAGTTGATCAGAAGGTTTACACACACTGAGAAACAACTTTTTAAAGCGTGTCCAGGACTGGTATGGACAGAATGGGAAGGCGTGCAACCAATATAATGGTAAAACCAACATTATATACTAATGAGGAGCTGCAGGAAATAGGTAAGAAGTTCAACCATGTATCTATTTAAAAGCCTTGCTTTAACATTGGCCTGCATGCGCATACTCTTCAGCATTTCAGGTCAGCCACTTTTGGTCCTACCCAACATCTATGAGGTTTTAAATGATCCCAAACTGATAACCATTAACAGCAGTAAGTCACATTTTAAAGCTCACATCATAAGTAAGAAAAAAGAAGGAGTTCATGCCGTCTTTAGGTTTCAAGCTACATCCAGTTACACCACTAGTACGTTAGCTGATGGTAGTGTAACAGTGGTGTGGTCTGTACCTTTGTTGTCCTAACATTATCAAACCCAGTTTTAAATGAGGATTCAGTGATGGGGTAAGAAAAATAAAAACTGGACTGAATGCTACAGATGAAACAAGAAAAAAAAGCCTCACAGTTTGAGTAAAATCCTGCAGTTTCAGACCAGGCTGGTCGAAGCTCAACTTTCAGTGGATCACGAATCATGAATGTAAAGCATCTTGTAGAAATAAAGACTTTCGTATATATTGGATACTATACTCAAAATCAAGCTATGGGAACACGGTGGGACAGATAGAAGATCTGATAGAAAATATTCACATTATTCAATAAACCTTACTGACTTTATTCCTGCCAGAGACTTTGTCCTACACTTGCCTGGAATGCACAGTTCATGGAAATTAACTGCAATAATCTAGAATTTGCCTCAATTCTGTCAACAACAAGGTGTTGGAAACATTCCTCAGAGATTTTGGTCCATATTGACATGATAGCATCATGATAGCTGCTGCAGATCTGTCGGCTGCACATCTATGATGCAAATCTCCCGTTCCACCACATCCCAAAGGTGCTCTGTAGGACTGAGATCTGGAGACTGTGGAGGCCATTGGAGTCCAGTGAACTCATTGTGATGTTCAAGAAACCAGTTTGAGATGAGATGAGCTTTGTGACATGGTGCATTATCCTGCTGGAATCAGCCACCAGAAGATGGCTCATAAAGGGATGGATAAATTAATTGTAAAAATATCTATACACACACACACACGTATAGATACGTTAACACGTTAAATTTAACATATTTATAAAACGTGCGCACGTTAATCTTGCCTAAAAAGCTTATTTTGCGTTAAAGGAATAGTTCTCCTCTTTTGACATGAAGCTGTATGACATCCCATATTAACAATATAATTTATGAACATTTTCTTACCCCCTGCTGCATCCTGTGAGCAGAGTTCCAGCCTCGTTTTGGCGTTGAAGGTAGTCCGGCTAGTAGGCTGGGGCCACAAAAATAAAGCGTTTTGCTTTTCAAAACAATATGCGTTCAAAAGAGTAATACATTTGCATCACAAAATCGTCCCTCCAGAAAAAGTCAGACCTTACAATCGCTATGTGCTATTTTCTCTACCTTCATATCAATGCGTTCAGCCACCTGCCGATAGCCGCACCTGTTACGTGTTTGCTGCTCGGTCTGCACAGCACGCAGTGATACCAAGGGAGAGAAAATAGCACCAAGCGATTGTGAGGTCTGACTTTTTCTGGAGGGACGATTTTGTGATGCAAATGTATTACTCTTTTGAACGCATATTATTTTGAGAAGCAAAACGCTTTATTTTTTAAACCCCAGCCAACTAGCCGGACTACCTTCATCAACACCAAAACGAGGCTGGAACTCTGCTCACAGGACGCAGCAGGGGGTAAGTCAATGTTCATAAATGATATTGCTAATATGGGATGTCATACAGCTTCATGTCAAAAGAGGCGAACTATCCCTTAAGAGGCAAAATTTCAGTTAACTTAACTCGTCAGACCAGGCAGCGTTTTTCCAGTCTTCTATTGTCCAGTTCTGGCGAGTGAGTGAATTGTAGTCTCAGTTTCCTGTTGTCAGCTGACAGGAGCGGCACCCGGTGTGGTCTCCTGCTAGCCTGGGCGAAAGCCGACTGTTGACTCTGTCAAACAGTCTGGGAAAACCCAAGAGGAATCCGTTTCCATGGAGGGCGGGACCTTACCCAGCAACTTAAATTCATTGGAGTAACGGAGTTCCCTTAACCAATCATAATGTTTAGAAATGACGTTGGTTATGCGCCGAGGTTCATGCTTACTCTCGCGAGGCTCTAGCTCGCGAATCACGCTTCCCACATCCGCTTTCATTATACCGGTACCATTTGATAAATCAAACCTTTCCCAAAGCCAGTTGGAAGGAGAGCTTCGACATCCTTGCCACTAACAATATTGAAGAGGCATTCCTCTTGCTCTCGTTTTAATTGTGTAATGATCTCCAGAGTTGAGACAACTTCATGGATAGCTTCTGGCGTTCTTCCGTCCCCATGTTTATTTCCGCTGCGGTTGAACTACAATTATATGGACTACAATGGACTCCGCGCGTGAGTTCTGCGTCACCACTCGCAACTGTTTGCTGATTGGCAAAACACTGAGCGAACCGAGGTAGGGGGATTTGGCCAGACTATGTGCGGAGCCAAAATCTTTGGGCGGAAGTACGTAGGATGGCGTCGCCAGGCTAGTCTCCTGCTGCTGCAGCCCATCTCCTTCAAGCTTCCACCTGTTGTGCGTTCAGAGATGGTTTTCTGCGTTCCTTGGTTGGAACGAGCGCTTATTTCAGTTACTGTTGCCTTCCCATCATCCGTCTGCCTATTCTCCTCTGACCTCTCACATCAACAAGGCATTTTCACTGGATATTTTCTCTTTTTTGGACCATTGTGTGTAAACCCCAGAGATGAAAATCTCAGCAGATCAGCAGTTTCTGACACACTCATACCAGCCCGTCTGGCACCAACAACCATGCCACGTTCAAAGTCCCTTAAATCCCCGTTCTGATGCTCAGTTTCAGCAGGTTGTCTTGACCACCTCTACATGCCTAAATGCATGTTTGTAGCTGTTTGTGTTAACAAGCAATTTAACATGTGTACCTTATAAAGTGGCCGGTAAATATATATATATATTCATTACTTAACTTTACAGCAGAAATAATTCATACAAAGACAGGAATTCAGGGGGGAAAAAAAAGAATATTGAGGAGAGATCTGCACAAATAAAACACTGATGATGAATGAGAGGAAAAAAGAACAGAGACAGGTGCAAAGAAAATCTCACTGAATAATACATGCAATATATATTTCATAAAAATACGGTATGCACAGATGGTAGAACAGTAGTGTGTTGGCCTGTCAAACGAAGCTGCGCTGTTCAGCACTGTCATGGTGAACGTATAAGAATCATGTCCTAAATCAGTGCCTGAGACAGCGACACCGAATGAGCCGACTGGAAAATGAGCCCTGCTGTTTCTGCGCTGCATCGTTTCTCAATCCTCTTAAGTTCTAGATGCTCTCCAACACACCCGATTCAGATCTCAGCGCATCATCAAGCTCTGCAGAATCTCCTCAACGACCTATTTATCGGAAACATGGACTAAAAAAAACACTGCTATAGGATACAGAGTCATAAAAACTACCTCCCCTAGTTTCTCTGGACACCGTTTTTATTTAAACAAATTAAGTAAACTCTACTTGTTTTTCATAGGCAGGAACATCATTTTACTCAAAATTTTAAGTAAATTTTATATATCTGTAGTATTTGCTGTTATGAAGTAACTTAGTAGATTTAAACGATACACTTTCAGAGTAAAGTTTATGTAGTATTTCTAGGTTTATGTACATACAACTATTAAACATTAAAATTGTATGAGGAAACCTAAGTAAAACTTACTCTTCCCCCATAATGCATGAAATATCTTAACTTATCTAGACTGTTGCCTGATTTTAAATTCATTTAAATGATTTTATGTTTCTCTTTATATTATTTTATGTATTTTTAATGCTTCTTCCACTCCCTGTTGCAATGCTTTTATTTTATGTAAAGCACTTTGAACTGTTTGTACATGAAATGTGCTATACAAATAAATTTGATTTGATTTGATAATTCATGTATTACGTTAATAAAATGTTTAATTTTACTTAAGAAGCTCTAGTTCTTACTGAATCTTAAAAATATAAAAGGTAGAAATTACGACAGTTACTCTAATAGAGTTTACTTCACCAAAAAGTCACTTTTTTCTGTGTACAAAAACTACTGGAGGTACTGAACCCAATGTGTAGTTATGTTATTTCATGGAGAATTACACACACATATATATATATATATATATATATATGTAATGTAAATCATGAAAGTTACTTTAAATGTTCATTATCAAGAATGGCAATTCAAAAGAACATTGGAAAAAATGCCTCACACACCTTCCTGCCCTCATATGTATTTATATGAATCACACTTAATATGATTGTATGAAAATAATCAAGCGCCACTTTAAATGTTGCAGCCACACAGAATAATCTCCCTCCATTTCACAAAGGATGGTCCAGTGTTTCCTGGACAAAAGGAGGTAATAAAGTGTAATTTAAGTGCCTCTCTCTTAGCATGAAGAGAACACAACATGATCTTTATCATGCCTGCCACCCAGATCATTTCACTCAGTTAGGAGCTCCTACAGCAAAGAAAAGCAACAGGAACCACAGTGGGTCGGGATGGATTGGAACAGTTTGCTCACTTACCTTCTGCTCGTCTGCAAAGGTCTCCAGGTTGGGATTAAAGGTGATTCCAAACATTTGGATGAGTTCGTCTTGGTGGCACCACAGCCCAATAAATGACAGTTTCAGATAAATGGGTCTCGTTGACATTCAGAAGCAGATGATTCCTGCTGTGCCACTTTGGAAGTTTTCAACTATCACAACCCGCTACATCTCCAGTGACATTTCAGTGCAAGGGTCCAAGGAAACACATAGACTGCATTGTGTTGATTGGGTTTATTGGCTGCACCTGTGAAGGTGAGCAGCCTGGAGCTGCTTGCAGTGGGACTGCTGCTCCTCTTGTTGCTACAGCTTTTTACAGGTGCCACAACAGAGTTGTCAGACACCAGAAACTGAGACTGAAAAGTCCCTGTAGCACTCCTGTGTTGCTAACCACCACAGGCAGGTCCCCAGACACAGAAACTGCCTGTACTGCAGTCACCAGTCAAGGAAACAGTTGACAAGCTGAGAATCCTTATTTGCCTCCAACTTGGAAATAGTTGGATTTTTGTAAAAGTACTGGACGAATCGGAAAAACACGACTGTGCCACGCAGAAAAAGAATCCAGGTGAGAGTTTGGGCTAGTACTACTTCAGAGTAGGGCTGGGCAACGATTAAAATGTTTAATCTAATAAATCACATGATTTCCCTGATTAATCACGATTAATCGCATTTGTACGCAAAATCCAAAAATGAATTCAAAAGTAGTGTATAGCTTTTAGCATTTAGTTTTATTTTAAATGTGCTGCCATATGAATGAAAGTGCCATAACATTTGTTGTGCAAACACACTTTTAACATCAGCATCTTCCTGTAGTTTTTATGTAGAAGCCTCGCTCCACTGTCTGTTTCCTTGAATGACTTGCTGCTATAAGTTGTGTGTTTTGCCTTTAAGTGATATTTTAGACTGGAACTACAACGCTGAGAAGACAATTCAACTTGGCAGTGTTTACAGATGACTTTGGTTCTGTCGACTCCGCCGTCTGGAAGAACTTTAAAATGAAAATGGCCGAGTAAAAGTTCCGTACCCTTCTCCATGTTTGGTGGATCCGCCGATTACTTTCTTTTCTGGTTCCACAGCAGACAGTAACAGACTTTTACAAAATAAAAGCCTGTGAGCAACAGACTTACAATAATAAAATAAAAAAACAGGGGTGGTTTGTGGCATAGTGGGTTGAGCAGGCGCCCCATGTACAGAGGCTATAGTCCTCGCTGCAGCTGGCCCCGGTTCGAGTCCCGTATGCTGTGTGTTGTTCCCCCTCTCTCTGCCCCCTGCTTCCTGTCTCTCTGAACTTTCCTATCCATTAAAGGAACAAAAGCCCCCCCCAAAAAAGAAAAAAAGTGCAATAAAATATTTATCGGCGTTAAATAATTGACGAGTTAACGCGATAATAACGAGTTAACTCGCCCAGGCCTACTTCAGAGACATGGCAGCTTCATCCACTCCCAGGTGTGGTTGATGATTAAACTGGATTCCACCTTTGGTCCAGCTGCACTGTCCTGTTTCCACAGAAAACACATTATCCTGAAACCAATATGGGTCCAAGTCCACAAAGTTTTCAGTTCTGTAGTATTCAACAGTACAAATGTGTCACAGTGGAACAGAGATTTAATCCTGAATATTTGTAATGCCTCAGAGATGACAGAGCGCTGGATGAATGGACGCACAGAATGAATAATCCAAGACAGAACTATTTCTCAAGTTCACGTTTGGATCTTTTCTTTGAGACTGAGTCGGTAAAGTTTCAAGGACAAGTCTAAACAAAAAGTATCTGTCAACAAATCTGAAAGATAGTAGGATAGTCTGTATTACACAAGAAAATTAAAGGACAGTGAAGACGATGTCTCTTTTATTTCCATTTTCTGGCGCTTTGGCACTAAGTTGCAGTGTGTGGAGATGAGCTGAGTTGACTTTAAGGTCCAAATCACCTCATTTTATAGGGATTTTTCTTAGATAAGTGTCCACTTTTCACCAAGATGCATAAAAGTTAAACTCAAACTCTAACAAATCCTTTAAAAAAAAAAAAAAAAGACTTATTTGTGAGATCATTAAAACCGGAAGAAAGGTAACCTAGGTGTTGCTTTGGACTCCTCTTATTGGTTTCATTCATGTTAGTTATTGAGGAAGTTACCTTCCATCCTTCATGGTGCTCACATGGATTTATTTAATCTGTTTTACATTCCCACCAAACAGTTGGAGAGGAAAGGAGACCGTACACAGGTGAGCATTTCAGAGGAGATGGCTGACTCATGACATGTTCATATTTGGTTAACTTGATAAGAGATCCTGAGCAATAATGTGTCTTGACTACAGAAGTACAACATCAGCATTTCCCTTTAAGACGTGGTAGTGGGTGGTCTTAAAACAGCTTGTTATCATTTTGTTTTTGTTTCGTGTCAGCTGTAATCCTAACGTTTACATAAACCTTTATATTTTGAGGGCGGTAACAACAGTCCTTCAGCCACATAGCTCTGATATTTGAGCTCTGTGAGGAGTTTATATGATTAAACTATTTCTGATAATCCAGAACATGTAGATTCGGACAGTACAATGGCTCCACCTAGTGTTTAAATCTGACTGGGGCCTGTTCAGCTGTTCCGAGTAGATCTAAAAGCTTCCTTTGATTTTATGGGAGAAACAAATGAAGGATTTATTTATTTATTTATGCGAGGATGCAACTTCTGTGATCCCCTAAAGCTAATGTAATGTATACATGAGAGTTTATCTTGTCTTTATACTGTTTGATTTCAACAAGGACAACAAATGTTCTTACAATATTTAGTTCTGATAACCCATTTATCTTCATAGAAATTCAATTATCCTGTCAAAATTCCTTGAGATCGCGATCATGTAGTTTCAGTTCTCATTAATCAAGCACACCAAAATAAACTAACCATACTTTTTGGAGGTTACTCGTAACGGCTGCTTTTATTTTGAAGGCTGTTTTGGTACTCACCGGAAATAGACGCTTTACCCACGCGTGGGTTCCGTAGTATATCTGTCGGACAAGGTTCATGGGTGTTCTTGAACTTTGACTTCTTCTCTTGTTGCTTTGTTGTCCTTTAGCAGACGCCACACCGGTTATGAGTGCCATGATTCCCCGGATAGAGCAGCTGTCTGCTCGGGTTGTTCGGGTTTTAGGCTGCAACCCGGGACCGATGACTCTGCAGGGAACCAACACTTACCTGGTCGGCACTGGGGAAAGGTGACTCCAAGACCTACGTTAGCTTTCTTTATGGTTTCCAAATGAAATGTGATTTGACTTGTCTGTCCTTTCATATTATTTGTATCTAAAGACTTTCATCCGGCTAAAACCGTTTGAAAAACCGTGATGACGCAACCTGTTATCTCATAGAAAAGTACGTCACGCCAAATTCAATTCGATTTTTTTAAACTTCTAGGTTTACTTAGTGTTTAGGAATTATCTTCACACTGTTTACATGAGTGGAGGTGAATAATGAATAATCATAATGTTTTAATCACTTCGGCGTCCATTTTTCATCGGGTTAATTGATCATTTTACAACGACTTGCAGTTATATGACCAGGTTTTTCTCTTATTTCCCTCAGTTCTTTTGACTGTTTTGGCTATAGCTTTCACTTTTAATTTCTGTTCTATCATGCCTGCCAACGGCTATATATACATCCAACATGCAAAGTATCTTCCGTAAAGATGAAGTACTGATAAATGATTTATGATAAATGATTGGGGCTGTATGGATGCCATCAACAGTAGGAAGCTGAATTTCACCAAAAGAAACATGCTTGTCAACATGTACTGTGACTACTGAAGCAGATCATGATACTCTCCATAGGATTTCAGTCGAATCTCACACACGTCTCTTTTAGCCTGGCAAGGATGAAACGCACAACGATGACCTCCCTTTTAATGCCTTTTCATTTCATGACATTTCGGGCCAACACGGCCCATTCTCAGGGAGTTTAACATAGGGGTGTACTCACTTTTGTACCAGCATAATTTCACAAAAATGGACAAATATGTCATTTAAGTTATATTATTGACCTTTCTTTTCTGTTGTAAGCTCAACAGATGTTGTATTAAACTTACTCTATGCACGTTTTGGGAATAACTTGTGTGTGTATTAAAATATTGTTCAAAATGTTACTTTTCAACAGGGGTGTACTCATTTTCACTGTGCACTGTATATAGTTAAAGGGATAGTTCGCCTCTTTTGACATGAAGCTGTATGACATCCCATATTAACAACATCATTTATGAACATTTTCTTACCCCCTGCTGCGTCCTGTGAGCAGAGTTCCAGCCTCGATTTGGCGTTGACGAATCTAGTCCGGCTAGTTGGCTGGGGCCACAAAAATAAAGCGTTTGGCTTCTCAAAACAATATGCGTTCAAAAGAGTAATACATTTGCATCACAAAATCGTTCTCCAGGATAAAGTCAGACCTCACAATCTCTTGGCCCTATTTTCTCTCTTCGTATCACTGCGTGCTGCTGCCTGCCGAGAGCCGCGCCTGTTACGGTGTTTCCTGCTACGATTTTGTGATGCAAATGTATTACTCTTTTGAATACATATTGTTTTGAGAAGCAAAACGCTTTATTTTTGTGGCCCCAGCCAACTAGCCGGACTACTTTCGTCAACACCAAAACGAGGCTGGAACTCTGCTCACAGGACGCAGCAGGGGGTAAGAAAATGTTCATAAATGGTATTATTAATATGGGACGTCACACAGCTTCATGTCAAAAGAGGCGAACTATCCCTTTAAGTAAAAACAGAAATCCTCATGTAGGTCCTGTGCTCTCACTCTTCTGTCCAGCTTCATGAGCTTTAATTCTGGAGACTGTGCCGGTCTTTTTTTCCCTCGTTGTTTTCGGGTTATTGTTTCTCAGTAAGATGACCCCAACCGGGAAGATGACTTCTTTTGTTACGGGCATTTTTTTTTTGCATATTGCGCCATCTGAGGTTATTTACTGGGCTCCAACTCCAGCTAGAAAAATGTGGACACTCAAAAACCTTGTTTCTGGTGTTCCAGACGTGTGCTGATAGACGCCGGAGAGCCTGCTGTGCCTGAATACATCAACAACCTGAAAAGTGCTCTGGGGCAGTTCAACGCCAGCATCCAGGAGATCATCGTCACACACTGGCATCAGGACCACACCGGAGGAGTGGAAGATATCTGCAGAGACATCACAGGTTCGGGCTGCATGCACCGCTTCATTCAGCTCTGATTATAATTCCTTATTTCTGAATGATACCGACCCTGGAAATCTGTCCGTAATGACACCTTTACAGGCTCAGATCTGCTTTCAGTCACATTAAATAAACGGTAAACATGTCAGCTGCTTATTTGTCAGTATTTCTCCGTTTTTTTTTTTTTTTTTTTTTCTTTTTCTTTTTTTTTTTTTTTCTCTCTCCTGCAGGACCTGAGGTCCGAGTCAGCAAACTGCCGCGCTCCATTCAGGTGACAGAGACGGCCGGAAACAAGAGTTACACTTACCTAAAGGATGGAGATGTGATCCAGACAGAGGGAGCCACTCTCAGGTCAGTTCAGTTCAGACAGGAAATGATCCAAGAGGAAAACCGGAGTTAGTTATGAGCTAATAAGAGCTTTTTTTTTTCTTCTGTTGCAGAGTGCTGTTCACCCCGGGCCACACTGACGACCACATGGCCTTGTTGCTGGAGGAGGAGCGGGTGCTTTTCTCTGGAGACTGCATCCTGGGCGAGGGCACCGCCGTGTTTGAGGATCTCTACGACTACATGAAGTCTCTGAAGATCCTGCTGGACTCCAAGGCCGACCTCATCTACCCCGGTGAGTCAGGACACCGTTATTATAATATATCTAACCCACATGTGTTCTCACACTCAAAGATTCTCACTTTCACCCCCTTGAAACTGCCCAGAGTAACCACACACTAAGAGCTGAGAAAGCCTCAGTGGTGGTAACAGAAGAGAGGCATTATGGGTAAAAATGGAGATGATGCTCTTTGGTCCAAGGTTTAAACCTCCAACTTCTCAGCTTTTTGATTTTGCTTCATTCTTTAATGTTCATTCTCACCATTCAAATATGCTTAAAGGGATAGTTCGCCTCTTTTGACGAAGCTGTATGACAGCCCATATTAGCAACATCATTTATGAACATTTTCTGCTGCGTCCTGTGAGCCGAGTTCCAGCCTCGTTTTGGCGTTGACGAAGGTAGTCCGGCTAGTTGGCTGGGGCCACAACAATAAAGCGTCTTGTTTCTCAAAACAATATGCGTTCAAAAGAGTAATACATTTGCATCACAAAATCGTTCTCCAGAAAAAGTCAGACCTCACAATCGCTTGGCCCTATTTTCTCTCCCTTCGTATCACTGCGTGCTGTTCAGGCTGAGCAGTAAACACCGTAACAGGTGCGGCTGTCGCTAGGTGGCTGAACGCATTGATATCAAGGGAGAGAAAATAGCGCCAAGCGATTGTGAGGTCTGACTTTTCCTGGAGAACGATTTTGTGATGCAAATGTATTACTCTTTTGAACGCATATTGTTTTGAGAAGCAAAACGCTTTATTTTTCAAACCCCAGCCAACTAGCCGGACTACCTTCGTCAACACCAAAACGAGGCTGGAACTCGGCTCACAGTACGCAGCGGGGGGTAAGAAAATGTTCATAAATGATATTGCTAATATGGGATGTCATACAGCTTCATGTCAAAAGAGGCAAACTATCCCTTTAATTTAAAAGAACCAGATTAGTAATAAAGCAAACACCTACTTTTAAAACTTCTGGACAGTGAATCTTTGGCACTTTTGAGCCACAGAATTTTGCTTTTGCATCATTTTTTTGGAAATGGGAGATAACAGAAAGTTTTGATGGAGGATTTTCATCAATTCTGGTACAAAGCGCCCACTTTGAATCGGGGATCACGTGTTAGGAAGTTGGCCATCAGAACTCACTCTATCCTAACTGAAACATATTGTTGCTTATAAGTCAAAAACACTAATTATGACAAAATGTCTCTAGTTTCTTGGATTGAAAGTTGAAATTTGCTCCAAAAGCTTCTTGTTTCCCAACGATCAGTCGTTAAAACGCACAGCTTGATGGCAGAAATAAATCGTTTCACTGTATGGTTCAAAAAGGCATTTCTGGTTCCCACCTTGATGAAAACTGCGCAGGTTAAGGCGCCACAAAGCGACTGAAGGCTTTGGCTTCACTCCTGCTCCGCTGCTCTCTGTGCAGGTCACGGGCCGGTGGTTCAGGATGCCGGCTCCAAGATCAAACACTACATCAGCCACCGGGACCAGAGAGAACAACAGATCCTGGCAGCCGTTCAGGACGGGGCAGGAAAGCCTTTCTCCTCCATGGAGCTGGTCAAGGTCGTCTATAAGGTCAAGACAAACCCCTCTGTTACTTTGATGCTCTTTCCTGCCTGTTGCTAAGGACACTCCAGCCAAAATCACTTACCTACAACACCTAAACCAAACCAAAGCAGATGGAAAATATAGTCTGCGTTAATCCAAGTCGGCGTGTTTAAGGGCATCTACCCAGGTTGGAAGTAAAATTAGATTAAAAATTAGGGCTGGGCAATGATTCAAATTTTTTATCTAATTAATCACATGATTTCCCTGATGAATCGATTTGTACGCAAAATCCCAAAATGAATCCAAAAGTAGTGTATAGCTTTTAGCATTTAGTTTTATTTTAAATGTGCTGCCATATGTATGAAAGTGCCATAACATTTGTTGTGCAAACACACTTTTAACATCAGCATCTTTCTGTAGTTTTTATGTAGAAGCCTCGCTCCACTGTCTGTTTCCTTGAATGACTTGCTGCTATCAGTTGTGTGTTTTGCCTTTAAGTGATATTTTAGACTGGAACTACTACGCTGAGAAGACAATTCAACTTGGCAGTGTTTACAGATGACTTTGGTTCTGTCGACTCCGCCGTCTGGAAGAACTTTAAAATGAAAATGGCCGAGTAAAAGTTCCGTACCCTTCTCCATGTTTGGTGGATCCGCCGATTACTTTCTTTTCCGGTTCCACAGCAGACAGCAACAGACTTTTACAAAATAAAAGCCTGTGAGCAACAGACTTTTACAATAACAAAATAAATAATAAAACAAGGGTGGTTTGTGGCGTAGTGGGTTGAGCAGGCGCCCCATGTACAGAGGCTACAGTCCCCGGTTCGAGTCCCACATCGGACAGCCCTGTGTTGCATGTTGTTCCCCCTCTCTGCCTCCTGCTTCCTGTCTCTCTGAACTTTCATATCCATTAAAGGCACAAAAGCCCCCCAATTTTTTTTTTTTTTTTTTTAAATTTTAAAATAAATAAATAAATAAAAACTGCTTTAATGCGCGATAAAATATTTATCAGCGTTAAATAATTAACTAGTTAACCTGCCCGGCCCTAATAAAAATCTATAATTAAGTACATCAATAAGTATGCTAAGTTATCAGACTTCTGCCTGCAGCCGTTCACACACGTCCTGCGCTTCACTTTGCTGTTTGGTCAGTGAAAACTGACACTGATTGTGTTTGGTGCTCTTCTTCCAGGACACGCCTGAACACCTGCACCAAGCAGCTAACGTGAACTTAGTCCATCACTTAAAGAAACTGGAGAAGGAAGGCAAGATCAGTCTGGGTATGTCGCCGCTTTGTACCGTCTTTAAAGGTGTTGAAAAGAAAAAAAAGGTCATTTCCAGCTAAATAGACACCTGTTGCCTGTATGAAATTAGGCTTTGCACTCTGACTGAGGCCTAAAGTGTCAGTGCAAACTTGTTTTCCCACAGTGAACGACTCTTCAGAGAAGATCAAATGGAGGAGTAATCTATGAAGACCACCAGCTCCAGAGATGAAACCAACCCAAGCTGAGCTTTTGTGCCTTTTTGAGACTTTCGGTGTTATTTTTGTGATCAGATGCTTGATTTACAGATTTCCTAAATAGAAAAGATCTGTTGCTTTGGAGGTTTTCCGGCTCGGAGCATACACATGAACACCAGTTGGGACTTATGAGGACTCAGCTGTAGCTTGTGTCAACGTTCAACAAGGCAAAAACTCTGTCTAAAGGTCAGCTGGCTGCTGCCTGTCCCGCAGTGTGACCAGTCTGCCACAACGCGTCCTCGCTTCCTGCATGGATTCCTATATACAGCATACACTGCCCTGCATATCACTGACTATAATTACTGATGAAGCCCTGAGGATGACTGCTTTCAAAATGTCCATCGGTGAATTATTGTTTGTTCTGTGGTTGGAACCTTCCCGGCATCTCCGGACAGCTTTTTACACGCATAACGGAGAATTAGTGGCTGAACTGTTTAAGTTTGGTGTGTGTGTGCTTCGGACAGAAACTCTCCAACTCTTTTAGGTTCGTCTTCCCCCAGACCAACACTTTTTTTATGCTCTTTGCAGACTTGGCTGAAGCGTCATGTGAACTTTGTCACAGAAATGCTGCACACTTTTCCAGTGGGTCACTAGGTGGCAGCATGTGTTAATAATCCGAGCAGCCAATCAAAATAAAGCGAACTAAATGCTGCAAAAATGATTAGAAATGTTTTATTTTCTTGAAACTTTGTCAAATGAATGAATGAATAAATAAAAGAGCATTTGTGTTGTAGAATATTTGCTCTATATAAACATGCATTTCTTTAGTTAACATATAAAAGTAGGGGCTTGAACAGCTGACTATGACCCTAACTCGATCACTATGAACCCATATCCCATTAGCAACAAAGAGAGCTCTTGTGTGACCTCTTGAACTTTGGCCAAGCCGTCCCACCCCTCCCAGTGACTCTCATCAGTTTTCATGTTGACTCATGACTGATGCAAAACGCCTGCATGGGGACTGACTTTCTTTTTGATTCTGTGTTTTTTTTTTTATCGGTACCCAATCTGCTTTTGTGTTGGAATGACTTACAGTAAAGAAAACCTGAGATGCCAACACACACAGGACATTAATGAAGATTCAAGATTCAAAGGTTTATTACCATATGTGCAGTTAGAAACGTGTTTCCCTGTACAACGAAATTCTTTACTTAGTTGCCCGCACTGGATGTCCAAATATAATAAAAGATAAGATAAAATAAGCATGCAACAACAATAAATATAGAAATAAAAATATAGAAATCTAGCTTGTGAACTCTAAAGACCTACAAAAACGTAAGTGTGTGGACAGTAACGGGGCAATTTTACATGCCTAATACATGCCTAAAAAGGGTATTACTATTATATAACAATATCTCTTTCAAAAGACCCGTTGAATCCTAATGGCCAATACTGAATTATCACGTTTTAATAGCAGTAAACTAGTCTGAAAATAAGGTGCACTGGAAAAAAATCAGTCTTACCAAGTATTTGTCTCATTTCTAGTCAAAATATCTCATTACACTTAATATAAGACACAACTGCCTAACAAGTACCATTTCAGCCAGATATAGGGACTTGTTTTAATACAATACATCTGGAATATCTTGTTAAGTGAAAAAGTCTTGAAAACAAATTGTTTTGAGTCACATATCATATGAAACGAGGATTTTTCTTTACATTTGAAGAGGTTTTTAAGCTAATTTCAAGATCACTTTTATCTCAAAAGTCCTAAATGTCACATCTTATTTCAAGAAATCTTGTGAAGCCGATTTTCACTAGTTCCATTGGCAGATTTTTTGCTTATTTCAAGCAAAAACGTCTTGTATTTGTTGTTTTTTTACTTATTTTTGGAGAGGCATTTTTTTTTTCTTCCAGTGTGGAAGAAGCTTCTAATGGATTCTGTAAGCCTCTTTACTTATTAATCAGAAAAAAAACTAAACCTAACGATGTGTTTTCTCTGAAACTTGCATGCAGAAATGGGAAGTTTTCAGCTCGTGGTTTTCTCACGTTATAAAACTGTCAGCAGCAGCAGAGTGTTTGGTGTGAGGAGGTGGAGACGGAATGGAAGTAGAGACACCCAGCTCTGTGGTAATGAGATGAGAGGAGGTGGAGGTGGTGGTGTAGAGGGAGGAGGAGGAGGAGGACGAGGAGGGGGGTCTACTGGTAAAGATAAACAGCCGAGGAACCTCTGAGCCAGATGAACATGGCGGCTCCGGCTCTGGACGCTCCTGCCGCTCTGTCCCGCTGACCAGCACCTTCACAACGGAGGCACCCATGGCCGCTCAACTCTCAGGTAAGTTTCCCGTCATTCCCTGCCTGACCCCCCTCCCAACTGCTCCTTCAGTCCCACCCCCCACCCCCAATATAATTCCCAGCTCAAACAGTCGCGTACAAGGCTTGTGCATTTTTTTTTTTTTTTTTTCTCTTGTCAGTTTATATCGAGGTTATCACACTTGAAGATGCTTTGTATTTACCGTTAGAGCATTTTTTCTTTCTGTGGGGTAATAAGAATATACCACGGGGTTAACTAGTGTCCAGGAAATAACGTTCCCTGGTCGAGAGAAGCGACAACTGGAGTTTTTTTTTGTTTTGTTTTTTTTTTTGCAGGCAGTGCGACAGCCAACAAGCGTCTGGGTTCGTTGGAGTTGAAATTCACCGTCAGTTAAAAAAAAAAAAAATCTGGGTTCATTTTCACGTAGATTTATGAGACTGAAAGCAAACGTGTTGTTTTTTTTTTTTACAGTGAACATTTCAAGTTATTCCGTAACCGGTTTCGTGTCGCTTGGACTTCCTTAAACAACTTAAACGTCAAGCCGGATAAATATGATCTTCCGCTTCCGGTGTGGAGTTTCAGAACAAAATACGATTAAATTTGACAAGTAAGAACTTTTTCAGGTGGGTTACTTTTTATTTTTCTAGTAAATGGCCAATTGGTAGCAGGTTGATTAATCAAATCAAATTTATTTATATAGCACATTTCATAAAAGCATTGCAGCATGGAGTGTAATAAGCATTAACATACATAAAAGAATATAAAGAGAAACAAATGAAATAATTTAAATGAATTTAAAAACAAGCAACAGTCAAGATAAGTTAAAAGATATCGTGCAGATGTCATGCATAGACACATGAGAACAGAAATGTTTTTAACCTGGATTTAAAAATGTCTCCATTTGGTGAAAGTTTAATCTCCACTGGCAGTTTGTTCCACTTGTTTGCAGCATAACAGCTAAATGCTGCTTCTCCATGTTTAGTCTGGACTGGATTATGTACATGGGCTTATTCAAGTATGTTTAAATTGTGTTGACGCTGTATTATGTATTACAGGCGGTTTTGTTTTGATGGTTTGTTAATTGAGATGAGATCATTTTCAGAATTTTCTGCCAAATAAAGGGTAGCTGTTGACCAATGATCATCATTTGCCATTATATAGATCATGACCACATCCAAGGTGGTTGTATCTGGATACTTAAGAGTATATTTCATTTGGAGTTTTATTTTTTTAATGTACTTACGGTTTTCCTGTGGTGAAAGCTTGTCGCTTTGTTAACGCAACAGACTTTGGGAAGAATTTTTGGTTATTTAAAAAGTTTAAATTCCAGCTTTAAGCAGGGATCTAAGTGGAAATAAAATAATGCCTTAGCAAAAATAAAAAATATTCTCCACAGATTTTAAACAAGAATAGCTTCCCTAGTCAAAGGCTTTCTTGGAAAAGTCTTTGGAGCCCAGTATCTGTGAACATGGTCAGGCATCCCTTTTGCACAAATGGCTGCTGGTAAAGAGCCAAATGTGGGTTACCAAGGGGATTAAAAACAAATGCATCCAACATACAAGTCATGTAAATGTGTTTTTAAATGACTACGACTGAGTGTTTTGCCTTCTTTCTGGCAGCAGGTTCAGTGTGCAGGCGTTTTTTTTTTTTTTTTTTTTTTTTTTTTCAAACACAAATAAACCCTATGTAACACAGAGTGTGTTTTCCATTTCTCTCCGGCCCGTAATATCCCGTTCTTTCCTTCTGTGTATTAAACAAGGCCCTACCATCTACTTTGTGGTCACAGGCATGCTTGGATCATGGCATCGGATGAGCAACAGGACTGTGGCTTAGCATGCGCTTCCAGCTTTCTGCTGAATGAGATGCAGCTCAGAGCTTATTGTTGAACGCTGAGGTAGGACATTGTCAGGGCAGGTGCAAGAATGTGTCTTTATTTGCTGTTGTGCTGGTATGTTAATATCAGAAACCTGTCGGTTTGCCTACGTGACAGGTGCCATCGGACTGCTCTGGATATGTTATCTTTGAAGCCTGGACTTATGAGTTTTTGGCTCTTTTAAGCTTATTTGTTCTTCCCTGCACCCCAGTGTGAACTTTGAAAAGGATTGCGACATGTATGCCAAATTGCAGAGTCTGTATTTAGCCTCCTGCTCTGAGTGACTCCTGTTTCTTCACCCAGTTTGTCCTCTTTTTGCAGCCATGATCAATATTTTACTGTTCATGCATCCAGACGGGTAGCTAATATGAGCCGTGCTGAATGCTTTTGTTATTCTGTGATCCTGGATGCTAATGCTGTTGTCTTTTTTTCATCGGCTTTGTTATGATGAAACTCTTCTGTCACTTCCAGGGTAGTAACTTGTCTGGTTAAATATAATCAGTGTACTCCTTGTAAGTATTTGTCAATGCTGAAGCCGCAAAGTCGTGCTGCTGCAAGAGTGCAGAAATGTACTTAAGACCAATATCCTAACTTGAGATTGGCAGCTCGCCCAGTGAGGGATCCTCGGTGGCTTGAATTCACTGAACCACGTGAGAGCTCAAGTGATGTTCTGGCCAATGGCAGCAGCGGTAGAGAGAGGAGGAAGGGCCGCTGCAAGAGTGCAGTTCTTCATAGTAAGTTGTTCACGAGGTCTTATCCTCAGCAGGCATGTCCACGCTTAAGAAAACACACAGACTTTTCTAAACCGTCTCCATCGGAGCCCTAAATCTGACATATTTTGTGTCAGGGTGCAAAAAGAAACATTGTTATTAATTTCAGGGCTTTTTGAGTGAACAGGATTCATGTTAAGCACCTTAATCAGAGGTAAGATGTGTGTGAGAATCCCGAACTCTACACTAGATGTCCTGCGTTCTGTTGTTTCTTTTCACAGTTGGTTTACAGTCAAGTGTACGCCAGCTTTATTCATTTTATTATAAGACAAATAAGGTGGGAGTGGGAGTATAGGGACCAATCGGCAGAGGTGGGTAGAGTAGCCAAAAATTGTACTCAAGTAAAAGTAAAAAGTAGTCATCCAAATAATTACTTGAGTAAAAAAGTGCTTGGTGAAAAAACTACTCAAGTACTGAGTAAATGTTGAGTAACGTCTGATTTATTTGTTAACACAAGCATTCAATCAGACAGACAAAAATACTAAATAATCATCTTTAGGCAAATGAGAGTTCATCCAATCAATAAAATAAATTAAAATGAATTACAAAATAGCTTAAATTAAAATAATCCAGGTAAATTCAACTACCTCAATAAAAAATAAAAGAGACTTAGGAAATGTTTAAAACATATGTAACCCATATGGAATCTAAAAAAAAAACATTCACCTATCCATGGGGAAAAAAAGCTAATTTAGGAAACTTAGCGCTACATGTTTCCTCAAGTTAGATGTTGAGTTTCTGCTGAAATGTGCGTTTGTTTTGGTTGACACAGAAGACACATAATGTAGCTGCTGTTTCTCACTCTTTGTAAGGTAAACATGCTTTCAGTATGAGGCCTCGTCTGTGTCTTCATTTCCCACCGTTGATTCTGACATTTTTCATCTGTTTCTTTGTTTGTTTGCTACGACTGCTAATGCTAAAGCTAACCCGTCCCGCCGCTGAGATTGAGTATGGTCACGTGACCAGACTGCACGGCTGCGTCTGATTGGTGGAACACAGTCAGGTGGTAGAGCCTTTGGCGGAAGTCTCTCTCTCTGTCAGAATAAAACATTAAAATGAGGCGTACGCGGGGGGATAAAAATAATGAGGCGTAGAATACCAAAGAGGTAAGAAGAAAAGTAACCAGCTCATTGTAGCCTAATGTAGCGGAGTAAGAGGACAGTTTCTGCTGCACAAATCTACTCAAGTAAAAGTAAAAAGTATAGAGATTTAAAACTACTCAGAAGTATAATTTTTTCAAAAACTTACTTAAGTAAATGTAACTCATTACTACCCACCTCTGCCAATCGGACCACCTTAAACTGTGTGACCAGCATGTTTAAATAAAATTTAGAGCAATTGTGGCGTTTAATCTGTTTTACAAAAGAAAAGAAAGACTGTGGATATGAACTTCGTGCTCTTTGGGTTCGATGATTTAATATTGACGGTTCCATTCGTGACATCTGCCCGATGTGAACCGAGGCTGCGTTCACAACTGCTTTTTCAATTGAATTTATGTTTTTTTATTGTCGCCATCTGCTATAGATTATAAATCCTTTTCGAAAACAACAAGTATTGCAGCACCGTTAATAAAAATATTGGTCTGGTTTAGGCTGGTGGTTCGCTGAGAAGAAATAGACAAATATTGTGGTCTGTGAAGACGAACGCTTTCCCTGCACTTCTCCACTTATACTCTGAGTATATCCCAAAGGGAGGTTCATTGGAAGTGAGAATTATAATGACGTAATTACGTAACTCTGTTGTGAGTTTCTGGTTGTGGAAATCCAAACTTAATTGTTATTGTTTTTTTTGAGGGAAACAATAAACCCCAACCGCCAAGTTCCACGGGATCGATCCTTATTCCTCCTACGCTCATATGTGAGGTAGAGCTTAGGCTCTTCTCCCTGGCACCATTATTGATGGTATTTCATGGCTCTGTCCTCGGTTATGAACCTGATGTGCTGCCTTTGACATCATGGCATTTGCGCATTCCTGGACTTCCTGGAAGTCTTTAGGTAGTTGAAATAGTTGCCTTTGCAGCTGCTTGTTTCTCCACATGGACCGTCTTCATTGACCACATATGGAAGGTGATTTAGTTGCCCCATATTTTGTCGTTTCTAGAAAATGCAGCTCTGGTTAATCCTCTCAAGCCTGCTCCTCAAATGGTCGGCGATGGCGTTCTCGTATGTGCCAAGTGAAAAAATGCATAAGCTGGATAACGGCTGGCAGGAAACGCTGTAATTTTGTTGGAAATAGTGCTCAAGTTTATACACTTGGGTAAGGTGGTAAACTTTGTGCACTGATGAAATATGAATATGACGTAATGGCAGCATACCTTCGCACGGCTCTTACCAGAGCACATAGTCGTAATATCAGTTTGTACACAGCTCTGTGTCCACTTTGCAGTTTGTCCACCAAGCTTTTCACTGTGTTGATTTGCTTTTTCTTTGTTTTAATATCTGACTTCATCTCATTGCATCTTCCTTTTTGCAGTTCTAGCTGCTACCTTCTGGTTATCTTTACGAATTTTCCCTCAGTGGTCCAATGTGTGGGATGTAGTGACATCTAGTGGCATAAACTGTACATTGCAACCAACAGTATACATCTCACCCCACCTCCTGTTCCAAGTGAGCAGGAAAAACTAAGAGAGCCAGTCACTGGGGTGACATGGCACTAGGGGTGGGCGATATGGAAAAAATGTTGTATCACGATTTTTTTGGATAAAATCACGATTTCGATTTTTTTATCACGATCTTCCATCCAAAAAAAAAAAAGACCAATTACAGTAGAGTTAAAGTCGATATGCTGAACCACAGAAGAGCTAAGGAGTAAAAGAAAGAATTTGGCAATCAACACATTGTAATTCAACTGTAACCCAATTCAAGATGAAAAATAATGATCTAATTAATGACATCTGACACAGCGAGAGTGAAGCAACCGGAAATAGAAAAACGAACCACTGATGACGACTTGACTCCACCTCATGATGCCATTTAGCAACAGATGAGCAACGCTGCATGTTCATTTACTGCAGCCACAGTCACGCACTGCCATCACCAGAGCGCCCTAAAGGAACACTTTTCAACTGTGTAATGTTTGTCACGGTCGCGGTGCATCCCTTTTCTCTTGCACCGTAGTTAGCTTACGAGCTAGCGGTTTCCTCATCCGACCCGAGAGTGCTGCTGCTGGCCGTGAGTTTCTCCTGTGCGCCGCTATGGATGTGCTGTGGATGGTGCCGCTGCTGCTGTTCCCATTCCTGATGTGGACCAGCAGCAGTGGGTTAGGGTAGAAGAAAACCCGAACCAATTCCAAATTACAGAGGTGGATTTCCTCTTTTTCACCAGCTCGTCGGCTTGGCTTTCAGCCATGGCTGTCTATGCGTTTTCTAAGTTTTTACAAACACAACATGGAGGCGTGTAAGAAAGTGTCACGACGCACAGTTTGCTATGATTGGTCGGTTAGGTTAAGGACGCCCTACGTCTGCTGCATCGGCGGGAACCAGCATTAAAAAAAAAATCATTGCGCTGGCAAAGGCGATCTATACGGTTTCTCTAATTTGGTAGATCGCCTGCGATTCTCCACTCTTCATCGCCAGTCACGATTTTATATCGTCAGATCGCACACCCCTACATGGCACCGAAGGGATCGGATAATTGGCTAAATTACAATAAGAACGAGTTGAGCAAGGGTAATTCTCCTTGGATATATGGCGGTGAATGAATCGGATCAGAGGCACAAAGCGTGTCATACCCCGGTATGATAGGTGGCGCTGTACCCATTTCAACTGTTGCTAATAGAGCCACTTCCTGTTGACCTCTTCAACAACAAACTCAGGCATTCGAGAAAAATGGCGAACAAAGAGCAAGATGAAGCTACGTCCCTCTGATTGTTGCATATAAGCACGTTTATTTTGACTTTCAACCGACTTATCTCGGGGTCTTAATCCGATCGCGAGTAACCCGATTCGACCTCATTTCTTGTCAGATGAAGGTGTCTACATGCACTTAATAACTCAGTCTTATTGTAATTTAGCCAATAATCCGATCCTTTCAGTGCCATGTAACCCCACTGAGTGTTTGGTTTGTCTCCTCAGACATGTAGCAGTGCAGCATTGTGCTGAAGGGCCAAGGCGGACGACCTGTGGCAACTTTGCATGCAAATGACTCCAATGACTCTGTCCAATATTATGTAAACATTGCAGTGTTTTTGGAGACTCTACACCGGTGAAATGATAGTTGTGAGTTTCATGGGGCTTTGTAAGTGGATCACCCCACCTGTCACACGTTGGAACTTTAGTAGCTTGTGGAAATGTGCACAAATTGGCATTTTATTTTGCTGATTTTTTTTTTTTTCCTTTTCTTCAACATATAGCTAAAATGTATGACACATTTAAATGAAAACCCAACACTCTCCTTCCAGTTGAAAAGATGTCTCACAGCCTCTTCTACCTTTTTGGTTAAGAGGTAGGAGTGGGCGAAAAAAATCGATTCATGTACATATCGCGATTTTTAATGGGATGATTTTAAAAATCGATTTTTCTCCCCAGAATCGAATCTATTACGTCATATCCGTGTCCAGAAAAACTTCATCAATTCACTACATTAAGTTATGTTAAATCTAGCCCACATCTGTGCTGTGTGGACATTTGAATTCATTTTGTAACTGTAAACTTTAAAAAAATGCTATGTTAAGTACCTCTTTTTGTCTGAGTTGAAATAAATGTCAGCTGCTAGACTGACTGACATAGACTGATGTGTATCGTTTATGTGAACGACTTTCATTCTGGAAGTGAATGATTCAACTTGTTTGGTTTTTTTAAGGAGGAAGAAAATTGCAATTACTGATTATATCGAATCGCGATACTTGTAGAATCGCAATTATCAAGAATTGGGATACAATCGAATCGTGACCAAAGTATATCGTCCCACCCCTATTAAGAGGGGTGTTTGACTCTTCTTTCATCTAGCCCCATGAGCAGTTCCTCTTGCCTCTTGTGAAGCACTGATGCTCAGGCAAATGTCCCGATAAGACCTGTGAGAAGTATTAGTTTGAGTTTGTGCTGCTTCCCACCCAATGGACCACTGTACTCCCACCAATCGATATGATCTCATTGCAGTTTCCCCCTTTGGTTGCCTGTTGGTTTTGTGCCTGAAACGACTTAAAGTCTGCGCAGCAGCTGTGGATAATGCTCTCAGTGCATGTTGCTACATGATGTCAATGGCCCAACTGATCAACTGGTGCAACACTTATCCATGCACAGTTAAACCAGTGAAATGACACATTGGTTCCCATATAAGCAGGAACAAACGACAGGAAATTAATCTTTTTTACACACACCAGCTGACATCTTTGTCCGTAAATGTTTCCAGGTGTACTGTTACCCGTGTAACTCCGCTCATGTGGTTCATCTGTACATTGACTGGGATTTACCAAAGGCTAAATGTGTGGGTGTGGTCGAGCTGGACTACTTATCTATGTTTGTTTATGTCTGGCCCTTCTTGCTGCCACCAACTAATCAGACACACACTGCCTCTGGCTTTCTGTCACGTAGCAGAGACAGTCGTCTTCCACGCCTGATCCTCCTGAGACCAAGTGCTCTAATTAACCACCACACACACACACACACACACACACACACAGATACACACTCACACTGCCATGCCGTGACTCCATTGAAAGCCTCCTGTTGTGCCAGAACACCATAATCACTGTAATGTTCCCTCAGCAAAATTTAGCAGGAGGATGTTCATACAGCAAAGTATATTCCAGGTTAATGTCTTTTTGTTTTAAATCGAGCTTCTGCACATTCGCTCACAGCGACTGTTACATATATTTAGTCATTTCATACATTTTATATGTCATTTTGGTCGTTTTTACGAAAGAAAGGTCTTTGGAAATATGGAATCTGAAATGTTTGCCTGAGGCCAATGCCTGTAATCTTATTTCACATGTCAAAAACAGTGATAATAATTACTATAAACAGTGTAAATAAGCACAGTTGGTTGTGTTTTAAAGTGTTTATTGTTGCTTATTGCCCCACATATATGCCCACATACTATATGTCTGTTATAAGCTTGTTATCAGCCAACCAGTGGATTAGTCCGGCTCTGTTTGCCAAGTTTTACAGCTTATTTAAGAGAAAATAAACTTATTAGCCCTGTTACCATGTCCTTGTGTGTGTGTGTATATATATATTTAAAAAAATCTATAAATAAAGATGTTGCAAGACACATCATAAGTGAAGTCGGCATTGGTGCCACGGCTGAAGAGCCAACAACACGAGATACTCGCTGGCTACAGGAGGCTCGAGCACAAGCTAGATCAGGGGTGTCAAACTGATCCGTGAAAGGGCCGGTGTGGCTGCAGGTTTTGGTTCCAACCCTGCAGCAGCACAGCAGCACCGGCCCTTTCACGGATCAGTTGGACACCCCTGAGCTAGATGGAGAAGCTGTTCGGTATGTTTTAAAGATGGCAGACCTGACATGTTGTGTTTCTGATTGTGACGCCATGGAATCATATTCCTCAAGCATTCCTGTCTTACCCAAAGATGTTTAACTGTGGCAAAAACAATGGATTCTGTTTATTTTGGAGACATTTTAGTGTCGATAAAAGAGATGACATTTGCCTGCAGTCGCGTTTAACACATGAAAGTTAAAAGAAACAAAAAGCCTTCTATTCCATCTATTTACCCAGGAGACGCTGCAAGTGTTAGCAGGCAGAGCGGTTAAAGTTTATTTATTCATTTTTAATGTTTTATCTGTCCTACTTCCATCGGGAATTCCTGATCTCGATTACTAAGCAACAAGTCTTTGACCGGCTGCCATGGGCTAACTGCTCGTCACTCCAGAAGCCAGCACTGACGTGCCAGATACTGTGGTCTCACAGACTGTCCACCCCGGGCTGAGAATCAGTCACACGCTGTTCGAGCTTCCTTTGAGAGAACCGAACCCCTGGGCTCATTACCTGAAAGGCCCAGGATAACCTCCCAGGATAACCTCCCAGTCTCACCGACTCTCTGGCCCTGGCTTTCCTCTGGTCGGTGACGGCAGGGCACGTCTGTCGGCATCTCGCTGAAAGGGAAGCGAGTACAGGTGGGCGCCTTCGTGAAAGTCTCAGTAAGTGGGACTTATTAACCCTGATGCTTATTTTACCGTCTCGACGGTATGACCGAAGCAGAGCTGGTTTTGCACGGCTGCAGGAGACTTTGCAGGAATATACAGAACTGGTAGGCGTAGTTGAGGGCAAGGTCACATTAGCATATTCATAGACCCGCAAAAACTTAGAGAGAGATATTGTATATTTCTGATGGACCCACACTCAAACCGAAACTGAGCTTTGGAGTCATTTGCATCAGGCACAATTTAAATAACAACAAAGGCTTGTTTCCATCAGGGCTCGTCAGGGAGAGCTCTCAGACTTCACATACAGCAGTCGCAGCGTCGTATTAATGGTCCCATAGAGGTCAAGGAGATGCACGCAAATGTAGGTGTACCGTACATATTCCCTTAAGTGATGCTCAAAACTCTGCCTTTGCAGGGATTTTTAGTTATTGGTTACACTCAGATGTGTGACGTAGGATATTTTTCCTTCCCGAGAATAAAAAAGGACAAACAATCAGTGGTGATCGTTACAAACAGGGAGGGCGTCTTTCCTTTAAAGGATAACTGCAGTATTTTCAACATTAAGCCTCTTTTCTGAGTCGTCTTCAATGTTTTAGAACCCCCCTCACCGCTTTTTTTTTATGTTTACTGCTGTCTCCGGTATTTGCCTAATTTTGATTCTTCTCAACCTGCTTCAGTATGGCAAGTCATGCGCATGTCTAGAAAGGTCCGTAAAAGCACCATAAACGTCCGTTTTCAAAATAATCAACTCACCAGAGTGGTTACTGGTGTGCACTGGTAATCCATATCAAATTTCGTGGCGAAAAGTTGCTTCTGTCGTGTTTTATTTGACATTTTGTACTGGATGTTCGTTGATATTACTCCGCCACCGCTAAGAAAATAGTGCGAGCATGAACGAGCTGCCAAATAAAACATGACAGAAGCAACTTTTCGCAACGAAATTTGATATGGATTACCAGTGCACACCAGTAACCACTCCGGTGAGGTGATGATTTTGAAAACGGACGTTTATGGTGCTTTTACGGACCTTTTAAGACATGCACCGTACTTGCCATTCTGAAGCAGGTTGAGACGAATCAAAATTAGGCAAATACCAGAGACAGCAGTAACTCAGAAAGACTCAGAAAAGAGGCTTAATGTTGAAAATACCGGAGTTCCCCTTTAAGGCTTTATTATACTTGCAAATTGTGACCCGCGCTGTGCACCGACACAGATTGAGATATCACAGTGTGGAACTGCGACTAGACAGAGGCTGTGATGAATTAATAACAGAATCTCCATTTAGGGTCGTTGCACATCCGACTCGAGCAGCGACATGTGTGCAGTCGGCTGTGCAGCAGTCTGCGGGGCCTTACTATGCAAAAGGTACTGAAAGCTGTGTGGGGTTAAGCACCAGACCTGGGAGCCAACTGCAGCAGGTTGCATAACAAGTGCTAATTTGGTTAGCTGGGGCTGACAGCGGCTGTCATTTTCTAGCACTATGACAGCGGGGCTGAGTTAGAAAGAGTGACTCCACAGGCCTGCAGTCGGGTAATACAAGCGGATGGCATAACGAGCTTTTGCAGGAGAAATGCAGGCCGTGGCCACAGCTAATTGAGATGCTCATCACCGCCTTTTGGTGACAGAGAATTGTTGCTAAGATGCCAGTGAGCAGGTTAAGCCACACACTAACCAAACCTCATTCATGCTCAGCGCAGGCACCGAGTTACCAGTTACTCTGCCATTACTTTTAAACCAAAAGTTGCGATTCAGTTCTTCTAAACTCGAGTCAGCAGACAACTTGGTTCACTGTGTTTTGATTGGGCATTTCACATTTGCAACTGGGGGGTGAATGCGAGGATGGGGACCAAATAAAATGGGAAGAATAATGGGTCTTAAAGCTGCAGTAGGCAAGTTTTCAAAATTGCGAGTCTAAAGTCGGAAAATTCGAACTGATACAACTTTCAGGTCCCTCCCCCAACCTCTAACAAGCTCCGAATCGCCCCCCAAACCCCTCCCCCTCTGTGGACGAGGTTGTGCACGTGAGTTCACACCAGTGTGAGCGCACACAAGCTGGGGAAGACTCACGCTCAGCAGCGTGTGCACAAGCTGTGATTGACAGGTAGGATTCCTCCACCGTAACTTGATTGGTTAAAAACAGCTGGGAGCGCTCGGTTTTTGTAAGCATGATTACAGGCTTCAGAGGGAGCTACAGAATTCGTTATTTTTCCTAAACAGCCTATTTAATATTCTACTTCCAGAATCCCATGACAGTTCAAGCTAATATGACTAAAAAAAAGTTGCCTACTGCCGCTTTAAGTAGGGCTGGGCGAGATAACTCGTTATTATCGCGTTAACTCGTTAATTATTTAACGCTGATAAATATTTTATAGTGCATTAACGCAGTTTTTTTAATTATTATTATTATTATTTTTTAAAATTTTATTATTGTAAAAGTCTGGTGCTCACAGGCTTTTATTTTGTAAAAGTCTGTTGCTGTCTGCTGCGGAACCAGAAAAGAAAGTAATCGGCGGATCCACCAAACATGGAGAAGGGTACGGAACTTTTACTCGGCCATTTTCATTTAAAGTTCTTCCAGACGGCGGAGTCGACAGAACCAAAGTCATCTGTAAACACTGCTAAGTTGAATTGTCTTCTCAGCGTAGTAGTTCCAGTCTAAAATATCACTTAAAGGCAAAACACACAACTGATAGCAGCAAGTCATTCAAGGAAACAGACAGTGGAGCGAGGCTTCTACATAAAAACTACAGAAAGATGCTGATGTTAAAAGTGTGTTTGCACAACAAATGTTATGGCACTTTCATTCATATGGCAGCACATTTAAAATAAAACTAAATGCTAAAAGCTATACACTACTTTTGAATTCATTTTTTGGATTTTGCGTACAAATGCGATTAATCGCGATTAATCAGGGAAATCATGTGATTAATTACATAAATAATGTTAATCGTTGCCCAGCCTTAGTCTTAAGAGTTAGTATCAAGCTTCAAAGAAGAGAAATTTAAAAAAAAAAAGGTCCAAAGATGATAATGTTTTGATTCAAGTGCAAATTCTGGATGAAATCCCATTTGTTTTTAGCAGAAAATCAATCACTTTCAGCACCATCGCAAACCACTGATGTGGTTTTCTGCAGACCAGGCGTCCTTTGAAAGATTGCAGTGTGTTCGTATGTGCGATTATATATTGTACCTCGTGATCCGGACCGGGATTATCAGACTGTGGTCAACTTGTGTTATGTGGTTGAACTGTAGAGCAGCCCTGAGCTCAGAGTAGCTATGGATGTCTGTGTTACCATAGAGCTGCTTAGTAACAGAAATGAAACACAGTCAGGAAGCAGGCCCGTCTCTCTGTGTGTCTCTCATTGACTCTCTGTGGCTCCCTTTCACTCTTCCCTTCGTGAGTTTGTGTGTCAGATAGCTTACCACAATGTCTAGTATGCAAATAATTAACAGCTAAAACTCTCCATCGCAAGCAGCAAAATTCGGGACTAGCGCACAATTTCTGGGGCTTTAACTGTACAACATTGTGTGCTCTTCCTGCTGAAGGCAAACCACAAGCTAACAGTACCTACACTGGAAAAAATGCCTCTCCAAAAATAAGTAAAAAAACAACAAATACAAGACGTTTTTGCTTGAAATAAGCAAAAAAATCTGCCAATGGAACTAGTGAAAATCGGCTTGTCAAGATTTCTTGAAATAAGATGTGATATTTAGGACTTTTGAGTTAAACGTGATCTTGAAATTAGCTTAAAAACCTCTTCAAATGTAAAAAAAAAGCTTGTTTCATGTGAAATATGACTCAAAACAAGATGTTTTCAAGATTTTTTCACTTAACAAGATACTCAAGTTGTATTGTCTTCAAACAAGTCCCTATATCTGGCTGAAATGGTACTTGTTAGGCAGTTGTGTCTTAAATCAAGTGTCATGAGATACTCAATGAGACAAATATACTTGGTAAGATTTAGATTTTTTCCAGTGTAGAGGCTCGTTAGTTTCTTTCTAAAACAGTTCCCAGCTGTTTATTTAATGTACTTTGTATCATTTCATTTGAGCTTAGCTGCACAAAGCTGATAGTATATCCGTACTGTAATGTTTCTGTAGTTTTAGTTTTCCAAAGAAACAGCTTCTTGCTCCTGGGATTATCATCGATGGGACTTAAGTATGTGTCCCACATCCCCACAGTGTCTTTCTGTGTGTGCGGAGACGGTATCTGTGCTCGAGTGTGAGTGCTTGTGCCGCTCACAAAGCAGTTGGGCAGAGATCAGCTGTCCATCCCTCCCACACAGACACACTCTGATGCACACACAAACTGACAAATGCACAAATATGCAGCTCTCTCCGGAGCGGCAGGTGCACGTTGCAAGTTTTGCGTCCTTTGAGTGTGGCGTGTCCAACTGACCGAGGAGACGGCTGTCTCACATATGTGCACACACACACACACACACACACACACAGTGAAACCACATGCACCACACGAACCAGAGGGAGCAGGCAGCAGATGTTTCAGATTTGGCTGTCGACCAAAGAACTAACTTCTTCTTTTTACTACTTTTCATTTGGTGTTTTCTTTTAGAAGAAACCCTTCCCACCCTCACACAAGTCAACACGCTGTCCCAGATATTACATCACAGACGGCCAGAGGTGGGTAGAGTAGCCAAAAATTGTACTCGAGTAAAAGTACTGTTACTTCAGAATAATATGACTCAAGTAAAAGTAAAAAGTAGTCATCTAAATAATTACTTGAGTAAGAGTAAAAAAGTGCTTGGTGAAAAAACTACTCAAGTACTGAGTAACTGTTGAGTAACGTCTGATTTATTTGTTAACACAAGCGTTCAATCAGACAGACAAAAATACTAAATAATCATCTTTAGGCAAATTAGAGTTCATCCAATTGATAAAATAAATTAAAATGAATGAATGAATTAATTAAAAAATAGCTTAAATTAAAATAATCCAGGTAAATTCAAGTATTTCAATAAAAAATAAAAGAGATTTAGGAAATGTTTAAAACATATGTAACCCATATGTAACCTAAAAAACAAACATTCACCTATCCATGGGGGAAAAAACGAGTTTAGGAAACTTAGCGCTACATGTTTCCTCAAGTTAGATGTTGAGTTTCTGCTGAAATGTGCGTTTGTTTTGGTTGACACAGAAGACACATAATGTAGCTGCTGTTTCTCACTCTTTGTAAGGTAAACATGCTTTCAGTATGAGGCCTCGTCTGCGTCTTCATTTCCCACCGTTGATTCTGACATTTTTCATCTGTTTCTTTGTTTGTTTGCTACGACTGCTAATGCTAAAGCTAACCCGTCCCGCCGCTGAGATTGAGTATGGTGACGAGACGAGACTGCACGGCTACGTTTGATTGGTGAAATATAGTCAGGTGGGAGAGACTGAGGGGCTGTATTCGAAACCGCATACTACATACTTGCAAACTGCATACTTCCATACTGCATACTCATCGATCATCCAAGATGGCCGCCGCGCTGATACGTCAGCTGCAATAGACAGCGCCTGACTCTGTACCACCACATAACAGTAAATACTAAGCTGTTTTTCCCATTTGTTTTGAAATATTATAGTTCTGATAAAAAAGAGAGATTAAAAAAAAAAGAGAATAAATATACATATATATAGATAGGCTATATTTCCGATCCCTGATCGGGATGAAACGTCCGATTCCAATCGAATCAGAAGCCACGTGATCGGCCCCGATTTGGAAATGGTCCTTAAAAGTTTTTAAACTTTAAAGTTGGAACGCTTTGCATCGTAAACATCGGTGTATCAGATATTTTTATTTTGTTCCTGACACTGAATTTGGTTAAACGTGTGAGAGCATCACTCACAGAAATAGCCTATAAATGAATCGCTGGTTCAGTAGATAGTGGCGTCCTTCACATTCCAGGCTTCAGTTAACTCAGATATGTAATTTACAGTAAATTCAAAGATAAGATAAGTCAGCTTTCCTATCAAACTCTGCTAATTAGGTAAGAAGGAATAAAAATTGCATGAGAGGACGTGATTCAGTGGAGAGGAATTGTGTAATATTTCCTGAAAAGGGGAGTTTTTTACCAGATTATATACTGTGAGGTGGGACGACACAGAGTTATGGACACTGGTGAGCAGGCTGGATTTTTTGGTGTCTTTGCTCATGTCACATATGCGATATTGGACTTTTCAGTGACAGCACAGTTCGTCTGTGACATGAAAATAGAGGAATGTGCTGTAAAAAAACGACTGTCAAGAGTGTGATGGGATTCAAGTAGGTTCCCACTTAACTTCAGCTGTACAAATACAAGGAGACTTTTTTTCTTTTTTTTTTCTACATGAAAAAGGATGTTTGTAAATGTGAAACGAAGTCAGTGGGAACTTGATGAACCTGGACCAGCACCACACTGGTGCAGGTCGGCCTCATGGCGTGAACAAGGCCTCGGAGCTCTCTGAATCATCTTTCCAGGCAGCTGCCATTGTCTGGGAAAAGCTGCAGGTTTTCTTGTTGTTGTTGGCAACGGAGAGGTGAGCAGTGGGGTTACGATTGAGATGAAACTCTGCAAAACTATTTCATTGTGAAAACTCTGCAGCTTTTAGATCAAATGCACACTCATCAAACTCTTAACATTTGATCCTAGGCGTGGCCGATACTTGCAGTTGATGACTGATTGACTCCTGTAGAGCAGGGAGGTGATGTTTCACTCGAGAATGCCTCCCATATCTCGGTAAATGGCACATTCCTCATTCTCTTTGGCATTCTAACAAGATGCCTAAATACAGCAATTCATTCAGCGTTTAGTTGGGAAGCTATTAATCTGGAGGCTACTACTCAGGCTGTGAGAGTCCCTTGTTATTTCTAAGAAGAGGATATGAGTGACATCACCAGCGTTGACGACAAAGCTTGGCTTTTTGGTTCCCAGAAAATGAAAGACAGATCTCTTGAATTGCATGATGGGGAAGTTCCCTGCTGCCAAATTAGCTCTGACCCGTTGGGGCATGCTTGTCTGATACAGTGCAGCTTGCAGACTTAATTTCTGAGGTCTCGCAGGTGATTTCACCCCTCGGGAGTCTGTGCTTCGAGCCGGTGGGAGTTGAGCCTGAGTAAATGGCTTCTGCTAAACAGACTAAACTTTGACTTATTCGGCCCCTTCTTCCCACTTTTAAAATCTGTTTCTGAAACCAAACCAAAAACTGAGATGAGAAGAAGGGAATTGAGTTGCTTCATTTTATTAATATTTGACCTATGAGGTCTTGCGTAAAAGTTTGGACTTTCGTAACACAGGCGCTTTGCTGAGCTTCCTGTTATCAAAATGTGTCTTTTTTTCAAAGCCACTGGACTAAACTAGAGCGACTACATGCTCAAGTATTAAACTATAACTATGCGCATGTGCCATGCCTATATGGTATGAGGTAAACTAGTGAGAAGAAAGCAAAGTCGTTGTTCAATTTTCCTTCTTAATGGACATATAAGGTGTTAAAATTTTCGCTGTCCCTTATGTTTTAGCAGCTTTATAAAACTTTGAAACATCCCTATAAGCAACATAAGCCAAATGCACCTTCAGCTGAAGGGAAATGATGTTGTATGAACATTCGATTGTCTTGGAACAGCGTGAAGCATCCACTTGCTCAACCAGAGGCAGTCTGCTCGCGCTCAGATTCTGTTTGCTTAGGGTGCAGGGGCCTGATTAGTGAGGTCACATGACGGGGGCCTGAAAACTGAGGTCTGCCACGAGACCCTTTGTATGTGTCATAGGCAACATTGACATGAATGACCCAAAGTTTCCCAGCCAAGAATTGCATTCATATGCACCCACGAACATTATCTATTTCACCAGTTTGTGGTTTAAATTTTTGATCTGTATCCAGTGGATGAAAGGTTTGCATCCAGGCCTCGGAGTTTGGACCCCCCCCCCCAAAAAAACCCCCCCAAAACATCTGTTTTTTTGTTCCTCATTGTTTAATAAATCTGAAAATAAAATAGTCTTCTGTTATATTATTCAGAATTCTTGTTTTTTTTTGTATGTTTTTTTTACAGAAAGGACGAATTGACCTCGGAAGTTGGATGTTTACCCAGGATGCTTTGCATCTGAGGTGAGTGAGTCTTTTAGCTAATCCAAGGGTAATTAATTTCTTCATTGTTTTTTATACATTATCTTATAGAGATCTATATAAGATCTCTATAAGACGATGTAAAATGAAAAATGTAAAATATTCTGTCTTTTTGAGGCTCCTTCCTCCTGTTAAGCCCAATATTCTCTGATTTGTCAGTTTATAAGTAAAAAGAAATGTCAAGACGGCAGTATTTCTTCTTTACTTAAATCCAAACACGTGAAATCGGAATCATAGTTCTGCAGAATGACAGCCATGAGAATAAGTGGATTTCTGAATGGACCTCGGGTTGGGGCGAAAGGCCGAGAACCTTTGCAGGAGTTTGTGCAGCAGAGCTTTGAGAGTGGCTCCCTGAAACTGCAACAAGCAAATAAGGACATCCTGACATGGCAACATGGAAAGTGAAAGCAGAGAAAGATGCGAGTGTTCAAGTGAGGGTAACGGTTAGTCTGACAAATCCTGTGTGTCTGTGTGCTCTGCTCACTTGTTGTTCGTGTGGGAAGCTTCGCTGCTTCCACTTAGAGCCGTGGTCGTTTGTAAAATTACCTTTCTCATTCTCTGTTGCTCATTTTTCACGTTTGTTTTCTGCCATCTCGGTGCAGACGAGGCTCGTTATCAAAGACGGGGCTCGTTTCTGCCTCTGGCTTTGCTGTTTTCTACTGAAGCCTCAGGAAAGAAAATGTGACAGAGAAACACGTTCAAACTTTTTTTAATTTATTTCTTTTAACCCTAATCCCTGATAGGGGACATTTCTGTCCACTTGGGGTGAACTTTCTCCTCTAATTTCACACTGGAAATAGTGATACTCATCATATTTGGTTCAGTTGTGCATTTTTTTTACTATTTTTTTCGAATTTCAAACACACATCATACACAATGCAATTTTTCATTGTGTAGAAAAAAAACTCCTTCATTTTTGTCCCCTTTTAGAACGACCTAAAAACATCATATATTAATTGCATCAAAAGGGTTAAATTTTTGAAAATAATTGAAAACTTGGTAGTTAAAGGGGACCTCCGGGGCATTTGAAGCGCGTTTCCATTGCTAGAGGTTGTCAAATACTGATAGTATGACACAGAGAGGTGCAAATCTGTGCTCCCTGTGTGGAGATCGCTCTGTTCGCACAGCATGTCATGCGAGGCTAATACGTGGTGGCTAAGGGGCAACTGCTAACCCTTCCACGTAAAACAACAACTTGCACACTGCAGAAACGTCACACCACTTTATAAACCATCCGACAATAAAGTCACAAGCCTTACCATCAAAACCATATGCATGGTTCTCACATTACTGGCATGGGGACGTTACAAAACAACTTTATAAACAGCATGTCACTCACCGGCTGGTTGTAGGCTCGCGCATGTGAAAGCCCAGAAGAGTCGATGGACAATAATCCCATATACAAAACAATTATCTTCTCTAGAAAAACTGCGTTCAAGTATTTAAAACATTAAAACAATATTACTGGGCATGTATTGTTGTAATGTTTTAAATACTTGAACGCAGTTTTTCTAGAGAAGATAATTGTTTTGTATATGGGATTATTCTCCATCGACTCTTTTGGGCTTTCACATGCGCGAGCCTACAACCAGCCGGTGAGTTACATGCTGTTTATAAAGTTGTTTTGTAACGTCCCCATGCCAGTAATGTGAGAACCATGCATATGGTTTTGATGGTAAGGCTTGTGACTTTATTGTCGGATGGTTTATAAAGTGGTGTGACGTTTCTGCAGTGTGCAAGTTGTTGTTTTACGTGGAAGGGTTAGCAGTTGCCCCTTAGCCACCACGTATTAGCCTCGCATGACATGCTGTGCGAACAGAGCGATCTCCACACAGGGAGCACAGATCTGGACCTCTCTGTGTCCTACTGTCAGTATTTGACAACCTCTAGCAATGGAAACGCGCTTCAAATGCCCCGGAGTTCCCCTTTAAGATCAGAACTGAAGTGGACTAAAAGATTTATGAAAAAAAAAGTGGAAAAAAATATTAATATGATGTTTTTAGGTCGTTTTAATAGGGGACAAAAATGTTCCTTTTCAGAAATTAAGTTGTTTTTTTTTTTAAATCAGATATAGCAAAAATATAATTATAATTATCCCCGCTCAACAATTCCACTTTGCATTCTATATATTGAAAATATAGCAGTTTTCGTGTTTTTTTTTTATTTAATTTTTTTACAGAAATTGGTGTTTACATCATATAAACCAGTATTTAAGGGTTAAATTTTTTTTAAATAATTGAAAACTTGGTAGTTATGATCAGAACTGAAGTGGAATAAAAGATTTATGAAAAAAAAGTGGAAAAAAATATTAACATATGATGGTTTTAGGTCGTTTTAAAAGGGGACAAAAATGTCCCTTTTCAGAAATTAAAAAAAAAAACTATTTTAAAACGACCTAAAAACATCATATATTAATATTTGTTTCCACTTTTTTTTCATAAATCTTTTATTCCACTTCAGTTCTGATCATAACTATCAATTAATTTTCAATTATTTAAAAAAAATTAACCCTTTAGATGCCAATTAATATTTGATGTTTTTAGGTTGTTTTAAAAGGGGACAAAAACGTCCCTTTTCAGAAATGAAGTTTGCGTTTTAAATCAGGTATGAGGGTTAAGCCACGAGAAGCGAAGCAAAGGCTTTAAAAGTGCCCGAAAGATTAGAATTCTTTAGAATTACTCAACTATTTCTTACACGTTCACGTGTGTTTAAAAAAAAAAAAAAAAAAGACCAATATCTGTGTCAAAGGGAGTTGGAAATAATGCACGAGGACAAAAGAACAACAAAAGTTTAGTAAATCATTCAGTGGCTGGAAAGGCTGTGAGGAAAGGAGCTTTTTTTTTTTTTTTCTCGGCTCGTAGGAGGGGAGGAGTGTGCGTGTTGGTGTGGGAGGAGACGGGGAGGAGTGTGCGCGCATGTGTGTGCGTGATAGGGGGAGGGGAAAAAAGAGGGAGAGGATTTGTGGCATGTAGTTAGTCAGCTGTCATTAGATGCAGTTGACACACACACACACACACACACGCAGGCAGGCAGGCAGGAGTAATCTCACCGAGGAGAGAGGCGGAATGTGCGCGTTGATGCTGTGCGCGGTGTGAAATGCAACGCGTGCGCCCGGCTGGCATGCGACGTTTCAGCCGGCTATGGGACGGTTATGGACGGGTTTAATCAAAAGCAAAGGTAGGTTAGACTATCCGAGTCTCTTCCTTTCTGTTCTGCTCTGCTCTGACTGGCAGATTTAAAGGCGCAGTTTAAAGTTTTCACACGCAGCACGCGTGCAGATGGGGCTTTCTTTTTCCTTTTTCTTTTTTTCTCATTTCCCACCGTAAACAAACCTTTAACTGCCAATCTGAGATGTAATTAATGATGAAGTAGCCCATCAATCAGCGTGTTGTGAGTGGAAATGGCTCAGCTGCTGCTGCTAAGTTTGGATTTGTTGGATCATGTCATGTTTGCTTCATTGAAATTTTATTCTTTTAAAACTTTGAAAACAATTTGAAATAATTGTATCTCTGATCCCGATGCCCCTGTGTCACCAAACAGGGATGAGTTTGATGCTCACAGCTGGTGCGACCGTCTTACTCAGACTCGGACTTTGAGCTGTCATGTACTGTTATTGTGGTTTTAACGCTGCGTGCGTGCGTGCGTGTGTGTGTGTGTTGCGAGGGGAGTGGTTATGAATGACTGGTCGCACGCAGAGTGCACAGTCAGCAGGCCTGAAGCTGCTCTGTCACCTGAGGTCTAACCAGCCAACTGTTTACTCAGTTTGCTCCCAAATAACTGTTGCTGAAACTCATCCACTCAGCAGCAGGTCCAGCAGAATGTGTGCAAAATGATTCTGAGGAAACCAAAAAAAAAAAGAAAGAAGTAGAAATGAGTGCTTTTTAATGTTATCCTCTATAAAGGATAACATATTTACAAATTAGAGATGGTCTCTCTGTCAAAGAGGATCGGAGACGTTGTTGCTGGTGTGTTTCTCTTAACTGGCCAGAACTGGCTTTTGACTGTATGTTAATTTTCACACTGACACTCGCTGCCGCTGGATTTCAGTCAATCAGTGAGCTGTAGCTGGAGTTTGACCCCCCCGGTCAGTAGGACAACCTGAAAGTCCTGCACAATCTCAAAGTGTTTTTGCTTTCTTTTTGAATTGCTTTCTGCAGGCGTATGACTTTTTGCAAAGTATGATTCTGTTGATCAGTGCCAAACTAATCCTGTTGGTTTTGTCCAAAATGGTGATTGTTTCTGTGTCTTTGTGTCTTATTTATGATTTTAAAGTAGGGATGTGTAATACAGGACCGTGCAAAAGTCTGAAGTCAGAGCTCATTTCTTTATGTTTATTGCCAGGAAAACAGGAAAGTCAGTACCTGCTGTGAGCTCCTTTATCCTCCAGCACAGCCTGAACCCTCTCAGACGAGCTTTCTGTCCTTTCTTTAAGGAGTCTTCTGGAATAGTTCTCCAGGCTTCTTGAAGGACATCCCAAAGCTCTTCTTTGGATGTGGGCTGCCTTTTGTTCCGTTCTCTGCCAACATGATCCCACACTGCTTCAGTAATGTTGAGCTCCGGGCTCTGGGGAGGATTCATCCCTCCATCAGACCTGCTGCCACTGATTTTCAGCCCACTTCTTGTGTCCTTTGGCACAGCTCAGCCTTTTCTCCCTGTTTCCCTTCCTTAAGAACGGCTTCCTGACAGCCACCCTTCCATGGAGCCCATTTCTGATGAGGCTTGGGCCAACAGCAGATGGATCAGCTGAAGCTCCAGATGCATCTCTCAGCTCCTGTGTCAGGTCTTTGCTGGAGTTTTTCCTCTTTCTTAAGGACATCACTTTCAGATCCTGTTCATCTGCTGTAGATAGTTCTTTAGGCCTGACACTTCTTCTTCTTTTGTCCTCCACTTGTCCAGTTTCCTCAAATGTTTTAAGGACACACTGCACACCATGCTGAGATATGCCAAGTTTTCAGCTAACAGCTCTTTGGGAATCACCTTGTTGCTGCAGAAATCCTGTTTTCTGGAAATCCTGTTTTCTGTCTGTCAGACTGTGTTATCTTTGCTGTTTTTCACAGATGCAGCTAAAGAAATGGGAACAAATGATGCGTCTCTGTGACAGGCTGCTGGGAACAAAGTGCCTAAAGATCCAGTTTAAATTGGCTTCTTTGCTAAGTTGCCTGTTCTGTGTGGACACGACACTGGTTCATCCCTTGAGTTAGGAGCCTTTTTCCTGCCTGAATGGTTCATAGGTCAGAGTTAAGTGGCTTAACAAAGAAAAAACACATTAATCTGAACTGAAAATGGATGAAAAAGGCAGAAAATGTCCAAATAAAAGCTATTGATCGAGACTGTAAAATATTACAGGAAAGTAGCTGCTTGGAAGGAAAATGTAAAGAAATGAGATCTGGATCAGGACTTCTGCTCCATCTTTTGTTTTCATGATTTTAAATTTACTTATTTTATCTGTTCCATCTAATAGATTTGACTCCCTTCCTTAATTTCGTTGCAAAACAAAGACTTTTAGTCATAATTTACCCTTTTTTTTCAGTATAAAAGCATTAACTTTCCTCACTTTTGTCCTGTGGGATCATTTGAATCTTAACTAACTGAACATCAGTGTTTTAATCTTGAACTTTTCTGCAAAAAGAACAGTTTTATTACTCATGTTTAGGTACATTTATTTTGTCCAGTTTCCTCAAATGTTTTAAGGACACACTGCACACCATGCTGAGATATGCCAAGTTTTCAGCTAACAGCTCTTTGGGAATCACCTTGTTGCTGCAGAAATCCTGTTTTCTGTCTGTCAAAAATTTAAAATGCCTTCAGAAAACCTGGAGAACTTATTGTTCAAGGCCACGGAAAGTCTGGCTGATTGGAAGCAAACTCTGAGGACATGAAGAGCGGCTCAAAACTTTTGCACAGCGCTCCGTGTGATGTCCCACAACATGAAAATGGATTTTGAACTGTCCTTTTTTCTTATCTTTCCTCGTGTCAGACTGTGTTTCCATAGATACGGACAGTATCAGACCATCAGGCCTGTGCTGTAAACTAACTCCCAAGTTTTAAGCAGCGCAGTGGACACAAGACAGCGAGTGTCTCTGACAATGAACAAAGCCTCTCCCCTCCTTTTCTTTGTCTCCAAGTTTGACTCTGCGAATGTGAGAAACACTTGCATCTTGCGTCACAAATACTCGCCACTCGGTGTCTGGATTTGTTGTCTGCCCCTATAGAAGAGTATTGGTTTTGTGTTTATCTTGATGCGCCCGCCCATCAGTGTGTCTATGTGTGCTCAAAACTGAGTTAGCATCCGGACAGGCACGTTCAATGATATTGATTCCACTCTATAATCGATCAGTCTCTCATATTACATGAAGCTGCACATTTGGTCAGCTGGGGGGGGGGGGGGGGGGAGCAGCTGCTGGCTGAGCAGCATACAAAGTATGAGAGTTTTTTTTTTTTTATTAAAGGGGAACTGCGGTATTTTCAACATTAAGCCTCTTTTATGAGTCGTCTGCAATGTTTTAGAACCCCCCTCACCGCTTTTTTGATGTTTACTGCTGTCTCCGGTATTTGCCTAATTTTGATTCTTCTCAACCTGCTTCAGAACGGCAAGTCATATGCATGTCTTAAAAGGTCCGTAAAAGCACAATAAACGTCCGTTTTCAAAATAATCAACTCACCGGAGTGATTACTGGTGTGCACCAGTAATCCATATCTAATTTCGTGGCGAAAAGTTGCTTCTGTCGTGTTTTATTTGACATTTTGTACTGGATGTTCGTTGATATTACTCCGCCACCGCTAAGAAAATAGTGCGAGCATGAACGAGCTGCCAAATAAAACACGACAGAAGCAACTTTTCGCCACGAAATTTGATATGGATTACCGGTGCACACCAGTAACCACTCCGGTGAGTTGATGATTTTGAAAACGGACGTTTATTGTGCTTTTACGGACCTTTTAAGACATGCATATGACTTGCCGTTCTGAAGCAGGTTGAGATGAATCAAAATTAGGCAAATACCGGAGCAGTAAACATCAAAAAAGCGGTGAGGGGGGTTCTAAAACATTGCAGACGACTCAGAAAAGAGGCTTAATGTTGAAAATACCGCAGTTCCCCTTTAATGTTTATTGCACATTTTGTTAATTTACAAACGGTGAACAACATAGAACAAGAAGGTACATACAAGAAAAAAAAGCAACGATAATAGTAGCAATAATAATTATTCAAATGAAATTAATAAATAAATAACTGGAAGGAGAAAAAAAAAAAGATAATAATAAAAGAAGACGTTTTTAACCACAAAACAAAATATCATTGCTTGTGTAAGAATCGTGGTGGTAAAGAGATAAATATGTGAATAAATAAATGCGTATATCTATATATACACTTATGATACGTATATGTAAAGGTCTAAATGCGTACACTAATTCAGCTCATTCCAGCCATCGACTTCAATGTCATTTTTCTCAAAGAAATTACAGAAAACCTTCCAGATTTTCCAAAACTTGTCAAGCTTATTTTTTGTGGTGTAGCTTATCTTTTCTAAAGCCAAGTATGAGAGTTTTTTGACTGTGCTTCCTTATGTGATGCTATGATCTGTACTGATTTTGCCTTAGATTACCGTCAAGTTAAACAGCCGACTGCTACACAGATGCGTTCCTTAACAAGTTCCTCTTCTTGTTTTTCCTTTTTTCCATTTCAAACAGAATTATCTTGGCTTTTTTTTTTTTCTGTTATTGGTTTGGACACCTAAGACGGAAAAGTAACAAAAAAGTAGGCCCGAGAAACCCTGCGCCCCGCCGAAGCTAAATTATCCAGTTATTCAAATACCAATCAGGCTTGTTTGTTTAGACAAATAAAGATGTGGCGTTGCTGGCTGTCGAGCCCGAAAGAGGAGCATTTGTTGAAGTGGGTCAATTTGTACAGCTTGGATTTTTATGGGGACTCACTTCTCAGCACACATGAAAGCATTTGCTTTCCATTCCAGCACACCAGTGTCAGGAGTCTCTGGAAACTCTGACCATTCAATAAAAAAAAAAGGTGCTGGATGCCAGGTGGCAGAGAAAGGGCAACTGTTTTTGTTCCCATAATAACCAGTTGTGCTAAACTTGTTGACTGCCCTAACGCTGACATTATTCTGCGCTCACCTTTAACACCCGCCCCTCAGGACAGACCTGTATTGTGATTAAATTTGCATATATATTATATCTACTACCATTTTTGCATTAAATTTGGAAAGCCTGTAAAAGCTGAGGCAGAAATTACATGTGAAGCAACAACTCTGCCGTAAAGAAGTATGAAACGGTCCAAAGGTTTATGGAAGTTGTGTTTTATTGTTTATTTTTTTTATAAATAATGGACGAGCCTCATGCAAATCCTGTTTGACGTGGTGAACATGTTACTCACGTGACTGATAAACAATCAGCCGTCAGGAGTTGAAATAAACCTTGAAGACCCTTTTTTTTTTCCACCCATTTTTTTTTTTTTTTTTGTCTTGTAAGTAGCCAAAGCAACTGGTTTTATCTGTGTCTTTTTTTTTAAGTTTTGTTTCTGGTGGCAACTCTACCGCTGCTTATCACGGTCATGCCTAATGTAGCTCACACCATCACCACCTGAAGACATCAGGCGGCCTACTTCAGACATTCCAAACTAGAGCATGGAAAATAGTAGGGCTGGATGAGTTGACTCGTTATTATCGCGTTAACTTGTTAATTATTTAACGCCGATAAATATTTTATCGCGCATTAACGCAGGTGTTATTATTGTAAAAGTCTGTTGCTTTCTGCCGCGGATCCACCAAACATGGAGAAGGGTACGGAACTTTTACTCGGCCATTTTCATTTTAAAGTTGGACATCACCGTTGCTGGTGCTCCTCGGTCTCTGGCTGTGTTCGAAACCGCCTACTACATACTTGCAAACGGCATACTCATCGATCAGACAGTATGCAGAGCGTTTAACCACAATGCATCTCGCTCCGGCCCAAGCAGAAATCAGCCGGCCTGAAGCTGATTTCGCTTAAGCTCTAAACTCTGTAAACTTTAGCAACATTTGAAACATTTTCAGGTGAGAAAGTAGTCGTTTAGATCCCCAACGTGTTGAAAACCTGACAAAATACCGGCTGTTTACAATTTTGTTCCCACAAATTCGGCGCTACTAAAGCTTGCCGCAGTGAGCAACGCACTTCCGGTTATTTTCACAAAATAAAATACCCGTTGCCTTTTATCATAGGGAAAGCCATTACGATACAATTGGTGCTTTTGTTTTGAAAACAGGAAGTGAACCTACCCTACGTTGTAGCTAGCTTGAAACTGCCGTTTTGACAGGAAATGACGATTGGCGACGTCACGTTACGTTGCATCTTGGGTAGTTTGAGTATGAGTAGTAACCTCATGATGCATACCCAACATTTCGGAGAATCTAGTATGCATCCGGGAACTTAAAAAAAGTTAGTTAGTAGGAGTAGTAGAAGAAGTAGGAGGTTTCAAACACAGCCTCTGTGTGACGGTCACTGAGCTAACGGCACTACTTCCTGTTTTACTTGTTTCAACATAATAGCACGTATTTCCAAATAAAAAAAAAAACTAAAAAAAAACTCCTGCATTTACAGCCAAGTTGAATTGTCTTCTCAGCGTAGTAGTTCCAGTCTAAAATATCACTTAAAGGCAAAACACACAACTGATAGCAGCAAGTCATTCAAGGAAACAGACAGTGGAGCGAGGCTTCTACATAAAAACTACAGAAAGATGCTGATGTTAAAAGTGTGTTTGCACAACAAATGTTATGGCACTTTCATTCATATGGCAGCACATTTAAAATAAAACTAAATGCTAAAAGCTATACACTACTTTTGAATTCATTTTTGGATTTTGCATACAAATGCGATTAATCGTGATTAATCAGAGAAATCATGTGATTAATTAGATTAAAAATTTTAATCGTTGCCCAGCCCTAGAAAATAACCTTCTGCGTATTTTCAAGAGACATCTAAATTTGCTTCACCACTGAATGGGGAAAAAAAACCTCTAGTTTTTGTTTGGTAGAGCTGCTCTGGGACCGAAAATCTTAGATGTTCTGATTGTTTTCATGTCCAAAGAAGAAAAATTCAGTTCTTTGGATCTCTTGTGTGTAGAAATATCTTTAACAGGTCGTTACGCTTTGGTCATTCAAGTCCTTTGAGTCTGGGGTCATGTTGTGACCTAAATTGTGATTTTAGCTATTTGACTATATCTACGTGTGTACTGATGTCAACAGTACTGCAGGAGATTAAATCAGGCTCCGACCAAAGGCTCAGTTTAACCATCCAGTAATGCAGGGTTAATTGGTAAATGGACTGGACTTATAGCGCTTTTACTCTTCAAGCCACACATATTCATTCACCACACCATAGTCCATACGGTGTTATTGTATTTTACCTTTCACATGCATTCGCATGGAAACATTGGAAGTAATAAACATGGCGTTCAGTCTTGCGCTTGACAATTGAGCTTCCGATTGGCAGACTGCTGCTCTTCCTCCTGAGTTGCAGCCCTTTGTAATTGTAAAGAATCTTTTTTATAAGTCTCATTTTGAGCTGTGTTTCTACAGCAGAAACTTTACAGAAGTATTAAGGACCTCGTCCCTACCTCTTTATACTTCCGCCAAAGACACCATGACCTTCACAAAGTATCGGGGGGAGATATTTTACCCTTTGAAATGGCTCTGGTCATGAGGTAATATTTCCAAAATGCCTTATTTGGTGCTGGGAAGGCCATTAAAGAGCTGGTTCAACTTTAAAAGCATCTGAGATCTAGGTTTTTAGCCAATGCATTAGAGTTGTCAAGTGACTAAAGGAATTAGTTTAATTAATATGATAGTTCTGTCAAAATAGCATGTTAATTTTGATAAATTAATCACAGAAAAAATAATGCATAAAAAATTCAATCTTATTAATTACATTCTGAGGTGACCTTTGACTTCCTGTCATCCCGGTGATAGCCCTGCTAATTACTTATATTAATTTCTCTGTGATTAATTCAGATGAATTAATCACATACATCAATTTGTGCTGCATTTTGGTTGATAAGTGAATCCATGAAACAATCGAGTCTCTTTGATTTCACAACCTTTTTTCACTGTGCATTTGAGGTAATGGCTGTTGACGAATGCTGCAGCAATGAACAATGATAGACCTCTTTTATTCGAATTATGATGATGGTCAACAACTGCTAAAGATGCTATCTGTAAAATCTCTGCTGATTCCCTGTACTGCAGTCCATTACAGTCCAGTACTGTGCTAGCATTAGCGACTGCGCTAACATTAGCTACTGAGCTAGCATAAGTAGCATTAGCTAATCACCGCGGACCTCCAGTTTAGCTGCTTTGCACTTAAGTAAAATTTAAGGCTTTAAGTTGTTTGAAGATGTGAAAAGTTGCTACTGTTGAAATTGATTAACTTATTGAAAGTAATGTGGCTTTTGAAAGCGCTAATCAACGTAGCTGCAAACACAGTTTATGAACTCGGTTAAAAACAGCAGCTGTGAATGTCTTTTTTGTTTTGTTCTCTCTGATATAAGCTAGATGCTTAGTTTAGGGGTTTTTTTGCTGTTTTTTTTTTTATTCAAATGAGGCAGTGACATAGTTGGTGGGGTCGGGTGTTTTAACCTTTTAACCTGTAGGCTACAGCACTTTGTGTTACATTTTATGTATGAAAGGTGCTCTATAAATAAAGTAAATACTACTACTACTAATAGTAATAATAGTTTTAGTTGGTCTTGCTGGTCAAAATAATCCTGCCCTGACAAAAGTTTTTTTTTTTCTCTGGACCAGCACAGCATAGAATCAGTGCCACTGCAGCACCAGTTTTCCTGGCAAGGAACCAGAGCTTTGTTGGTCAAAGCAGAGATAACTGGCTCCAAGTCATGGGCACTGGCTCCAAACCAGCATTTTAATGGATTGATCGGCTTTATCAATCTGTTAAAGCAAACCCTTTCCGGGTCATAGATAGGTCACAGCTAATTTAGACACTCACAACAAAGACGGAGAGAACCATGGTGCCCACATATTTGCCAGTCACAGAAGTGAGGTATAATGCCATAGTCTCATATGCGTTTTCTTAAAATAATACATCATACTGCCATCCCAATTCATTACAGTCGTTGAGTGTAATGTAAATGGCCCAGCCTTAAAAGATTTCAGTAAAACACTGGTATGTTCATGAGCTAATGAAGCTGAGAAGCTGACGCACTATTCAGTTGCCTCCAACTCAGTTGAAGGGAATACATGTGTGATGTAGGTTAGAGTGTTTCACAGCAGTAAGCTTTTACCGTACGAACAAAAGTGACAACACCTCAGCACAACTGTGCAGGAATGTGCCACAATGCCAGATTGTGCAATTGAAGCCAAAGCTTCCGAGGTTGCATGGAGCAAACCAAAGCAGCGACTCGAATTCTTTCAAAAAGGCCGTGATCTAAAGGAATCTTCTATTTCTTTCAAATAGGTCCCAGCTCTAAAATCAGGTAAATGTTTTTATGGAAACACAGCTTCAGATGTCAGAGGGGTTATAATATTGAGTATAATACTGTAAATACATTCATTAGTGTTTGAGTGGGAGCGTGAATTTTATTCTTATTTCATCTTTCTATCATCTTTTTATTGGTAGCAGGACAAGGAAGAATTTCACTGCACATTGTACTGTGTATGATTGTGTATGTGACAAATAAAACTATCTTGAATCTTGAATAGGTGTATTTGAACCAAGATGTTTTTTTTAAAGTCATGTAATCAGTTTAACTTAAAGTCAAATGTTATACTCACATTTGACTTTTGAACTCAGCTGCCAGTTTGTGTTTGTGCTGTTTTTTATTGTGTTAGATCAGTCAAACGTCTCTTTGGAAGTCTCATTTGGTTTGCGAGTATTTGCTGAGCCAGCTCCCATGAGCCTCAGCATGTCAAAAGAGGCAACAGTCACATTTCGCTCCACTGCTGTGGAGGCCAACAGCTCGGCATATAACACCATAACACCTGAGATGGACAGGCCAACGCATAAAGATGCACATGCACATGCACATGCACATGCACGCACGCACGCACGCACGCACGCACAAACAAACAAACTCAGTGTGCATATGTTGAAGGCCCCTCCAGTGTGGGAGAAGCCCGTGTTCCTAATCCAGCCTCAGCAGGGTATTAAATCTACTTTACTCTGTATGTTTGTGTGTGATGGGAGGGTTTGCTGGCTTTTACTCTGCAGCCTTAACAGAAGCTTAGACTCGAAAGGGAGGAGGATTCCTCCTCCCAGTCATCGCTGTCAAACCCACGGCCGTCCAAGTTGTGGAGCGATCTTCGTGCTCATTTGGTCCATGGTTTTTTCCCCCGCTAAAGTATGCGCTGCATGTGTGTACTTGTGTTTCTTCCTCACGGGTTGCATGAAACTGCAGTTAATGACTAGTTTAAGGGAAAGTTAATTATCCCCTTTGATTGTTTTATCCAGTGTTGGAGGAGGTAGTCAGATCCCTTGTTTAAGAATGAGTACCAGAGCAGCAACGTGAGAAGACCTCCGTGAAATCCCCCTTAACTAAAAGCATGCAAAAGCAACCGAATGTTGTTAAAACAATTGCCATAAAGACACCAGTTTGGTATCTTTGGCTGATAACGTACGATCTGGCATCCATTATTCACACTGGAGCAACACTGTATTATTACTGGGATATTAGAACATTTGAATATTTATTTAGGGGACTGTAAATAAGACCCAGACACTGATCTTTTCAACTCCTCAGAGACCAAACATTCTGGATACTTGTTTTTATTTGGTTTAATTGAACTGTTTTGACTGTTTTTTTTTTATTGTGTTGGGTTATTTTTTTTTTTAAAATCTCTTTGTTTGAGATTAGATTTAAAAAAAAAAAAAAAAAAGCCTGTGAAACCCAGGCATCTAGAAACCCATCCATCCATTATCTATACCGCTGAATCCGTCGATCGGGTCGCGGGCGGGCTGGAGCCTATCCCAGCAGTCAATGGGCGAGAGGCGGGCATCTAGAAACCTCAGCTCTAATTTCTTAATGGCTACTTTGGCCCTCTGGCCATGTCTCTAAAGTAGGTTAAAATGAAAATAGTCAGGGAAACGGCAGGTATATCTAAATTGTGCTTAAAGGTCCAGTTTGTATAATATAAAAACGCACTCAGTGGGGTCACATGGCACTGAAAGGGTCGGATAATTGGCTAAATTACAATAAGATTGAGTTATTAAGTGCATGTAGACACCTTAATCTGACAAGAAATTGGGTCGAATCGAGTTACTCGCAATCGGATTAAGACCCCGAGACAACTCGATTGAAAGTCACTCTAAACCTGCTTGTAGACGCTGAAGCTCGTGGTGAATTAGACTTTGCGTTCTGCGCATGCTCCAGATTTTTTCCCGGGGTCGTGACCCGGAAGTCAAAGGAGACGATATTCCTGTTGTTGTCGCCGTCAGAAAGAAACAAACAACGCGATGGAGAATGCTCCGTTGGGCATCGAGTTTGTGCAACAAGCAGCTCATCACAGACCAAATTTAGAGGGACGTAGCTTCATCTTGCTCTGCGTTCTCCATCTTTCTCCAATGCCTGAGTTTGTTGTTGTTGTTGGTGGTGAAGAGGTCAACAGGAAGTGGCTCTATTAGCAACAGTTGGAATGGGTACAGCGCCACCTATCATACCGGGGTATGACACGCTTTGTGCCTCTGATCCGATTCATTCACTGCCATATATCCAAGGATAATTACCCTTGCTCAACTCATTCTTATTGTAATTTAGCCAATAATCCGATCCTTTCAGTGCCATGTAACCCCACTGAGTGGAGTCGCCTCCACAGGGCGACAGACTAAGCTCCTAACTGAAGGTTTCAGGAGCTCCACTTACTTTTTTCCGAAGAAGTTTACAAAGATACAAACTTGTGCTGCCTTTCAAAGGAAAGGTGTCAGTGGAGTAGTTCTTAAAGAGAACGAAACAAAGTTAAACACATTTCTATTAGTCTATTACACTTTAAATGAGTTGTATGTGTGTTGTTTGATTTCTCTAAGTTGGATACATTTGAACCTTGTTGTTTTTTTAAAGGTTAAATATAACCCACAGATTTAGTGAATGGCGGCAGTTCCATCAGTGCTGCATCTGTCCCCCCTCCAGAGTTCATGTAGTTCGCTGTTGTTGAGCCTTTAAGGTTATGGTTTATTCAATGAGCTAGTTTTCTGACAAATATTGGGTCACGCTGTAGGAGTACAGGAAACACAAGCTGGAGCATTTCGTGTCAGGAGATGTTTGAATTGAGAACACCTGCTGATTCAGATCTTCCTATCATGAAATATTTCGGACTACTGTGTCACGGGGGGGTCTGAAAGTTGTGCTACAAGGGCCCCACTACGCTGCTCACTGACCGGAAACATTTCCACTGATGACGACAGACTCCCGTCACACATGGCACACCCAAAAAAAAACTGAGGAGGGGGAAGAGTTTTGCCAAGGCGAGATGTGCTGGTGCTTCTAGGTGTAAAATGTAGGAGCAGTGCCTCAAAAATTGTTTCAAAATACGACTAAATGGCATATTCAGAGCTCCGTTCCACCTCAGTTTCCTCAGTGGACACAAAAATGTTTAAAGGGATAGTTTGCCTTTTGACATGAAGCTGTATGACATCCCATATTAGCAATATCATTTATGAACATTTTCTTACCCCCTGCTGCGTCCTGTGAGCCGAGTTCCAGCTGAGTTTTGGCGTTGATGAAGGTAGTCCGGCTAGTTGGCTGGGGCTTAAAAGATAAAGTGTTTTGCTTCTCAAAAGAATGTGCGTTCAAAAGAGTAATACATTTGCATCACAAAATCGTTCATCCAGAAGAAGTCAGACCTTACAATCTCTTGGCCCTATTTTCTCTCCTTTCGTATCACTGCATGCCGACAGCCGCGCATGTTACGGTGTTTACTGCTCGGTCTGCGCTTCGTTCTGCACGGTCTACACAGCAGGCAGTGATACGAAGGGAGAGAGAATAGCGCCAAGCGATTGTGAGGTCTGACTTTTCCCTGGTGAATGATTTTGTGATGCAAATGTATTAATCTTCTGAACACATATTGTTTTGAGAAGCAAAACGCTTTATTTTGTAAGCCCCAGCCAACTAGCCGGACTACTTTTGTCAACGCCAAAACGAGGCTGGAACTCGGCTCACAGGACGCAGCAGGGGGTAAGAAAATGTTCATAAATGATATTGCTAATATGGGATGTCATACGTCAAAAGAGGCAAACTATCCCTTTAAGGCTACGTCATTTCGTGATGCGAGTCGCTGCCCAACGGGAGACGTGAGCGCTCAGATAAGATCGGTGCAAGCGCCTCGGTGAGCTAACGCTCTTTCCAGGCATAGATATGATAAATCGAGCTGTTTTTCGGGCCTTCGACGTACATCGCGGTCTCCAAAATGAATCTGCAGCTTGCCTAATTCTTAACTGATACTCATGAAATGTTGTGAGAAACTCTAAAGCTGATGGGATTTTTTTCTAAATGACCGAAGAGCCATATCTTTGTATGGACTCGGCCCTTTCAGCCGCCACAAGTTCCTCCATATATGAAGAATTCCGTACAACTTGGTTGCTCGATAATATATTAATAGGCTGATTAAACTTTGATAAAGAGGAGGATGGCCAGTTCATCTGCATACATTGAGACGCATACAAACACGGTCTCAAACATTCTTTATCTCAAGTATTTTATTCTCAACTTAACGAGTTTGTTTTAGCACGGAGGCCATTAGAAGAAGCCAAATACATTCCCAGCATCCAGGTTTCATTGATCTATATATTGCAACATGGTGTTGGCACATGCACATCCCACATCGGGGAGAAACTACAGCAAGCAGTGACATGCCCACAACAGCTTCTGGGCTAACGTGCTAACGTGACGGAGGAAGATCAAGGCAACCTGCAGCCTGTTTATTCAAAAGAAGAAAAAGGATCTTTTTCAAAGGCATCGAAGGTACTTTCCACCACTGGAGTATTCTCCTAGAGCTTTGACAGCAAAGAAGATTGATTAATGCTGAAGAAAAATGACCAGAAGAAAAAAAGAGTGCACGAGATCCTCGACAATGGATGACCAACATATCAACATCAGTGCTAATTAAAAAAAAAAAAAAAAAAAAAAAAGCTTCTGATTAGCAACAGAGATCCGTCTCAGAGACGCTGACCTGAAGGGGAGCCTTCACTAAAAAAGCTGCCACAGCTGATGGACTCTATTCATTTTAGGGGATAAAAGCTTTTTTTTTTTTTTTTTTTCCCGGTGAAGGTGTTATCACATTAAGCACAGAGAGGTTTTTTCACTACACCGGCACAAACACATCAGCTTTAATTTAGTGCTGTCAGTGCATAAGGCTCCATGGTCCTTTTTGTGTGTGTGTGTGTGTGTTATGTGCTCAAAACCTCAATTAGTCTGCTGGCTAAAGCCTGATGATGATTCATTACTTTAACAACAGCCCATAGTGCGTTTTACTTCTATGACAACTATCATTTTGAAGGGCAGGTCTCTCATGCTGCCTGCTCCCTTATTAACAAACTAACAAACAAACAGTTTGTTCTGATTTCTGATTTGATCTAAATATAATTTTATTCATATATAAATCATTGCTAAAGTCTGCCCGTTGCCTCTGTGCCCCCACCTGCCCTCCACCTGGATGTAATCCGACACCTGCAGGTAGCAGCTCTTTGTTCTCCGTGAAACACCGGGAGGAACAAACTGCAGCGATGCTCTTTGAACGCTCAACACAACACGGAGATGAGCGATGACACTTTTAACTGAAATCTATAGAAATATAGTTATTCATTCATTTCCAAGCAAAAAAAGAAAAAAAGACTCTTTTTCCTCATAAATGATGGTTTAAAATAAAAGCAGCCTTAGGAGCTACACTGGAAAAAATGCCCCTCCAAAAATAAGTAAAAAAACAACAAATACAAGACATTTTTGCTTGAAATAAGCAAAAAATCTGCCAATGGAACTAGTGAAAATCGGCTTGTCAAGATTTCTTGAAATAAGATGTGATATTTAGGACTTTGGAGTTAAAAGTGATCTTGAAATTAGCTTAAAAACCTCTTCAAATGAAAAAAAAAGCTTGTTTCATGGGAAATATGACTCAAAACAAGATGTTTTCAAGACTTTTTCACTTAACAAGATATTCCAGATGTATTGTATTAAAACAAGTCCCTATATCTGGCTGAAATGGTACTTGTTAGGGAGTTGTGTCTTATATCAAGTGTAATGAGATACTCAATGAGACAAATATACTTGGTAAGATTTAGATTTTTTCCAGTGTAAACAATGAATGCACACCTGTTAAAGCCGGAGAGCCTTTCCCCAGAAAGCCTAAACAAAGAAACTGAGAAGCCACGGTTTCTATTGGAAACAGAGCCCACTTGAGCAGGCACTGATCAATCCTCAGCTTTAATTTCTTAATGGCTGCACTGACCCTCTGGCCCCGTCCCTTCTCTGCAGCTCAAATTGTTTTTAAATGGCTTCAGTTTGCAAAGCTCTCAGCTCCTCTGATTGCATTAGTATCGGCAGGAACAGGGCAAAGCCTTTTGTGGAAGCCTGCATCAGTGTTAATTCATTGCGCACGTGTCTGCCTGCCATATGCGTCTCTCTGGGTGTGTGTTTGTGTCCGTGCGCCTCAAACATTGATTTGAATATCCCAGTTATACCGGATGTGAGTCCTGGGGCTGTTATGCGTGTGCCTCTCTTTAACTGACGGAAACATTAAGGGAGGTTTTCATCAACTTCTGACTCTGCAAAGTTGAATTTACGGCTCTGGTGAACACGAGCTGTCGCATGCATTGCAGACCTGAAAAGTGGAAAACCTTTCACTGCCATTAAAACCTACATGCACCCCAGAGATGCTATCACATTCACTTACTCGCACCGTTTCTAATCGCCTCTGTGCTAAGTCTCAGCCCTCTTTATATCGATAACTACTCATTGGGAAGAAAAATATTTGAGATGAATGCTTTCTTTATCCACGATCTATTTGGGTAGTCCTACCCGAAATGAATCGACCTGTTCTGACGCCTAACCAGAGGTGGGAAGAGTAGCTAAAAATTGTACTCGAGTAAAAGTACTGTTACCTCAGAATAATATGACTCAAGTAAAAGTAAAAAGTAGTCATCCAGATAATTACTTGAGTAAGAGTAAAAAAGTGCTTGGTGAAAAAACTACTCAAGTACTGAGTAACTGCTGAGTAACGTCTGATTTATTTGTTAACACAAGCATTCAATCAGACAGACAAAAATACTAAATAATCATCTTTAGGCAAATTAGAGTTCATCCAATAAATTATATATAAATAAATATTAAATATATATATATATAAAAAATAATATTTAATCCAAATAAATTCAAATTGATTAATTAATTATAAAAATAATCCAGGTAAATTCAAGTACTTCAATAAAAAATAAAAGAGACTTAGGAAATGTTTAAAACATATGCAACCCATATGTAACCTAAAAAACAAACATTCATCTATCCATGGGGGAAAAAACGAGTTTAGGAAACTTAGCGCTACATGTTTCCTCAAGTTAGATGTTGAGTTTCTGCTGAAATGTGCGTTTGTTTTGGTTGACACAGAAGACACATAATGTAGCTGCTGTTTCTCACTCTTTGTAAGGTAAACATGCTTTCAGTATGAGGCCTCGTCTGTGTCTTCATTTCCCACCGTTGATTCTGACATTTTTCATCTGTTTCTTTGTTTGTTTGCTACGACTGCTAATGCTAAAGCTAACCCGTCCCGCCGCTGAGATTGAGTATGGTCACGTGACCAGACTGCACGGCTACGTCTGATTGGTGGAACAGTCAGGTGGTAGAGCCTTTGGTGGAAGTCTCTCTCTCTCTGTCAGAATAAAACATTAAAATGAGGCGTACGCGGGGGGATAAAAATAATGAGGCGTAGAATACCAAAGAGGTAAGAAGAAAAGTAACCAGCTCATTGTAGCCTAATGTAGCGGAGTAAGAGGACAGTTTCTGCTGCACACATCTACTCAAGTAAAAGTAAAAAGTATAGTGATTTACAACTACTCGTAGAAGTAAAATTTTTTTCAAAAACATACTCAAGTAAATGTAACTCGTTATTACCCACCTCTGCTCCTAACTTGCTTCAAACCTCGATCGGGCCTGATGTGGCAGCTTTGAACCCGGAGAAAATGTGCAACTTTAGATGTCAGCACCGGTGAAACTTTTTCCAATTAAATGCATTTGATTTTGTACTAGAACGTCTAACATGAAGGTATTCTAACCATGACCTGGTACTGGTTACTAAGTGAGGGAAAGTCAGAATCTTAACCCCAAGTCAAATTATCGCCCCCTATCTGACCGCCAGCCTCGAGGTTAGACTCAAACACAAGAAGGAGTCAGGAGTCTATCCCTGTTCTCCCTTCTAATCCACTTATGCAGCCATCTCACTTATTATTTCCCCAGCAGCACAGATTTGATGTTTTCCTGTCAGAAGAACACGCCGACTGATATGCAGCGTCGTCATGAACCTTTTTTCTCCATAAATGATCCGTATGATTGAGATTCAGGCTGCCATGTCATCGAGCTGATTAGTCTTTCCTGAACAAAAATAGTTGGAACTCTCTTTGCTTTGATGCATCATCATCCTGAACGATGAACCTTCTTTTGATTGATGCAATGAGAACAGAGTCGGAAATGTCAGTGTCCACCTGTGTATTTACTGCAGAGGTGCCATCTCTCCTGCTCCTTTACCTGCTGTGACTGCTTCTTTTTCTTCTGCTCAGCTGTTAGTGACGCTTCATGTTTGGATCTGCTCCCGTTTCCTCACAGTTTGGCTCACTAACATCGACTTCTGTCTGTCAACTTTGTTGGCTGACCTGCATGTTTTCCCATTTTGTTTGCACATCTTTTGCTACACTCGCAGCTTAATTACCTTCTTGAGGGAGCTTTATAATCCTTTCCACTGCTTTACCTGACAGCTCTCCTTCCCCTGTCAAGCAGCCAGATGCAGCAGCCGGTTAAGCTCTGCAAACACTCATTTGCATACTTAGCCTTGTGCAGGTATCTTTTTTTAGAAATACAAATTACAAACTGATTCCATCACAAACAAATAACAATTTCACTAAGATGTTTTTTTGGTACATTTTGCAAAGCCAAAAGCCTAAAATAAAAACCTAATAAAACACAAATATGACACTTTATTTTAATAAAGCACACTAGATAAGCATCTGTGGTGGCTCCACCATTTTTTTTTTTTTTTACCAGGGGTTGTATATGCAAAACTGGTCGAGTTAAGCTGCAACCAGCTCGACTCAACTGTGCTGACTCAGCTTTAACTGGCAAAAAAAATCGAGCTGAGCAGAGTTCCAGTAATATTCCAAATTCCTGTAATATGTGCAAATAGTCTGGGTTTTTTTTTGTGTTTTTTTTGCAACAGCAATAACTTTTTACCACATGTGCATGAGAGTCAGTCAACACCTCAACATACACTGGAAAAAAATGTCCCTCCAAGTAAGAAAAACAACAAATACGAGACGTTTTTGCTTGAAATAAGCAAAAAAATCTGCCAATGGAACTAGTGAAAATCGGCTTTTCAAGATTTCTTGAAATAAGATGTGATATTTGGGACTTTTGAGATAAAATTAATCCTGAAATTAGCTTAAAAACCTGTCAAATGTCAAAAAAAGCTTGTTTCATATGAAATCCGACTCAAAACAATTTGTTTTCAAGACTTTTTCAATTAACAAGATATTCCAGATGTATTGTCTTCAAACAAGTCCCTATATCTGTCTGAAATTGTACTTGTTAGGCAGTTGTGTGTTATATCAAGTGTAATGAGATATTTTGACGAGAAATGAGACAAATATACTTGGTGAGACTTTGATTTTTTCCAGTGTATATGTTGGTAAGACAGCCAGTTCTGTGGGGGTGTGGTTGGGCGTAATATACTTTTTTTTTTAACTTCAGTATGTCCCTTCAGCATGCTAACACACACTGTGAGAGTGGGAATTAAACCTGAGAGTTGACCCCAGAACTTACGGTGACACTTGAAATTGCTTTTTCCTTTAATGGCCCCTGACGGTGTCGGTGGTCACCGACATAGTTTGGCATGGGAGCAGAGGAAATGCAAGGGAATCCCTAAACTCATTACGCCACATTTTCTCTTGATACTCGGTGCTTTCTCAACAAATATTTGCCCCAATTCATCAGATGATGGATGTTGGTGCTCACCAAACATTTGACTTGCTCTGCTGCAGGAGCCATTTTTCTTCTTCTTTTTTTATCCCTGAGGCCATGCCTCCAGCACGCATAGAGATTAGGACACGAACAGAGGTGTTGATAGCTAACGGACTGGTGATGATGGCAGCTGATTACCAAGTGCTCCAAACTATAAACATGACCAAAAGCAAATCCTCCACTTGGCAGTGACTGCTTCTTGCACTTGTCAAGCTGTATGGTTTTTTTGTGAGTGCACAACCAGCCATTTCCTCTCCTCTCTCCTCTCATAGTGTAATTAGGCCATATTTCCCTCTGTCCTCAGGCCCGATTATTCAGAGCAGCACATGCCCCACCTCCCATTTTCTTCCTGCTGTCACCCCATCCACCCCCGCTTGTATTATTTTACAGCACTTCCCAACTTGCAGCCTGTGTGAGAATGTTTCCCATAAAGGTCAATAAACTGACAGTCTGTCCATTTATTTCCTCGTTTTGTTTCCCCATGATGTGTCTTTTGCATTTCTCTTCCACGCCTTCCCTCTTTCTTACCTCCCTACTTTCCTGCCTAATCTTCTATCTTTGTGCCGTCTGGCTCCCTGTTGTTTTCCCTCTTACTTATCCCTCTCTCTTGCCTCGGTCTGCGCAGTATCAGTCCCACTGACCGGCTGTTATGTAACAGTCAGGTGATGTGTTGGCCTGTCGAAGGGCCTTAAAGGCCTACTGTCCCAACAGATACTGCTTCCCAGCTTCAACTGTCGAGCGTTTGCAAACATAAGTAAAGATTTCACACGTGCATTTTGTGCCGATTTGTCCCCGCTTCACCGAACCTGCAGAACCTTCCATCTTTAAGGAACTAAAACAAACTTTTAGTTTTAGCTGTTTGTTTAAAAGCAGCAGCAGCCGACTGTCACAGAACACAACTAAGCAACGTTATCTGTAAACAGAAGTTTGTTGAGACAGTGTCGGTTCATCCAGATGAGTTTGGATCAGTAAATACTTTCAAATTTAGACGAGAAGCTGGTCGAGGCTGTATCCTTGCCAGAGCCGATGCAGATGAGGCCAATGATAAGCCGTTGATGGGGAAATAAGAAGGCAACCCAGGTGGCAACTCGTGTGTAGAATTCAGCGACCCATTGGGGGCATAACCGGAGGCCTGCAGCCCATCCGACAGGACCGAAAAGTCAGCCGGTGTTTGCATCTCTGAGCTCAGGATGCAGCATTTCCTCAAATCAAGAGTGAGGCCTTTTATTCATCTCAAATCGCTTCGGCTGCCGGGTCTTTATCAGAAGCTGGATTTTATTTAAAGAAATAAGTGTTATTAGCATGACTTGTAATATTTAGATTTATGTTTTGTGGAGCAGTACATTCAAACACTTCCACATGTTTGTTTGTGTGAGAATTACCTGGAAGTCAATTCATTTGTAGGATCCTGGTCATTTCTATGACCCCCCCCCCCCCCCCCCCCCCCCATGGAATATGTATATTCAGCTGACATATTGCATCCATCCAAAAATAAACCCTTTTCAGAAAACATGGGTGCATAGTCCGTGTATAAGATGTGGAATTGAGGCTTAAATGAACTACAGTGAGATGTTCGAATACATTTAACACTTCCTGCTTTGTTTCAAATTAAAATACCCCCATGATTTCATCGTCCTGTTCTCCCTGTTCTTTTCTTTCAGATGTACCGGCATTTTATTTGATTAAATCTCTGTTTTCATTTGAGGAAATCTAATAATTAAAAGTGGACCAAAATGACCCTGATGTTACCTGTTGTGTTTTGAAACCCTGAGTTTGACATTTTTGGAACCAGAAGTGACCATATTTTTGGAGAAGAGAGTGAAGTGTTTAGTACGCACATAAATCTGTTTCCGTGTAGTTCTGACCACGAGGTCACCAGCTCACTGAGCAGAGGGAGTAAATGGCACCATAATGCCTTGTGGGAAAAGTTAATTGACAAAGTACTCTGCTTTGAATGGCAGTCTGCTGGAGCCAGAGTCACTTTAGAGCAGGTATTTATGGTTGTCAGTGGTATTGCACTTTAAGGCACTCTCATTAGGGCTTCACAGTGGATTCCAAATGATGTGCCCATTTTCCTACAAACAGCTTGTGTATGTCCAGCCTTCCCTGAGTTTGGGATGCACTTGTATTCCAACCTTTCTGGTAAATGAAAACCTATGATTACTTTTCTATATTATTTGTTATACCTGGTAGAAATGATCCCCTCCGCATGAATATTAATCTTCTATGTGTGTAATAATTTCTGTCTTGGCAGCTGGATACAGCCAGATATGTATAACTGCACCAACTTCAGCCAATATAATGCAGTTATTTAGAATAGAATAGAATAGAAAAATACTTTATTCATCCCCCAATGGGGGAAATTCAAATTAGTCAAGTAGCTCAAAAAATATTAATATTTACAATGATTGTATATTAACAACAATAATAATACCAATTCTAATAAAATACTACTACTAACTAATAATAATAATAATAATAAATGACTAAATTTTAAAAAATTTAAAAAAATAAAATTCATAAAAATCAATCAATTTGAGAAGAACTCAGCAGTCACTGTTAAAAAGCCTTATGGCTGTGTGTTTATATGTGGTTTCTCAATGTCCAGTTCGGATTTTCATATCCTCTCTTCAAAAATACAAAACTCTATGCTTTCATTCTGCAGCTATTATCGAGGGAATTACAATAAAGGTTGTAATACGACAGCACGGTGAATTTAATGGCGTCGGTTAGCGAATACCGACTGCTCGGTCCAATCCGGCGGCTCGCTTGCCTCTGAGAGCTAATCTAGAGGGCTGCTGGGTTATACTCATAAGATGCGACCCAGTTCCCCAGCTTTTCGTGGCCCGGCAGCAGCAGCTTATCATTGGCCAGATCGGTAGCTGGCTTCAGCAGAGATGCAGCCTTTGTCCGCTTCTCAGTACTCTGAATTTTGTCCCTTTTACTGCACCATATGGTACAAGTCTAACAGCATGAGGTGACCATATGGCGCGTCTCTCCCTGCCAATGAGTGTTATATTTTTAATGTCACCCATCTTTTACATTTCTGTCTTTTCACTCCTCTAAAAACAACCCCATTTAGGACAACAGAAATATATCACCAAAACATTTCTGCTCTCGGCACCATCGCTCGTATCATAACAACATTAATGGCAGAAGAGTGAGAATCCCGACGTAAATTAGCTTCTACAAACTGGAGTAATTATTGACACCTACTGTATCCCCACCGGGCCTCCCACGTATGGCCTGCAGCCTCATTACAGCCGCACATCGTTGTCATGAGTCACGCACACTCCCTGTTTGATAATGCACCACGCAGGTTGTGTACATCATCAGCGCATTAATTAATGGATTTCAGGAATATTGTGGCTCATTACAGAGTAAACATCACTGAAGAGGAGAGGGGGGGGGCACTTTCCTCTGTTAGTTTTTGTCCAATTTAAATTTCAACTGGTGCATCCATGTTAAAATCCTTCTCCTTTTATTATCAGCCAATCAAAGCAGGACACACGTCACGCCAAAGCCAACATCCTATTATTAAAAAAGGCTGATAAACTGTCTGGATGTTTTCTTGGCCTGCTGGTGTGTAAATGTTGAGGTTGGCATATGCAGCAACTGTTCTGTGTTTGCAGTGTTAAAACGGGTCCAAGTTTCTACTGTTGGGCTGTAGTTGAACTTTAAAAATGGCTGCTTTCGTATGATTTATCATCTCTTGTTTTTTCGCCTTTTCTCCCTTCAGGTGCCGATAACTGCTGAAGATGAGTAGTGGTGGGGGGGACACCCCGGAGCCCCCCAGAGGGGAGCCTCTGAAGAGGAAAGACTGTCAGTCGGACCTCCTGGGTCCCAGGTGAGAACTTTCATCCACCATCACTGAGACATTAACAAATGCGAGCTCACTGGAACTGATGCTGCTGAGAGAATCTGAGCCAAAGAAGCCTCAGTCTGTTCATTCCTGAGGGAGAACTGAACGTGAACTCAGACTGCAAATGATTCGTTTACAACATCTGAACATCTCCCATGTCTGAGCAGCCAATTCTCGTGAGATCCTGGTTAAACAAAAACCTCGTATCAAAGCAAATGCTAAATATCAGGCCCAAATAAAACTTAGATTTTGACAGACTCATTAGCCGCATTCCCACTGTAGGAACCTTCTGCAGTTCCTAGAACCTGTTAAGGAACGGGGCCGTTTTTTCCCTCATTCGGACATACAGGAACTAGGGACCCCCCTCTTAGGACATCACCTGCTTCGTCCTAGCTCCTTACGCACTTATTTGTTTCCTAAATGATCTTCCCATCTGTCTAGGTACCTGACTTATCGCACTTACTCTAGCACTAGTTATGCTCTTAGCTGTTTGGTTTTGGAAGGAAATGCACTTATGATTTCTTGTGACCTGAAGTTCTTTTGCCTACCGATGTTGAACACACTTATTGTAAGTCGCTTTGGATAAAAGCGTCTGCAAAATGACCGTAATGTAATGTAGGGACCACGGCCCTCAGTTCCTGGAACCATTTCAGCTCCTTCTCCTCAGCTGGGTCTGTTCTGGTTTCCATAGCAACACATCTGACGGAGGTGTTTGGTGGTTGGTAGCTCCGCCCCTTGTCATGTTGTCAGGCTGAAATGTTTCCTCATACGACACGGACACAACCTTGGCGTGTTTAATAAGTTAAACCTCCACGTGGTCTCCTTTGTCTGCGGCGCTCTGCTCTCCTTCCTTCATGAAACCAAGAAGTATGGCCTGCGCTCCATCCTTCGTCTCCTGACTCTCTCTGTGAGCTCTTCCAGCCTCCATGTTAGACGCCCGATGTGATCGTCCATGATTAATATCACCATCATGCAGACCATGAACACGGTGGCCTCCCCGCTCTCCATGTTAGCTTCTTGGTGGTGCTTTTTCTTCTCTCCTTACTTTTCGCGGGTTTTGTTTTGTTTTGTTGTTGAATGTGGCGCTAAAGTAACACGTCGCTGTCGCAGACGGTTGCGCCGCATCAGTCCCTCAAGGTCCCGACTCATGTGCGAATGCAAACTGAAACAGTTCCACTGGGGAAGGACAGTTATTAGAACAGAATTCAAGGAGGACCGTTCTTGGAACGGCGTTCTTAGAACTGCTCTGTCTGAATGCGGCTATTGTCCCACTAACCTTCACCAATACAATCGTACAACGCCAGTTATGATTTACTTTTGTCCATCAACACAACTCTCAGAGGTCCAGCAAAGCGAGATAAACCTTTTATTTTTACCTCTTACGGTTTAACTTCTCATGCCGATAAAATCTAACTAAAATGTTTACCCACGGCTTACCATCGGGTGTAAAAGCTTAATTTGGGACTCTTTTAGAGGCGAGCGTCGGTCTGAGTAACAGATGCTTGAGCACGCAAAAAGAAAAATATCTCGTCTTTTTTTGGTGAGCAGTTGAAAACAAAAGCAGACCACAACCCGACGCCTTGCCAAGTCTACGTTGGATAAACAGTCGCGTGAGGAGTGCAGGCGCTCTTAAAGATGTCTCCACCTGGTCCGCAGAAATGTTGCTTCCTTTGTCTGACATTTCCTCACCAGACTTATCATCATGGTGATGATGACTGTGTGTCTCTGTCTATGTCCTCGACTTTCTTCATGTTGTATTTGTAGTTTGTTGTTGTAATCATAGTGAGACATTCAGGATGAGCATGGTTTTTGTGCTGGTTTTTGCCCATTTTTAATTAAAAACCGATCCATTGTCCCTGCATCATCGCGCTAAAGCAGCTAGCTGCTCTGCGGTCAAGTGTGACGGTGGTTTAAGCGGGCTGCGTTGCCAGGTTTAACAGAGCCCCCTTTAGGGCCATTTCAGACCGGGGCGGCAAAGCGTGGCGGAACGGAAGCGATTTTCACCGGCGGAGGTGAAAATACATGGAAACAGATCTGTCCTTGCACACCGACGCGGCGGTAGTTGGGCGGTAGCGGCGCGGAGACGCCTCCGTCCCGCGCTGCTTTTGGAAAATAGAACTCGAGCGGAATTTGGACGGCAGCGGCCGGCGGCGGCCGGCGGTGTACCGTTGAAATGAATGGGGAATGCAGACAGGGCTGGAGCAGAACTACCGCGACCGCAGACTGTCCGGTGTGAAAAGCCAAGTTGAACACACCGCCTGATAACCGGCGTAAGACTGCCTATATTTTGAGATCTCTGCATCAAGAATGTTGGAATAATAAGAGAAAATATGGGAAATGTGATGCACAGATACCATAATAATGAAGACGTGAGTGATGATTTTAAGCTGAAAGAACCGGATTTATATTCGAGTCCCCTCCCTTGGTGTTGTTTCCATTGATTGAACCCCCCCCCCGTCACCGTAACTTCAAATACTTTGACTCAGTCCAATAAGACGAGCAGTTTTTCATTTCTTGCTTGTTTTTTTTCTCAGATTCTTCCACCAAATGGCTTGTAATTCTGAGATTCCTGCCTCAGTTCTGCAGAAGTCCTTTGTGGTCTATCCACAGACTTTAGGGGACGTATTGATTGGTGGTGGTGGGTGGGTTGGGGGTGGCGGGGGGCTTCTGCTTGTGCCTCTGGAAGCTCTCCATTGTAGATTTTGCTGCGTGTTTGGGATCATTGTAGATGATTGTGTTGCAGAAGCCATTCTCTTTCATCCTAAGCTTTTTAACAGACGGGGGAGATGATGCTTCTAGAATTCGTGGGATCAATTATTCCAATTTCCCATAGCTGGCAATTGTTGAGGAACAGGTTCGGTATCGATTGTGAGAAGCCATAGCCTGAAGATGTTTATTCACATCTTTACATGCAACTGAATCAGCTTTTTTCGGCTTTTATTTACATTTTTTATTAAAGATATGTTAATCAAACCCAAATTTAAATTTGAGTAATTTATCATAAATGACAGAAAAAAGGTAGTTTATGGCTCTTCAGGGAGTGAGAGACTCTCACGGGTCAATGCAGAGATAAACGCTGCTGCAGCACTTTTACTGACACCGGTTTACACAACAGCAAACAGATTGTTGTGGTATTGATGCACTGCGCTCTGATGTTAAGGGACCTCATTAATGTCAGGTTATAGAGAGGTCACGGAGTTAATTTATGGTTACCGAAGAGGTCTCTGTCTCACAGAAGGCAGCGGGTCGCTGCGCACGGACAAAGGTTTCGCAGATTAAATGTTTTTACAATAATCCCCGACACACAATTAACAAATGCCAACGTCTCTGTGGACATTTCACTCATTTTTTGGGGGGTTTCTTGTTGTTTCCCCTCCCCGCAGCCCGAAGAGGAACACGGAGAGACGGAACAGGGAGCAGGAGAACAAATACATCGAGGAGCTGGCAGAGCTGATCTTTGCCAACATCAACGACATGGACGACCTCAACGTCAAGCCTGACAAATGCGCCATCCTCAAAGAGACGGTGAAGCAGATCAGGCAGATCAAAGAGCAGGGTGAGGAATCCCCGACAACAGCTGTGTTTGTGAGGCGGCTGCAGCAGGTTGTTTTCTGTCAGTTCCAGGGTCGTGTTTTACACGAAGACACGTGTCACCGTACGGCAGCTCAAACCGTGTTTCTGTGCGATTTCTGTCTTTTTCTGTCCTTTTGGCCCGGGAATTTTTCCTCAGCACACCCAAAAAAAGCCGAGAAAAGTTGCACTATCACAGAAATTCAATTTAATTCAATTCAGTTTTATTTATATAGCGCCAAATACAACAAATGTCATCTCAAGGCACTTAAATAATAAAGTCCAATTCAAGCCAATTGGAATTCAATTCATTGTAATCATAATTATTTATAAAATAATCCAATTCATTCATATAGAGCCAAATCAAAAACAATTTCCCAGCTAAGGAAACCAACAGATTGCATTGAAACTTGTCTTCAGTCCAATCTCCCGTCCTGAGCGTGCCTGAGGCGACTGTGGAGAGGAACGACTCCCTTTGAACAGGAAGAAACCTCTGGCAGAACCAGAACCAGGAAGGGTGGCCATCCGCCTCCAACAGCTGGGGTTTGAGAAGACAGAAAAGAGGGAAAAAAAACCCACTGTAACACCATTCAAAGGATACCTGTTGGAACAAGGAAACACGAGTTAATGACCACAATAATATCACATGTACATAACATCATTTGACTAATTAAACAGGGGAAAAAGAGAGTAAAGTGAGGAAAGGTGTGACAGGTGAGGCCCCCCAGCAGGCTGGGCCTATAGCAGCTTAACTATGGGATGTTTCAGGATCACCTGAGCCATCCCTAACTATAAGCTTTATCAAAATGGAAAGAGGCAAATAACACGAAACGTGTTTTTTTCTGTCAGAATCACAGACAGTCTCTGAGCCACAAACATGAGAATCTTGCCGGGGAAAAGTGTGATTAGCTGTAGGAAGTGAAAACTCATAAATAATTGTGTTTGTCGAGCTAAGCACAGCGTCCGTTAACTCCGTTAACAAATGCAAAGCTAACGGAGGCGCTTTCTGAATAAAAAATGAGCTCTTATGTGTGAACGCGGCCCAATTTTACCCCTCAGACCAAAAAGAAAGTGAAAAGATGCCATCAGACGCACCCACAGCCCGTTTTAAGCCCGTTTTAAGCCCGTTTTAAGCCACTAACACCTAATTAAGACCTTGTCCGAGGAAACGACACTGAGTGGTTTTCCACTAGACTCTGAAGTCCTCCCACTGAAATGTAAAGAAGAAACAAACTCTGTGAGATGACAGTCATGCTGAGGCAGACTGTGGCAGAGCTTTTATGTAACAGTGACCAACATGATGTAAGCCCTCGCAGGAGGGGGGGCAGATCTCAGTCCCTGTCTCCTTAACTGCTTCCTCTCTTCCCTCCTCTTATCTTTCTTTTCACCTCCCTGTATCTTTCTCAGCCTCTTCCACTCCTCTTTTTTTCATGCCTTTTCACCTGACTCTGCTCCTTTTTCATGTATTTCCTCTCCTCTCCTGTTACCGCCTTCTTTCCTTCTTTCCCTTTTACCCTCCTCTTTATCCCCCACCATTGTCTTTTCCTTCTCTCCTCTGTCCTTCCACCCTTCTGTTATCCTATCAATCTGTCACCTTTGCTCATTCATCATTTTCTTTCGTCTTCCTTCCTTCCCTCTCATCTCCTTCTCTCCTTTCCTTTCCTTTCGTCTTCCTTCCTTCCCTCTCATCTCCTTCTCTCCTTTCCTTTCCTTTCGTCTTCCTTCCTTCCCTCTCATCTCCTTCTCTCCTTTCCTTTCCTTTCCCTCCTTTTCCTCTCCTTTCCTGTCCTTTCCTTTCGTCTTCCTTCCTTCCCTCTCATCTCCTTCTCTCCTTTCCTTTCCTCTCGTCTTCCTTCCTTCCCTCTCATCTCCTTCTCTCCTTTCCTTTCCTTTCATCTCCTTTCCTTTCCTTTCGTCTTCCTTCCTTCCCTCTCATCTCCTTCTCTCCTTTCCTTTCCTCTCGTCTTCCTTCCTTCCCTCTCATCTCCTTCTCTCCTTTCCTTTCCTTTCATCTCCTTTCCTTTCCTTTCGTCTTCCTTCCTTCCCTCTCATCTCCTTCTCTCCTTTCCTTTCCTTTCATCTTCCTTCCATCCCTCTCATCTCCTTCTCTCCTTTCCTTTCGTCTTCCTTCCTTCCCTCTCATCTCCTTCTCTCCTTTCCTTTCCTTTCATCTTCCTTCCTTCCCTCTCATCTCCTTCTCTCCTTTCCTTTCGTCTTCCTTCCTTCCCTCTCATCTCCTTCTCTCCTTTCCTTTCCTTTCCTCTTCCTTCCTTCCCTCTCATCTCCTTCTCTCCTTTCCTTTCCTTTCGTCTTCCTTCCTTCCCTCTCATCTCCTTCTCTCCTTTCCTTTCCTTTCGTCTTCCTTCCTTCCCTCTCATCTCCTTCTCTCCTTTCCTTTCCTTTCCTCTTCCTTCCTTCCCTCTCATCTCCTTCTCTCCTTTCCTTTCATTTCCTCTTCCTTCCTTCCCTCTCATCTCCTTCTCTCCTTTCCTTTCCTTTCATCTTCCTTCCTTCCCTCTCATCTCCTTCTCTCCTTTAATTTCCTTTCCTCTTCCTTCCTTCCCTCTCATCTCCTTCTCTTCTTTCCTTTCCTTTCGTCTTCCTTCCTTCCCTCTCATCTCCTTCTCTCCTTTCCTTTCCTTTCGTCTTCCTTCCTTCCCTCTCATCTCCTTCTCTCCTTTCATTTCCTTTCGTCTTCCTTCCTTCCCTCTCATCTTTTTCTCTCCTTTCCTTTCGTCTTCCTTCCTTCCCTCTCATCTCCTTCTCTCCTTTCCTTTCCTCTCCTTTCATTTCCTTTCGTCTTCCTTCCTTCCCTCTCATCTCCTACTCTCCTTTCCTTTCTCTCCTTTCCTTTCCTTTCGTCTTCCTTCCTTCCCTCTCATCTCCTTCTTTCCTTTCCTTTCTCTCCTTTCATTTCCTTTCGCCTTCCTTCCTTCCCTCTCATCTCCTTCTCTCCTTTCCTTTCCTTTCGTCTTCCTTCCTTCCCTCTCATCTCCTTCTCTCCTTTCCTCTCCTTTCCTTCCCTTCTTTCTCTTCTCTCAAATACCCCCCACCCCTCCACTCTGCTCCCTCTTTCAATGTCTGTCTCCTCTCATCTTTCCTTCCCCATTCTCTCTTCCTAATCTCGTTAGATCCTTCATCATCCTTTGCTCTTTCCTTTTTTCTCTTCCTGTTCCTATCGGTCACATTTTCTTTTCTTTTCTATCCTTTCATTTTGTTTTCCTTCTCTTCCCCGCTTTCCATCTTTCCTTCCCCACTTCTGTGATCCTTTTATCCTTCATCCACCTTTTCTTGCTCCTTCTTTCTTTTTTTCTCCCTGTCATCCTCAGCTGTGTTCCTCCCCTTTCTGCCGCCATCTTTTCCATGTTCCTCCCCTCTCTTCTCCTCTCTCTCTCATTCCGTCTCTCCGACACTCGTTTTTTCTCATCTTTCTTCCCTTTTTTGTTCCTGTGGGTCAGCCAGTTGGTGTCCATGTGTCGTTGCACTGTTTGGGCCTGAAAACAACAGCTGAATAAGCACACACTTGCACACAGAGATAATACACAAGTCCCACAGCTGCGCAGTCAACGGCAGAAAAGCCTTTATTGTTGGCTGAGAAGCAGAATTTTCTACAAAAGCTCTGAATTTAAACACGGAGCAGAGAAAAACACCTGCTAGAAAACGTTGTGTAGATCGCACACACTCACAGGTAAAAAAAAATGAACACTGTTGTATGTGAACGCTGTGCATTGTGTGCACGTGTCCTCACCTCACAGTCACAGAAACTGTGAGATTTCTGTCTGCTCATCCGTTTGTTGGAGCAAAATCCTGTGACAGGGTCGTGCTGCGCAAAACATTTCAGCATCAACACCGCGAGAAGGGCAAATTAAGACAAACTTGTCTTATTTTTGATGATGAATCGATCACTTTGTCTTAAAGGGATAAAGGGAAGCTTTTTTTGACATTTGAAGAGGTTTTTAAGCTAATTTCAAGATCACTTTTATCTCAAAAGTCCCAAATATCACATCTTATTTTAAGAAATCTTGACAAGCCGGTTTTCTCTTGTTCCATTGGCAGCAAAAACGTCTTGTATTTGCTGTTTTTCTTACTTATTTTTGGAGAGAAATTTTTTCCAGTGTATGAATATACATGTAGAGGGACTTAAAACTGCCGGTCAGATATCGGTTTCTTGCTCTTGATGAAGCTGTTTGGGGCTTAAGGGTTTGTGCATTTGTCAATAGTGCAGATAATGCAGCACCGACTTGTTAATTAGCCATTCGTATGCATGTCTGCGTGCAGGGCTTGAGTGTTTGACAGATCGGTCGTTGTGATTACGTAAGACTCGACCACAGGAGAGGGTCTGCAGTGTAACTCTCCGACCCGTCCGAGGCAAAGCGGGGATTTCAGCGTGAACACGCAGTAACGACACGCTTCCCGACGTAAAGAAACACAGATCGCCTCCGACCTTTACTGCAGAGCCGCCCCATGCTTTTAAGGGCTGATGACTCCACAGCTATGGTCCCACAACAGGAATGTCAGCTATGTGGCCTAATGGGGCCATGGGAGGCTTAGCAGTCCACTGGTACAGCCATGGAGGAGAGAGACGAACCGGCCTGAAATATGACTGTTAAAGTCTGATATGAACAGTGCGTTTATGCGGCCATACCGGCCGTCATTAACATGCAAGTAGCTCAAACTTTCACGTCATCTTTTAGACGTTTAGAGACCTGTAGGTTCGACTTGAATGTAATTAATGTTGTGATAAGGCCAGGACAAAGAATGTGATATGTGGAAAGTCCTCTTGTACGTGAACACAGAGTCTGTGTGTGGGTGTGTGTTTGCCCGATGGCTTCATCATCTCAAAAACAACACGCTCAGTGTTGTCTGCATAAAGAAAAATGCCCGCTAAAAGCTGTTTTTTTTCCAAGAAAAACAAGCACACTCTGGGGTGAAACGTACAGTCAGTTATTTCATTCGGTCCTTATGATGCTGCAGCCTAACTTTTGACATGCATTTTTACCACATTAACAATGAGTCATGCATTCATTACGGTGCACGGAGGGCAGCAGAAAGTTTAAATAAAGGGCAGTTTTCTGTTTTCTCTGTGGTGGATTTTATTAGATAGATAGATAGATAGATAGATAGATACTTTTTTGATCCCGAAGGAAATTCAAGCATCCAGTAGCAGACATAATAAAGCAATAAAAATGTTTATACAATTATAAACACTTTAAAAACAATCTAAGAATTTAAAAAACAATTTAAAAAAACAGTTTAAAAATATAAAGTGACCAGAGCTGTTGTACGACCAGAGGAACAAAAGAGTTTGTGGCTGTGTTCGAAACCGCATACTTCTACTACAACTCCTACTACTCCTACTACTCATACTAACTTTAACTTTTTTTAAGTTCCCGGATGCATACTAGATTTGCCGAAATGTTGGGTATGCATCATGAGGTTACTACTCATACTCAAACTACCCAAGATGCAACGTAATGTGACGTCGCCGATCGTCATTTCCTGTCAAAACGGCAGTTTCAAGCTAGCTACAACGAGGGTAGGTTCACTTCCTGTTTTCAAAACAAAAGTACCAATTGTATGGCAATGGCTTTCCCTATGATAAAAGGCAACGGGTATTTTATTTTGTGAAAATAACCGGAAGTGCGTTGCTCACTGCGGCTAGCTTTAGTAGCGCCGAATTTGTGGGAACAAAATTGTAAATAGCCGGTATTTTGTCAGGTTTTCAACACGTTGGGGATCTAAACGACTACTTTCTCGCCTGAAAATGTTTCAAATGTTGCTAAAGTTTACAGGGTTTAGAGCTTAAGTGAAATCAGCTTCAGGCCGGCTGATTTTGGCTCGGGCAGGAGCGAAAAGCATTGTGGGTAAACGCTCTGCACACTGTCTGATCGATGAGTATGCAGTTTGCAAGTATGTAGTAGGCGGTTTCGAACACAGCCTTTGAGTCTGTTGGTGGAGCAGGATTGAGACAGCAGTCTGCCACTGAACACACTCCTCTGCCTGATGAAGGTGTTCTGCAGAGGGTGGTGGGCGTTGTCCAGTATGGACAGCAGTTTTGTATTATATCCGATTAAAAGTTTTTAACATTATTTAGTTTTTTTGTTCATTAGGCTGATAAAAGCTGATGATCACAGAGCCCTTTTAACCCCCTGCTGTCGTGTTTTCTGGTGTCTTCGACAGAAAAGGCTCCAGTGGCTGATGCAGAGGAGGTGCAGAAGGCAGACGTCTCGTCCACAGGGCAGGGCGTCATTGATAAAGACACTCTTGGGCCCATGATGCTGGAGGTAGGTTTTGCTCTGCCCCTTCAGATGAAATGAGTCCAGGTATCCGTTGAATTCAAACGGCTGCTCATCTCAGTTTCACTTATGTGACACCTCTTTGTTTTAGTGTCATTACAAAAATATCCTGCAATCTTTTGCAGTCAAACACAGTTTCAACACAGTTTTAACAGCCTGGTGTCACGAGATAGTCAATCAGTGGGGTCACATGGCACTGAAAGGATCAGATAATTGGCTAAATTACAATAAGAACGAGTTGAATTTGGGTAATTCTCCTTGGATATATGGCGGTGAATGAATCGGATCAGAGGCACAAAGCATGTCATACCCCGGTATGATAGGTGGCGCTGTACCCATCTCAACTATTGCTAATAGAGCCACTTCCTGTTGACCTCTTCACCACCAACAACGAGGTGAAACAAGCTTTTTTTTACATTTGAAGAGGTTGTTGAGCCGATTTTCACTAGTTCCATTGGCAGATTTTTTTTTTTGCTTATTTCGAGCAAAAATGTCTTGTTTTTGCTGTTTTTTTAACTTATTTTCGGAAGGGCTTTTTTTCCTGCGCATAGTTAGTTACCTGTTAGATTTATGATTAGACCAAGCCAGGAATCTTATGATTCTAAGATCTTGATGATTGCCCCACATGCCACAATCACAGCACTCACATCTGCCGGTGAGCAGATCTGCCCTCAGCGGGGCTGCCGTCACCTGAACACACACGGAGCATTTTTCTGACCCTACCTGCTGTCGCACGCCACGTGACACAAAGAGATAAGAGTTCCTCTGACCAACAGCAGTACCGCCATCAGGCCTGCCCGAGTGTGTGTGTGTGTGTGTGTGTGTGTGTGTGTGTGTGTGCGCACAAGTGTGAGATGACGTTTAACATGGGACCCAATGAGGTATAAATACCTCTGGGAAAAGCCAGATTAGAAAAGGAGGGGGAGGAGCCTGACCACACACATACACACACACACAGAGTATATATAGCGTTCACCCACAACAACTTTGGCTGAGGAGTCTGCTTGTGGAGTTGCAAAGATAAACATCATTGTTGCCAAAAGCATTTTGATTATAGTCTGCTTGTGTAGATATGTGAAGGCAGAAGGAGGAATCAGTCTATAGGTTGTGTTGGAAAATGTAGAGGTGACAGCGGCACACACAGTAGAAGAGAGGTCTCTGTAGACATGCTGTGAGTCAGCGGGGTGTATTTATCATGGCCCAGTTAAAGCTGGGCCATGATAAAAGTTTCTATCAAGTAGATTAGTCATTTTGTAATTGATTTATCACAAAAGACGAAACGAAACATGCCTTGCTCCTGTAAGCAAACCAGGAGCAAAAAATGCCCCTCCAAAAATAAGTAAAAAAACAACAAATACAAGACGTTTTTGCTTGAAATAAGCAAAAAAATCTGCCAATGGAACGAGTGAAAATCGGCTTGTCAAGATTTCTTGAAGTAAGATGTGATATTTGGAACTTTTGAGTTAAAAGTTATCTTGAAATTAGCTTAAAAACCTCTTCAAATGTCAAAAAAGCTTGTTTCATATGAAATATGACTCAAAACTATTTATTTTCAAGACTTTTTCATTTAACAAGATATTCCAGATTCTATCGTCTTCAAACAAGTCCCTATATCTGGCTGAAATAGTACTTGTTAGGCAGTTGTGTCTTATATTAAGTGTAATGAGATATTTTGACTAGAAATGAGACAAATATACTTGGTAAGACTTTGATTTTTTCCAGTGTAGCTTTAAATTTAATTTAATGCTGTGTTTTTTCAAGCACTGTAACTAAATCCAACTGGTCTTCTTCTCACCTTCCTTCTAACTCCTCATCCTCTCTCTTTCCTTTGTTTTTTTTTCTGTCTCCAAACAACCGATCGTCCTCTTTTTTCTGCCCGTCCGCTCTTCACCTTTAACCGTGTCATCTCGTTTTCTCAACACGTTTTATTCTCACTCTCCATCCATCCTCAGGCTCTGGACGGCTTCTTTTTTGTCGTCAACATGGAGGGCAACGTCGTGTTCGTGTCGGAGAATGTCAGCCAGTATTTGCGCTACCAGCAGGAGGAGCTGATGAACACCAGCGTCTACAGCGTGCTGCATGTCGGAGATCATGCCGAGTTCATCAAGAACCTCCTGCCCAAGAGCATGGGTGAGAAGACTGACTTCTATATCAACTTTTTAAGCTAATTAAATGTCTAGGAGGGTGTGGCTGGTTATTTATTGACAATAACAATGTTTGCTTTGCTAAATTATGCGATTTTTAGCTCTAATTATTTCCTTAAATCATGTTAAGTTTTAACTTTGGACGAGTCACTTTACTGAACCAGTGCCTACTGGTTGCTAACTGGTTAATTGAGGTGTCCAACCAGTAGAATTATGGAGCAGAAACAGTTTCAACTTTAAGTTGATGTGAGATTAACAGAATTAATTACGGCTGAAAACATCTAACCCCTTAAAAAAAACATTCCAGCACCCAATTAGTTCATTTAAAGTCTGATTTAAGCAGATATAAACTGACCTTCTTAGGTGCTGTTTACACATACCCGGGTATTTTGATAAACGCATATTTTCTAACCTTCGTTTGCAAAAAAAACTAGGTGCACACAGCCCCGTTTTTAAAAAAAAAAAACACGTCTACATTGATCCGCATAAATACGCTATCAGGAGCTGTTAAATTACGCCAAGCCTGACGGTGGCAGTGTTAGAACAATGAGAATTCCACACAAGCCAATCAGAAGCCTAATAGAGAACCGCTGACAGGAAGAACTTCCGGATCCTTTTCAAGAAGAAAATATGGCGCCAGGCTCGTGTGTGGACTGATAGCGAGACTGAGCTACTTTTACACGTTGCGCTGGACTATAAAACTGCTAAAGCTGTGAAAAATGTCTTTGTTGTTCAATACATTGTATGACTGTAATTTTCAAAATCACACAAGCGAGTATAGCTCTCAACAACAGAAATGCTGCTAGTACCTCCATGCTTGCCAGATAAACAATGAATGGCGTTATCACGCTAGCATCCTGCCAACATGGTGGATAGGGGCGGGGCTCTGTACTATGACGACAACTCCGCATTCCATTCTGAAAACTCCGTTTTCGTCTCTTTCAACCAGTTTACACACAAAAGCTAAACGGAGTTTTTAAAAAATCTCCACTTTTGCCGGAGATTTTTTTTTTTTTTAGCTTCGTTTTCGGAGGAAAAAACTCTGTTTGTGTATAAACGAAAGGCACAAACGAAGGGAAAGGTCTTCGTTTATCAAAATACCCGGGTATGTGTAAACAGCACCTTAGTTTGTCACATCACAGACAGTTAACCACTTAATAGAATTAGATCCTGAAATGAAAGGAAATTGAGCCTCTGGGGGGCAGGTTTCAGATCAGCTCAAATGAAACATACGGGGGTCGGAGTTAAAGGGAGCCAACTAGCTGGACTACCTTCATCAACACCAAAACGAGGCTGGAACTCGGCTCACAGGACGCAGCAGGGGGTAAGAAAATGTTCATAAATGATATTGCTAATATGGGATGTCATACAGCGTCATGTCAAAAGAGGGGAACTATCCCTTTAATTATAACCAAAGCAAACAGCTTAATGCTCACTGCATATAGTGAATATTTTGGTCACAATCCAGCAGTGAACTAAGTCCTCAGCATGCTCATGGTGGGTATTTCCTAATTTCCAAGTTTCAGCAGACAACTTGCAACATGAGCACACAAGAGTGGGGGGAGTGAGAGCCTCAGCGTATCAGCGTATTGGTTAATCCGAGCTATTTCCAGTCAAAGTTTGTAGAAGCGACAGGTGATTAACGAGGCAGGCATTAGCAGCAATCCTGAACTCAGAGTGAATCCACAGGACATCCGCTGGCCGTATCTGGCTGCCTCAGGAAGGGTGCAGCCTCCATGATGCGCTGCTGGCTGCTGTTGGGCTGCGTTTCAACTTCACTCTACGAAATGAATCCAGAATCCAGCTCAGATCCTGAGAAAAGTCTTAAGAATTCAGGTTTATCTAAATGGTGCCGACTCAGACTGAAAGGGGCAGAAACACGTGTGCAGTAGAATGAGCTAAACAACCTCCAGGCTGATGAGCAGGACTGATAGACACTTTCTGGACACATTTGGCTGCAGTTATTGCAGCAGAGGTTCACAAACTTAAATCACTTTTTTCCCCTCGACAAATCACTGGAAAAAAATCTAAATCTTACCAAGTATATTTGTCTCATTGAGTATCTCATTACACTTGATATAAGACACAATTGCCTAACAAGTACCATTTCAGCCAGATATAGGGACTTGTTTTAATACAATACATCTTGAATATCTTGTTAAATGAAAAAGTCTTGAAAACATCTTGTTTTGAGTCATATTTCACATGAAACAAGCTTTTTTTGTTCATTTGAAGAGGTTTTTAAGCTAATTTCAAGATCACTTTTAACTCAAAAGTCCTAAATATCACATCTTATTTCAAGAAATCTTGACAAGCCGATTTTCACTAGTTCAATTGGCAGATTTTTTTTGCTTATTTCAAGCAAAAAACGTCTTGTATTTGTTGTTCTTTTTAACTTATTTTTGGAGGGGCATTTTTTTCTAGTGATGAACAACCTGTTGGGAGTACTTTAAAGTGTTTTGTGTACTATTCATGCAGAAAACCAAACCATTTCAGACTTATTTAGTGTCAGCATTAATGCGATATATATGAGATAAGGCAGCTTGATGTTGTTCTTTATGCCGAATATTTCCAAGCACATGTTGATATGCTTCCAATGTAACCTCTCTCTTTTGCCGTGTCTCTTTCTGTCTTGCAGTCAGTCATCGCAGCAGTGAATCGTCCAACAGAAACAGCCACACCTTCAACTGCCGCATGCTGGTTAACCCTCATGCTGACGGTGAAGCCCGACCGGCCGCTGAACAGCAGGACGCAGCACATCAGAAGTATGAGACCATGCAGTGTTTTGCTGTCTCTGAGCCCAAGTCCATCAAGGAGGAGGGGGAAGGTAAAGTTTCAAGCTTAGAGTAGCCTTTTTTATCTTGATTATTTCTAATTCCTCCTTTCATTTTTTCTATTTTAACTCATTCTTTCCATCTATCCTTCTGCCCCTCCAAAAATAAGTAAAAAAACAACAAATACAAGACGTTTTTGCTTGAAATAAGCAAAATATCTGCCAATGAAACTAGTGAAAATCGGCTTGTCAAGATTTCTTGAAATAAAATGTGATATTTAGGACTTTTGAGTGAAAAGTGATCTTGAAATTAGCTTAAAAACATCTTCAAATGAAAAAAAAAGCTTGTTTCATGTGAAATATGACTCAAAACAAGATGTTTTCAAGACTTTTTCACTTAACAAGATATTCCAGATGTATTGTATTAAAACAAGTCCCTATATCTGGCTGAAATGGTACTTGTTAGGCAGTTGTGTCTTATATCAAGTGTAATGGGATACTCAATGAGACACATATACTTGGTAAGATTTAGATTTTTTTCCAGTGCTCTTACGTTACCTCTATGTTTCTCTGCGCCTCAGTCCTTTTCCTGGCTTGGTCTTTCCACTGCTCTGTTTTTTTTTGCATCTCCACCATTTTCTTCATCTTTCATCTGTGTCTTGACTTTCTGTCACTTCCCCATCACTCTTCCCATCCCTGGCCCTCCACGTCTCGGGTGTCCTGTCCTCCTTCCATCACCACTTCTTTCTGCTTTTCCTCTCTTCCACCGGGAGTGACTAATTAGTGTGTGGTACTTTGTCAGCTTCCCATCTAATCCAATCACACACACATGTACACCAGGGAGAAGGATGCGTCTGCCACTCTAATTTTAGGTGTCTGACATCCAGATATTGTGCCAATCTCTTCGGAGGGGGGGGTTGTGGTGGACAGACTGAGGGATGCAGGTTGAGACTGACTTTAGTTTAGATGACATTGATGCTCGAGTTTGCTGTGAACAAAATGTGGGCTTGATGACATGTTTACGAAAGCTGCCTGTAGTGCTGCAGCTGGATGGGAAAAAAATCTCCTGGAAAGGAGGCGTGAGGTCCCAGTTGAGGTAAGGTGCACTTGGTTGCTGCTCTGTCAGGTGCATCTGCACAAATGTACGCATCGGACATGCAGGCCTTCAGCTGAGGACGTGGTTATTGTTTGCATTGGACAGGATTTCATTTTGCTAAGAGTAGGCCTGGGCGAGTTAACTCGTTATTATCGCGTTAACTCGTTAATTATTTAACGCCGATAAATATTTTATCGCGCATTGACGCAGGTTTTATTTTTATTTATTTATTTATTTAATTACAAAAATATTTTACAAAATGTTTTTTTGGGGGGGGGGGGGGGGGGCTTTTGTGCCTTCAATGGATATGAAAGTTTAGAGAGACAGGAAGCAGGGGGCAGAGAGAGGGGGAACGACATGCAGCACAGGGCTGTCCGATACGGGACTCCAACCGGGGCCAGCTGCAGCGAGGACTATAGCCTCTTGTACATGGGGCGCCTGCTCAACCCACTACGCCACGGACCACCCCTGTTGTATTATTTATTTATTTTATTATTGTAAAAGTCTGTTTCTCACAGGCTTTTATTTTGTAAAAGTCTGTTGCTGTCTGCTGCGGAACCGGAAAAGAAAGTAATCGGCGGATCCACCAAACATGGAGAAGGGTACGGAACTTTTACTCGGCCATTTTCATGTTAAAGTTCTTCCAGACGGCGGAGTCGACAGAACCAAAGTCATCTGTAAACACTGCCAAGTTGAATTGTCTTCTCAGCGTAGTAGTTCCAGTCTAAAATATCACTTAAAGGCAAAACACACAACTGATAGCAGCAAGTCATTCAAGGAAACAGACAGTGGAGCGAGGCTTCTACATAAAAACGACAGAAAGATGCTGATGTTAAAAGTGTGTTTGCACAACAAATGTTATGGCACTTTCATTCATATGGCAGCGCATTTAAAATAAAACTTAATGCTGAAGGCTATACGCTACTTTTGGATTCATTTTTGGATTTTGCGTACAAATGTGATTAATCGTGATTAATCAGGGAAATCATTTGATTAATTAGATTAAATATTTTAAACGTTGCCCAGCCCTAGTAAAGAGATACATTTTCAAATCCAAAGAAAACAGGGCAGGTGGCCTGCTGTGTGTTTTTAACGGACAAATTTGGAGCCTGAACAAAAAGACCACCCAGGAGAGGGAAAGTGAGCTCACAGTTGCCTACAAACACTCAGAGAATGATGGGGGGAAGCAACCCAAACAACGTTGGGATTAGTGTCACTGTATGCAACAGCCTTTCTTCCGTATCCTTGGATTCATTGGGCAAAAAAAAGAGAGATGAAGGAATAAAAAAAAAAACGCCACCTGGATTTAACTAAGCAGGTAAGAGGTAAGAGCCTCCCACTGGAAAAGTACTGCAGCGTTTAATATATTTACGGCCAACTGAAGCAGCTCATTCCCTGAACATCCATGCTGGAAGAAACAGTCTGTGGTCTTAAAAAGATGTCACTCACTTTCAGAAGGACCAAACATTGGTCTGCATCAAACAAACAAAACAACTAAAGATAACGCTGAAACTTCTCAAAGAACTACTGGCCTAAAACAGCATTAAAAACTGGAACCTGGAGCAGTCATCGTCTTCAAGGAAGAGATGTGAACACCTTTTGTTAAATTTACTTAAATAAAATTAACTATGGAGCTCACATCTGATAGTGAAAGTAGGAACATTTCCACCCACACAGTTTAAAGAGGGGCTAAAGAGCTACAGTATGTAGTGAAAAGGAAGAGGTTTGACTCTGGAACAACGGACAGAAGTCATGTGGTCTGCAACCACATTTTCTCTGGGTACACTGGAAAAAATCTAAATCTTACCAAGTGTTTTTTTCTCATTGAGTATCTCATTACACTGGATATAAGACACAACTGCCTAAAAAGTACCATTTCAGCCAGATATAGGGACTTGTTTTAAGACAATACATCTTGAATATCTTGTTAAGTGAAAAAGTCTTGAAAACATCTTGTTTTGAGTCATATTTCACATGAAACAAGCTTTTTTTTTTTTACATTTGAAGAGGTTTTTAAGCTAATTTCAAGATCACTTTTAACTCAAAAGTCCTAAATATCACATTTTATTTCAAGAAATCTTGACAAGCCAATTTTCACTAGTTCCATTGGCAGATTTTTTTGCTTATTTCAAGCAAAAACGTCTTGTATTTGTTGTTTTTTTTACTTATTTTTGGAGGGGCATTTTTTCCAGTGTAAACTCGGGGGGTGAAAATGCTGCACACATCATGCCTAAACTGAACAACCATGCTACTTTACCCAGGACTAAAGCTTTTTTTTTTTTCTTTTCTTCAAACACACAGACTTCCAGTCCTGTCTCATATGTGTGGCGAGAAGAGTCCCTGTCAAAGAGCGCCCTGTGACGCCGGCGTACGAGAGCTTCACCACACGGCAGGACCTCCAAGGTAGGTCTGAAGAGCGCGGCTCCTCTGTTAGCATGTTGTGTTGTGGGATCACTTAAGTGGTTTGCCAACAAACAGTTAAATTTCGTAGTTTAATATCTCTAAAAGTGGGCAAATGAAGATGGATGTAAACATTATTAATTCAATTCAATTCATTTTTATTTATATAGCGCCAAATACAACAAATGTCATCTCAAGGCACTTAAATAATAAAGTCCAATTCAAGCCAATTGGAATTCAATTCATTGTAATTATAATTATTTATAAAATAATCCAATTCATTCATATAGAGCCAATTCAAAAACAATTTCCCAGCTAAGGAAACCAACAGATTGCATTATTAGAGGCCCAAGTGGTAAAGCTGAGGGAGGCCGTTGTTTAACTGTTCATGCAGCAGAAACCGCAGATACCATGTGACCAGGAGACATGAAACCTCATGACACAATCCCAAATATTCCCTATATAGCCTATATATATGGTAAGTTATAGATCTAAAATTCAATCACACAATTTAGGGTCATGGCTTAGTCAATCCATAAAGTATGATGATGATGATGATGAGTGAGAACAGTGAGCGGGCTTATTACAACACATCTGAGTAATGTTGGCCCAATTCAATTCAGTTTTATTTATATAGCACCAAATACAACAAATGTCATCTCAAGGCACTTAAATGATAAAGTCCAATTCAAGCCAATTGGAATTCAATTCATTGTAATTATAATTATTTATAAAATAATCCAATTCATTCATATAGAGCCAATTCAAAAACACTTTCCCAGCTAAGGAAACCAACAGATTGTACCGAAACTTGTCTTCAGTCCAATCTCCCGTCCTGAGGGTGCCTGAGGCGACTGTGGAGAGAAACGACTCCCTTTGAACAGGAAGAAACCTCTGGCAGAACCAGAACCAGGAAGGGTGGCCATCCGCCTCCACCAGCTGGGGTTTGAGAAGACAGAAAAGAGGGAAAAAAAACCCACTGTAACACCATTCAAAGGATACCTGTTGGAACAGGGAAACACCAGTTAATGACCACAATAATGTCACATGTACATAACATCATTTGAATAATTAAACAGGGGAAAAAGAGAGTAAAGTGAGGAAAGGTGTGACAGGTGAGCCCCCCCAGCAGTCTGGGCCTATAGCAGCTTAACTATGGGATGTTTCAGGATCACCTGAGCCATCCCTAACTCTGAGTTTTATCAAAAAAAAGTGTCTGACTGATGGCAGATATCCTCCTCGGTGCAACCTTTGGTGCATTCAGAAATCCATAGCTCTATATTTTTAAAGTTATCTAAGCCGCAGCTCCACATGTCCTCAAACACGGCCGAATCTGCCGACTATATTTTACTCCCGAAGGATAGAAAACTTCCTGCATGTGTTGTAAAGTGTAGGATATTTAATGTGCTTTGAATCCTCACATTTCTTAACATTCACAATATGTTGTGCATAAAGTAAGGTTGTTGTTGCCTTGCTCAGACACACTGTCAGAGTAGCTGATTGGCTAGAAGTCTGGTCTCCGTGTAAACTTGAAGCATTAATGGCGCGTCCTACCCGTGCAGGGAAGATCACATCACTGGACACCAGTCTCCTGCGTGCGTCCATGAAGCCGGGCTGGGAGGACCTGGTCCGGCGCTGCATCCAGAGGTTTCACCTGCAGAATGATGGCGAGATGTCTTTTGCCAAGAAACACCAGCAAGAAGGTAAAAAGTAAACCCCTCACCTTCTTTAAATGATTAAATCAACCTTTTTTATCCCTTAAATTCCAATTGTGTAATTGCACCCATTCTAAGGTATAACCTAAAGACAAGAGTCCCTCTAATGATCAAATACACTGGGAAAAAATGCCTCTCCAAAAATAAGTAAGAAAAACAACAAACACAAGACGTTTTTGCTTAAAATAAGCAAAAAATCTGCCAATGGAACTAGTGAAAATTGGCTTGTCAAGATTTCTTGAAATAAGATGTGATATTTAGGACTTTTGAGATAAAAGTGATCTTGAAATTAGCTTAAAAACCTCTTCAAATGTAAAAAAAAAAGCTTGTTTCATATGATATGTGACTCAAAACAATTTGTTTTCAAGACTTTTTCCCTTAACAAGATATTCAAGATGTATTGTCTTCAAACAAGTCCCTATATCTGGCTGAAATAGTACTTGTTAGGCAGTTGTGTCTTATATTAAGTGTAATGAGATATTTTGACTAGAAATGAGACAAATATACTTGGTAAGACTTTGATTTTTTCCAGTGTATAACTGAGTGTCAGTATTTTTCTTCTGGAGGTCCAACAAGCTGTTTTACTGTGTTGCTCTCATTCATATGCTGTAACTATTTGTTTTTATACTTTATATAAGTGTAATTTCCCTCTCTGTTGGTGTCCTCCCAGTGTTAAGGAACGGCCATTCGCTCAGCCCTCTTTACCGGTTCTCTCTGGCAGACGGCACCATCGTCTCAGCTCAAACGAAGAGCAAACTGGTCCGAGCTCCAGCCACCAATGAACCGCAGCTCTATATGTCGTTGCACATCCTGCAGAGGTACAGCTCCTCCAGTAACTCTTACTCTACTGCATTTGCCTTGTAATTAGTCTTCAAAGCCCCTTCAGCCTGCTTGCATCCCCATCCATTCCACCCCCCCATGGGGACGCGTCCAACTGCTGATCAGGATCATCCATGCATTCATCTCCAGTAGACTCCATCACTGTAATGCTCTTTTAACTGGACTTCCCAAAAAGAGCATCAAACATCTGCAGCTCATCCAGAACGCTGGTGCTGGAGTTTTAACCCGGACTAAGAGATCTGAACACATCACAGCAGCTTTAAAATCTTTACTCTGGCTTCCAGTCAGTCACAGAATAGATTTTAAAAGCCTGCTGATGGTTTACAAATCCCAGAACGGTTTAGGCCCAAAATACATCTGTGATATGTTCAGAGAATATAAAGCCAGCAGAGCTCTGAGATCCAAGGACTCAGGTCAGCTGGTCCAGTCCAGAGTCCAGACTAAACATGGAGAAGCAGCATTTAGCTGTTATGCTGCAAACAAGTGGAACAAACTGCCAGTGGAGATTAAACTTTCACCAAATGGAGACATTTTTAAATCCAGGTTAAAAACATTTCTGTTCTCATGTGTCTATGCATGAAATCTGCACGATATCTTTGAACTTATCTTGACTGTTGCTCGTTTTTAATCATTTTAATTATTTTATGTTTCTCTTTGTATTCTTTTATGTATTTTTAATGCTTCTTCCACTCCCTGCTGCAATGCTTTTATTTTATGTGAAGCACTTTGAACTGTTCTGTACATGAAATGTGCTACAGATAAATTTGATTTGATTTGGACGGCAGTCAGAAAACAATGCCAGATATTTTACTCACAGCGTTCGGGGTCAGCAGCGAGAACTTGGCCTTTATACCTTCACAAGTTTCCCTTTAGGTGTTATCGCTCCAGCATCAGTGCAGTGAGAGCTGTGTGTGATTACAGCTTTGTGACATGGTGTCTTTTCATCTCTGTTTTCTTTTCTTTCCAGGGAAAACCTCAGCGGCATGACCACAGACGTGCCTGGTGGCCAGGACACGGTCAAGCCAATGACCCCAACGAGCGTGGGTGGACCCTCCCCTTCACCCGACGCCAGCGTCAGCAGCAACACCCACCACTCCACCACAGCCTACAGCACCCCTGGACGTGGCTTTGGGGCCGCATCGGTACGGGCCCCCACGCCTCAGGGGACCTGCGGTGCACTCAAGTTGGGCAGCCCTTCTGCCCAGGGAAGCCCGAGCGTCACCTCGGGGGCCCAGAGCGCTATGATGTCTCCACGTCATCGCCAGAGCCCCAACACGGCGGCCAGCAGCTGCTGCAGTAGCCCTCACCTTCCCCAACAACCCCCTGGCTCTTTCTCTCCGGCAGTCGGCCTCCACTCGCCGTCATCTGTGTGCAGCAGCACAGGAAACGGCCAAGGGTTTAACTCCCTGAGTGCACTACAGGCTCTCAGCCAGGGCCACCGGATCCCCCAGGGACTCACCGAGGGGCAGCATCCAGAAAGCCAGGAGTCGCCTGACAGAAAACCAGCAGCCCTTAAGAGCCCCCCTCACAGCACCAGCACTGGCAGCCAACTGGCCAAGAGTAATCCCGGCTTAGAGGCTGATTTATTTGGAACTTTTGAGGAGCAGGAAGACTTGTTGTCATCCCACAACCAGGAGGGTGTGCAGGGGGAGGACAAAGACGCGGATCCCGACAGCCTGGGAGGTAATGGGAGCCTCGGAGATGCTGGCGATGGACCAAACCACAATCTGAACGCCAAAGGGCACACCAAGCTGCTCCAGCTCCTCACCACTAAGCTGGAACCCTCTGATCCCTGCTCACCACCAGGGCCTCTCGGGGACGACCAGAACTGTAAGGACCAGCTGGGAGGGATTGGAGGTGGGACGGGGCATCACAACCAGTCCACCTCTTTAAAGGAGAAACACAAAATCCTCCACAGGTTGCTGCAGAACAGCACCTCGCCTGTGGAGCTGGCAAAGCTGACAGCTGAGGCCACTGGGAAAGACCCCGTCGGTCCAGAGTCCGCCTCGGGGGACAGCATGGCTGCTCTGGGTGAACTCTGCATAAAACAGGAGCCAGGGAGCCCTAAAAAGAAGGACAACGCACTGCTTCGCTACCTTCTGGACAGGGACGATAACGGCATTCTCGATAAAGCCATCAAGACGGAGCCTGGAGACGGACCAAAGCTGCCCAACATTAAGACGGAGAAGCAGGACGCCGGTTTCAGTTTGGCTGAACAGGTGAATATTAAAGCAACTCATCAAGATTACAGTAGCAACTGCTGCTCTGCTGGCTCCTGCTTTAGAGATGTGAGGGTTGAATGTTTAGGCCTGAGCGGTGGAGTGATGGTTAGCTCTGTTGCCTTATAGTAAGAGGGTTCCCACAGTCCAGAAACATGCATGTTAGGTCAACTGGCGATTCTTTACCCTTGGATGGAGTGTGAGTGTGTATGGTTGTTTATCTCCATTTGGCCCAGGCCTTTTTTTTTTTTGTACTTTATTTTTATAGAAAGAAACAACATACAATATACAGAAAAACATAGAACAAACAGTTGGTCACCTACACATTCATACAGACATTATGCTGATGATACCAGTTGGTTCATACAGTAATGGCTCAGTGAGCATCTCTTGTGGCCACAAACACAATCCATTATTCCCAGTATTGCGAGTACTTATCGCTCCGTAGACTTGGCGAAAAGGTCAGCCTCTCCATATTTTGAATATTTGTCACAACATCTATCCAGTCTGTCTCTGTTGGGGATGAAGCCTGCAACCATTTCGGGGTTACAGCTTTCTTGCTGGCTGCTAATAATATTTTTAAAAGATATTTGTCTCGCATCAGTAAATTGGGTGCAATATTGCCGAGATAGATTGTGGAAAAAGAGCGAATTCAGTATTTCTTTGCATACTACTGTTGGATTAAAGAAAAGGAATCCCAGAGTGTATGAATGGCCGCTTATTTTGAAGAAAATACTGAGAATTGGGAGCCTTGACATTGTGAGGCCTGAAATTTGTATCCTGGTAACACTTAAACATAAAAACAATTTATGATAGTTTAGGAAGCTTCTTCAACCAAAGAGTCGTCCTTATTTATTAGCATTTATTCTTAAAAAGATCAAGACCGCGTCATTACCGACAGCTTGTTTGATATGTTTGGATGTACAGCAATGTAATTAGCATGCTATGTTAGCATTTTTCAGCAAATATCCCAGCTCAAAACATGCTTAAACCATGGGATATTTAGCTTGAAACAGATGGATGGAGCCACCTCTGTGGGCTCATTAAACCCCTCGCCTTGTTCTTCTGAAAGTTTAGAAGTTGATTGTGAGAGGTTAAAATTATCAATTACGATGATGAACTTATGAGAATTTTAATACACCGTTTAAGCCACCTTTGCTTGATTTTTAAGTCAGAGGTTCTGTGTCCATCAACAGACTTTAATTAAAGCTTGTAGGGAAAGATTATAGAGTCTGTCTACTTTACAAAAGACATATGGATGCATTTAACAGCCTTCCAGTGCACCGCAGCTGATGAGTGGTGGGTGTTCAGCTCCATAAAGGAGGCGTTTTTTAAGGCGTAGGCACGTGAGCCACTGTGTGTGAGTGAGGAGAAGGAAATATCTGTGTTTAGCTTGTGTGTGTATGTAGCTAGTAGTTACAAAACTGTTACAGACCCTACCTGAACACTGGCTGCTCTGGCTTAGTACAGCATGTAGGTGTGTTTGTGTGCATTTGTACAAGCGTGTATATACGTGTGTTTGAAATATATGTGTGTGCACAATCCTCCCAGAAGAGTTGGTGGAGTAGGCCAACAGACAATACATCATCTGCTTCTCAGCCTCTTCTCTGGGCCTCCATCATCTGATCCAATCCAATTTTATTTATAAAGCACTTTACAACAACCTCAGTTGACCAAAGTGCTGTACAGAAAAATAAAAACAAAGAAATTAAAAGAATAAAATACAAGAATAAATTAAAAGGCGTAAAACGGCTACAAAATTTAAAACAATAATAATATTAAAAATAGTAATTATACATTCAACATCTCACATTGTGTTGAAAGCCAAGGAGAAGAGATGTGTTTAAGATAGGATTTAAAAACAGAGAGGAAGCCTGTCGGACGTGGAGAGGCAGATCGTTCCACAGTTTAGGAGCCGCCACAGCACGCTCACCTCTGAGCTTGCGCTTGGTTTTTGGTACACTCAGGAGGGATTTAAAAGTAAATAAAATCATTTTAAAACTGATCCTAAAATGTATGGGCAGCCAGTGGAGTGAGGCTAAAATGGGGGAAATATGCTTGTATTTAAGTGTGCCAGTTAAAAGACGTCCGGCAGCATTTTGCACCATCTGAAGACGGGCGATGGAGGACCCTCTAACCTCCACATAAAGAGCATTACAGTAATCCATAGAGTGGTCACAAAGGCGTGAATTACTGTTTCAAAGTGTTGCTTTGAAAGAATGGGTTTTATTTTTACAAGCTGCCTCGAGTGGAAGAAACTCGATTTAACATCCGAATTTACCTGACAGTCGAGCTTGATATCAGTATCCACTTTCACCCCAAGGTTAGTGACAGTTGGCTTAATGAACTGGGACAAGGAGCCCAGATCTACAAAGGGGGGCCCAGTAGTGCCACCAAAAACCATCACCTCTGTCTTTTTCTCATTAAAATTATTAATATGATAATTAAATCTGATGCATGCCTCCATCATCTGATGCACGAGTCCATCATCTGATGCACGAGTCCATCATCTGATGCACGAGTCCATCATCTGATGCAGGCCTCCATCATCTTATGCACGAGTCCATCATCTGATGCACGAGTCCCTCATCTGATGCACGAGTCCATCATCTGATGCACGAGTCCATCATCTGATGCAGGCCTCCATCATCTGATGCACGAGTCCATCATCTGATGCACGAGTCCATCATCTGATGCACGAGTCCCTCATCTGATGCACGAGTCCATCATCTGATGCACGAGTCCATCATCTGATGCACGAGTCCATCATCTGATGCACGAGTCCATCATCTGATGCACGAGTCCATCATCTGATGCACGAGTCCCTCATCTGATGCACGAGTCCATCATCTGATGCACGAGTCCATCATCTGATGCACGAGTCCATCATCTGATGCACGAGTCCATCATCTGATGGAGGAGTCCATCATCTGATGGAGGAGTCCATCATCTGATGCACGCGTCCATCATCTGATGCACGCGTCCATCATCTGATGCACGCGTCCATCATCTGATGGAGGAGTCCATCATCTGATGCAGGCCTCCATCATCTGATGCACGCGTCCATCATCTGGTGCACGCGTCCATCATCTGGTGCACGAGTCCATCATCTGATGCACGAGTCCATCATCTGATGCAGGCGTCCATCATCTGATGCACGAGTCCATCATCTGATGCACGAGTCCATCATCTGATGCACGCGTCCATCATCTGGTGCACGAGTCCATCATCTGATGGAGGAGTCCATCATCTGATGGAGGAGTCCATCATCTGATGGAGGAGTCCATCATCTGATGCACGCGTCCATCATCTGATGCACGAGTCCATCATCTGATGGAGGAGTCCATCATCTGATGCACGCGTCCATCATCTGATGCACGAGTCCATCATCTGATGCACGAGTCCATCATCTGATGCACGAGTCCATCATCTGATGCACGCGTCCATCATCTGGTGCACGAGTCCATCATCTGATGCACGAGTCCATCATCTGATGGAGGAGTCCATCATCTGATGCACGCGTCCATCTGATGGAGGAGTCCATCATCTGATGCACGCGTCCATCATCTGATGCACGCGTCCATCATCTGATGCACGAGTCCATCATCTGATGCACGAGTCCATCATCTGATGCACGCGTCCATCATCTGATGCACGAGTCCATCATCTGATGCACGAGTCCATCATCTGATGGAGGAGTCCATCATCTGATGCACGAGTCCATCATCTGATGCACGCGTCCATCATCTGATGCACGAGTCCATCATCTGATGCACGAGTCCATCATCTGATGCACGAGTCCATCATCTGATGGAGGAGTCCATCATCTGATGCACGAGTCCATCATCTGATGCACGCGTCCATCATCTGATGCACGAGTCCATCATCTGATGCACAAGTCCATCATCTGATGGAGGAGAAACACGGGGAGCGTAGGGATGTTAAAATTGTGAGAAACTAGCCAGGGCGGCCATGGCTCAGTGGTTAGAGTCGGTCGTCCAATAACCGGAAGGTGTGCAGGTTCGATTCCCACTCTCGCCACTCAAAAATTGGTGGAACTGAAAGCTGGAGGGGTGTTCATCCACCTTCTTGCCACAGCTGAGGTGCCCTTGAGCAAGGCACCGTACCCCCATGCTCCCCGGCGCTACGAACGGCTGCCCACCGTTCCAGGTTGGCATCTGTCTCTCTGAGTTTGTGACCCTGTACACGTGTGTCAACAGGTGCCAACCTGGATGGGTTAAAAGTGGAGGACAAATTTTGTGTGTATGCATGACCAATAAATCTGATCTTAATCTTAATGACTCCTCTAGGTGTAGCCAGTTCGTAGAGTTGTTTGGCTTTTTGAAGTCTTTGTTTTCATGTAGAATGGCATGGCCAAAGACAGTTCTAGGTGAAAAAGAAGGATGGCTGAGGTTCAGTTTCTGAGACAAATGAGCTCTTCTTTCCAACCCGTTGTGCCTCCAGAGCAGCGAAGGCTGCAGCCAGAGAGGAAGAGAGCCATTCACGGGCTTCCATCCAGGAAGGATCCGGTTTGTAGTTGGTTGCACGGGTCAGGAAGGTGCTTGTTGTTCTACGGAAGTTCAGCCTGTAGGGATGATAATGACGTGTCGTCTAACGAGAAAGTAAGGCAAAGGTAACCTTCAATACCGATTGTTTTCAAAGACGAATTTCATCCGGCGAATAATTTTCCCGAATATTACTGGAAATATTAAAAGGAAACATGAATTTTCATAATGAAAACAATACGGTGTTGAAGTAATGAACTGAAGACGCAAACATTAGAGCTGTTATAGAACAGATAATCTGTTGTGTACCTGCTGTGCACCTTTTAGCACGTGTAATATTGTTTTGTGCATTTGTAGCAGTGTGTGTAAATGTTTGTTCATGAGGAGGGCAGCATCTGCTTCCTCTGTGGAACGCTGTGAATCCTCAGTAAGACGAGGCCTTCCGTCGTTGCCTTGTAGCCGCTGTGGAAACCTACAGCGGGGTCAGTAAGCCTGCGACCCCTCCCCCCACCGACCTGCTACCTGTTGAGTATCTGACGCCGCAGCTAACTGCTGCTTTAGCTAACGAGTTCAGTGAGAATTAGTGTTTCAGCGCTCTGTGTGGGGAGAAGAATGCTTGTGTTTGGTATGAAAATCTGACATGTTGCGTTTGGTATGCGGCCAATCTCCTCTCACCATAGTGTGTGTGTGTGTGCGCACTTCTTTATAGAGCAGTGACTATGTGTCCTACTGTACATCACACATGACCTCATTAGTGCCGGCAGTTTATTTTTAGCTCCTCCTCTATTCATCAGCCAAACGGCCCTAGGAAAGCATCTCTGTCAGCGGTGTGTGTGTGTGTGTGTGTGTGTGGAAGGTTAAGTTACACTTTGTTACTGAGGGGGATTTACGTTTCTGTCATCAGACTTGTACAACATGTTTTACCTTATTAGTTTTTAAATATTTACTCAGTGTGGTTATTTCCCTGTGTGAAATTGAAATTTAAAGTTTGTCTTCAATCATCTGATAGTTCTGTTTGTGCTTTAAATCAAGGATCACAAGGTTAAAAGTCTGTGATTTATGTGGAGTTTGGTTTAAAAACTTGAAAAAAGACTCAAAACCAAGATTTCTACCCATAGCGAAACGCAATCGGTGTCATTCAAACTTAAATGGACCCAGTTCAAATGTAATGGAGTCCAGTTTAAGAATATTTGCTTTTTAGAATCTATTATGAGATGCTGTTAAGTTGTGCTTTTTTTTCGTATCTTGTGGAGGTACTTATCGATAAATTAAATCAAATCAAATTTATTTATATAGCACATTTCATGTACAAACAATTCAAAGTGCTTTACATAAAATAAAAGCATTGCAGCAGGGAGTGGAAGAAGCATTAAAAATACATTAAAAAAAATATAAAGAGAAACACATAAAATCATTTAAATGAATTTAAAAACAAGCAACAGTCCAGATAAGTTCAAAGATATCGTGCAGATTTCATGCATAGACACATGAGAACAGAAATGTTTTTAACCTGGATTTAAAAATGTCTCCATTTGGTGAAAGTTTAATTTCCACTAGATAGTGGAGCCTAGAGTTCAAACTAGACACGGTGAAGCAGCTTTTAGCTGTTATGCTGCACACAACTGGAACAAACTACCAGCAGAACTGAAATCAGCCCCAACTGTAAGCACTTTTAAATCCAGGTTAAAAACATTTCTCTCTTGGTGTGCTTATGGTTGAGTTTATATTTTTCTTTTTCCCCTCTTCTTTGATTGCTTTTAACTAATTTTTATTCTATTTTTTTATTCTCTTTAAATTGCTTGTTTTCATGCTGCTTTATGCTGTTCTTTTAAATGCCTTGTCTTTATGTAAAGCACATTGAGTTGCCTGTGCTATGAAATGCGCTGTATAAATATAGATGCCTTGCCTTTTCATCCTGTGAATCTATCCTCTAACCTCGTGTTTTTTTTCCCTGTGCCTGATCTCAGGCCAGTGAGCTGGAAGACCTGCTGGAGGACCTACAAAGTGGCGGCCAGCAGCAGCAGCAGCAGCAGCAGCAGCTGTTCCCCAGTCAGCCACCGTCCTCTTCGTCCTCCTCCTCTGTGCCACCTTGCTCCTCCATGGACAAACAGACCATCATCAGTGACATACTGCAGATGACTGACAGCAGCAGCTCCCCCAACCAGCACAGAGCCTTCCCTCCCATCGGCCCCGCAAGTACGGCAGCATCACTAACACTCTGTTTGTCTAAGTCAGTTCATATGTAGCTCATATGTAGAAAATCTTTATAATCTATATGAGACAATGAGGATACCGTACTCTGCAGCCGATATGCACTATAGAAAATAAGGACAATAAACAAAACAGGACACAGAGACCACACAAACCCACTATTCATAAAGTCACATATTTACAATTAATGTACAAAGCAAGAAATAATCTATTGCCAAAAAACATACAAGGAATGTTTAGTGATAGGGAGGGGGGATATAAGGGGAGACCTAAATTTTAAAAAAACCAAAGGTCCGAACAAATATGAAAAGCATGTGCGTATCGAGCTGTGGGGGGACTTTGTGGAAGAGTCTGGAGACTGAAATAAATATTTTTAAACAAGTTCATGGAAGAGGAAGTATGTTAACGGAGGACGATGAGGGAGAAATATATGAATAGAATAGGGTTAATTGTTATATTGTAATTTAATTAGTATATGGTATATATTTATTTATGGGGATAGTTATATATATTTACAAGGATATGTGTGTAGTATATATTTATTTTTATATATTTATTTGGATATTTAGGAAGTGTATGGCATATATTGTAGTTAGGATATTTACAAACTGAAGAGTAGTTAAAAAGGGGTGGGAAACTAAAAAAGGATTGTACTTCTTCCCATTCCTTTTTCGAACAATGTGCGGTGTTTTGTTTTGTATTAGCTCTTTATGTGATTGAATTTTTTTTAATTTTCTCTTTTTATTTCTTTTGTATGTACAAATAGTTACATACATTTTCTTTTTTTAAACATGTTCGAAAATAAAAATCTATCTATCTTTCTAAATAAAAATCTATCTATGTTCATCGCATCCGTATCTCAGGATATAGAGTGTACGATACCAATAAAGGAGAAAACTTTTTATCCCAGCAGGCTTTAATGGAGCCAGGCCGGGCCAGCCGGTTCAGGGCGCTCCTCCAGTCAGGAGCATGTCGTTGGATGGCAGCCTGGGCCCCAGCCCTGCCAGACCTTTCCCTCCTCAGCACAGGAACAGCAGCCCCTACACCTTTCTGCAGCAGCAGCAGCAGCAAAGCATGATGGGAACCCACAGCAGCATGGCCAGCAAGGCTCCAATGGCCAACACAGGTGAAGCAGAACAAGAAGTAACTTTGCAGAGTGTTGACACCATTAAAGAAACATGTTTTTATTTATGGCGGATCCCAGTAGTTCTTAAGTAGTTCTTTAATTTGACAGTAGCTCTTGTGTAAAATTATTCAAAATAATATTTATTCCTTAATCAGGCGTTAGGGGCTCCATGCAGCAAGGCTGGGGGCCCCAGGGGCCGATCGGGGGCACCGCGGGGCCAATGATGGGACAGGGAGTCGGTCGCATGGTCCCCAACATGAACCCTTCGCTCCCCACAAGAGTCGGTGGCCCCCCTGGATCCAGAGCCATGGTCAACATGCAGATGATGGGCAACGGTGAGGAAAAAAGTCAACCGAAACTACAGACAGACTGAAACTTTGACAGATTCTCGTGTCTTATGGGTATTTTTCATCTTTGCAGACATGGACATGGCAGCCCCTCCGTACCACCAGCAGCACGCTCCACCCAATCAGACTGCTCCGTGGCCAGACCGAATGATGATGGATCACTATGGAAACCAAAGCAGGTATGGCTTCAGTCCACCCTAAAGTTTGAAGGAAAAGAAACGGCAAAGTTTAGTTACAATAGGTTTCCTTGCAGGCCACCGTACGGCATTCCCCAGGAAGACGGGTGCTGTGGAGCTGGTCCTGAGGGCCCGCCGGATGAAGGAGCTCTGCTGAACCAGCTCTGCTCTGTGCTGAAGGACTACGAGGGTCTGGAGGAAATTGACAAGATGCTGGGAATCCCCACACTAGCAGGACAGGTGAGCTCCTTGTAACCCAACAACACGTGACCGATAGATTTAATATATTATCTGGTGATTGACGCAGCGGCCGACCTGGCTAGATTTACGCCCTGGGCGAACCATCCCTTTCCGCCGCCGCCCCACCCAAAAAAAAAGACTTCCCCGCCACCAACACAACAACATATTATATTATTTTATTATATATAATCTTAAATACAAAAATGTACAAAAAGATACCACATGTAGCTTTACAAAATGCCATGTCAATGTATATTAGAAGTTATTTAAGTTATTTAATTTAGCATATAGCTCATAACAATAAAAAAAATCCACAGTCAGGACTTCTTGTTGTGTTGCAAACACAAACTAGACCAGGTTGCCTTTTGGTGAAATTAGTTGCGTGACATGATGCCTCAATTCTAATTCTAGTTCAGCAAAACAAAAACTCAAATACAGTCGTGGCTAATAGCAACATATTAGCAAGAGGCTAACAGATAGCCTATAGCCTACATCACTCATAGAAATCTGGATCCCTTTATCTTTTGCCCGTTTCTCCTCTTCTTCTTTTCTTCTCTTTCTAAACTGGGCACCTGATGGCTTCTTTGGTCTTTTACCATGATGATGATCCACATTATTAGGGACCGAGCAGTGAAACTGCAAGGACCCTATTGTATCTGTATGAGTTCTTCTATATTATTCTTTCTTTCTTCTTTGCAAAAGGTACTCGAAAACTCAGGAAATTTTGCGAGCACCACCTGCCAGTCGACGACATGAAAGAATCTAAACTTTATATTTTTGGGAGTTGCTCATTGACTCTGTAGCGCCCCGTACGATGCTTAAAAATGGTCCCCACAATGGGGTTAGTTTTGCGTGGGACGACGAAATTCGGTACACTCATTCATCATGCCCAGACGCACAAAAAAGTCTCATGCTGCCATGGTCCCACGTCCACAGGAAGGCGGCCATTTTGGATGGAAAGTGAGTTTTCGTGCCATTTTTGACCAATTCCACGCCTTGTGTATGATCGAACTCGTCCTACAGATTTAATGCTACAAGCTTCAAACTTGGCCAGGTTACTCTTAAGACATGGGGGGGGAAAAAAATCATAGAGCAATTTTTTCAAAACTTAAAGGGCGTGGGCGTGGCCGCGGCGACGCCTCAAAGTTTGATGACTCGCCATCACTCGCCACAAAAAATGAAGTCGCTTATAACTCCCACATACATTATCCAATCTGTCCCAAACTTCATACGGTGAATGCTGGACCCAGCCTGAACACAGACATATTATCGTAGTGACATCCACCTATAGCGCCACCTGCTGGTGGTTGGAAACGTCTCTTTTTTTGCATTTGAACAAACTCGTTCTACAGATTTAATGGTAACAGCTCCAAACTTGACCAGGTTACTCTTAAGACATGGGGGAAAAAAATCATGGATAAACCTTCCCAATCTATCCGGACTACCTTTGTCAACACCAAAACGAGGCTGGAACTCGGCTCACAGGACGCAGCAGGCGGTAAGAAAATGTTCATAAATGATATTGCTAATATGGGATGTCATACATCTTCATCTCAAAAGAGGCGAACTATCCCTTTAACACCGTCCGTTCACCCGTCAAAGCAGTCACGTGACGTAAACAAATTCACGTAGATGACTGCACATATTTATTTTTTTTTTCATTTTTCACATAACCCAGTTAATTACGTGAAGGTATATGGGTCTATGATCATTTTAGGAATGAAATACAGTTTATTTGGATTGGAAGCAGCTTGTGTTGTGTGGCCTGGGATCAGGCCCTCACATAGAGTGCGCCCCCACATTGATCATAGCAAAAACCGGCCCTGGATTGACGAGAAAAGCTTTTCTTTTGTCTCTGCCTGCAGGGTCCTCTGTCCGACCAGGACCAGTACATGGGCTCCTCTGACCCGTCCGCCAGCCTGAAGCCACCTCTCTACAGTCAACACTACGGCGGTCAGCCAGGTTATGGCGGCATGCCCCCAGACGGCGGTTACCACGGTCCATCCATGGGTGGACACATGGGGCCTCAAAGGATGGCACCCACGGGTTACCCCCCGATGATGAGGATGCCCGGTGTGGCAGGGCCCAGGCCTGCTGGAATGAGACCAGGGGGACCCAATCCAATTGTCCCCCAGCAACCCAACAACATGAGGCTCCAGCTGCAGCACAGACTCCAGGCCCAGCTGGTAGGTATTTTCTGCATCCGGTTCACCAGCCGGTGACGGGAGCTGTGCCCGGTCGCACCAGAAAGCAGCAAAGCACGGTTTATTTTCTGCTGTAGATGGGGACAAAGGCACCAGTGGGTCATTCAGCGGTCATGTTGCTTGTGGCTGGTGCCATTGCATGGTAAAAAAAAAAAACAATGAATGCGAAGAGGAAAACGATTTGCTTGTTAGCAGCAAGGTCAAATTAAACTGGAAGGTTTGTCTGATCTCTCTGTGGAGCTCAAACAGGGAAGTCATCGACTGAATAGAAGTCGGTCCAAAGTGTTTTTTTGCTTAAAGGAATGCTTCTAATGTTGGTGAGACATTTGCTAAAGGGAACCAGCAAACTTCTCTCTTTGGGTTTCATTGGTTGTCATCTATCCGAAGTAGAATAAAAGAGTTCCTCAGCAACGTCTAACATCTGCACTGAAACTTTTTATCCAGCTGTGCTACATGTTAAGATGTCAAACGGGCAACGTAAGCGTTTTCCCAAACTGCTTACCTGTGAAAATCTGTAATCTTGCATCAGCTCCTTTATTTTTTGTGACATTTTAGGATTAAAATAGCCAGCCACAGCTGTATCAGCTCAGTCAGGGATTCTCACCTCAATTTATTTACTTCATCTAAGTCGCTTTGGATAAAAGCGTCTGCAAAATGACCGTAATGTAATGTAAGTTAAATGAACTAAAATTCATCTTCATCCTTCACGGGGGAACAAATCTAAATAAATTTAATGTAAATCTATAAATTGAAGGTGGGAATGTTTTAATAAACTGACTTGGAATCGCTCTACAGTGAGACAGATGACCATTCCCTCTTGATTGTTATGACCATAAATACGTTTTTTTCTCTCTTCCTCCTTTTGAATGCAGCTTTTTTTTTTTTTTTTTTTTTTAATTACTCTTGCTTGTTTTCTCCTTTTGGCCCAGAAACATCATTACCATAAAAAAAGCCATTCAAGTAAAACGTTCTCATTGAGCCTACATTTAGTAAATTAATACATTTTTTTTCTCATTAAAAGAGATGCACCAGCGCAGACAGGCAGGTCAGCAGGGTTCGCCGAGTTCAGACAGCAGCAGCAGCCAGAAAAGAACAAGCATGTTTAAGCTTTTCTCGCTTAATCAGCAGTTCCCTGCTGCTGAGACACCTAACAATAAACACACAATCTCCACACAAATTCACACGCTCACTCACAGATAACTCCACGCTCACAGCATCGTACCTTAAGAGGCTGATTAACACACTCCTCCTTGAAGTATCCGTGATATTCTTGTTGTCAGACGCCGTGCACAGCACCTTTTATGTGTCTCTACATTTTGCACTAAAGAATGTATCGTTGTTTCGGGGTGCAATGTCTCTTGAGTGCACGTCTCGTGTGTTTGTGCAAGCTGCCACCTGGTGGAAAGTTGAGGAAAAGCAGCTTGTGTTAAAAAAAATGGCAACGCTGAGCAGGATGATCGGATGTGATTATGGCACCGGCGGGGAAACAGTGAAGTCAGAGAAAATTAAAGATGTGCAAACCTGAGAAAGTTGATCACAAATGCTGAGCAATAAGACGGATTTGTCTTTCTTAAAGTCTTTTTTAAAGAAACACAGTCTACTTTATAACTGAGGTAGGAGTGCGATTCGATTAAGTTTCCATGCATTATTCAAGATGACAGGGTGTGAGCCAACAATAAACCTGCTGGTGTAAATAAATGAATTAAACCCCAAACTGAGCAAGTAACTACAGAAGCCCAGAACGGACGTGGTACGTATAAACTTTTTTTTGATGGTTTTCTCGAGATAACGAGTTAATTCACAGATGGTTTTCGAGGCCACTTTTTCTCCCCAGTCCGCCCTTGTTTATATGTGTTTAAATCAAATCAAATCAAAATCAAATCAAATTTATTTGTATAGCACATTTCATGTACAAACAGTTCAAAGTGCTTTACATAAAATAAAAGCATTGCAGCAGGGAGTGCAGAAGCATTAAAAATACATAAAATAATATAAAGAGAAACAAATAAAATCATTTAAATGAATTTAAAATCAGGCAACAGTCTAGATAAGTTAAAAGATATTTCATGCATAGACACATGAGAAAAGAAATGTTTTTAACCTGGATTTAAAAATGTCTACATTTGGTGAAAGTTTAATCTCCACTGGCAGTTTGTTCCACTTTGTTTGTTTATATGTATTTCTGGCAAAGGTTTTTACCCTTTCATTGAAAACTGAATCAAGTAGCCTATGAATCAAACATGGAATGTGGAGCGTTTGTGTTCTGCTGTGAAAATACACAACTCGTGGTATCGAGAAAACGATAACGGCACCTCTCGTGCATCATTCAGTAACCATGGAGACGGCCTGGTCCCCTCAGCTGGTCACTGATGAAGTCGACTATATCAGCAGGATCACTGAGGTGTAAACGCCTGTTGAGCTGCAGTCGAGCCGGCCGTCTCCTTAAAGGACGCGGGCTGATATGAAAGTTATCTCTACAAGACAAACAAATTGCGAACACATAAAACACATATAAACGGGTGGACTGGGGAGAAGAAGTGGCCTCGAAAACCATCGGTAAATTAACTCGTTATCTTGAGAAAAGGATCATTGTTAACCATCAAAAAAAAGTTTATACGTACCACGTCCGCTCTGGGCTTCCGTAAGTAACGAATAAAATGTAAATCAATCTTTCAATTCATGCCTAATTTGATGCATTGTATTATTTTGTAATTCGTCTTTTTTGACGTTTTATAACAAAAGATTATTGAAAAAACAACTTCTACTAACTCCCATTCATGCAGATAGAAGAAAACTGTATCTGGTGTCACTAAACTCTTTGATAAAGATTGAGTTTGGACTTCCCTTTCACTCTTTCTCGTTTAGAACCGTCAGCCAATGGTGAACCAGATGGGCGGAGTCTCCAATATGAATCTACCTCTACGCTCTAATGTACCGACCCAGGTCAGTTGCTGTAAACACAAACCCATTTGAAACATTCTCAGCAACGGTTGCAGATCCTGACGCGTCTCCCTGTGGTTTTTGGCCCCCTGCAGGTGACTCTAAACGCCCAGATGTTGGCCCAGCGTCAGCGTGAGTACCTCAGCAACCACCTGCGTCAGCGGCAGCAGCAGCAACAGCAGATGCATCAGCAGCGTGCCATGATGATGCGGACTCAGGGCATCAACCTGCCGCCTAACATGCCCAGCGGGGGCGCCGCTCCCACGCCGATGCCCATGGGCGGAACCAACCCCCGGCTGCCGCAGGGCAACCTGCAGCAGTTCCCCTACCCGGCCTCCAGCTACGGTACAGGCCTGCCCTCTCCTCCTCCACCTCCTCCTCATCCCGGCTCCTCCAGCCCCTTCTCCTCCCCTCTCTCCCCCAGTCATCTTCTGGCAAGCCAGGGCATGATGGGAAATATAGGCGGGCAGTACAGCGGTGTAATGAGCCCGCCATCGCAGCACAGTACCTTCCAGTTCAGCAGTTCAGGTATATGATTGAAGCCCAGCAGCCATCCGTCTGTGTGTGCTTCTTGGAGGCTGTGCAGTTGTGGCTTTCTTCTGTGGCGGTGGCGGTGATCACGTCCTTTTTGTGTGGTGGCTCTTTTCTTTTTTTCTTTTTTAAGCTAAATTGACTAAATGGTCATGAAATGTTGCATGATTCAATCATTTCCCGTGCTGAAGATTGTCTGCTTTCACAATCAAATTAACAAGGCCGAATATCTCCTCATTTATGATTTGAATCCATTAAATTAATCAGTTAGGCCGCATTTTCTGCAACAGTTGTGGTGCCAGCACTTGTCTTGAACTCTCTGATTGTTTTGGTAAGATCCTCAAATAATTAAGTGACCTGTGAGCAGAGGTGGGTAGAGTAGGCAAAAATTGTACTCAAGTAAAAGTAAAATGTAGTCATCCAAATAATTACTTGAGTAAGAGTAAAAAAGTGCTTAGTGAAAAAACTACTCAAGTACTGAGTAACTGCTGAGTAACGTCTGATTTATTTATTAACACAAGCATTCAATCAGACAGACAAAAATACTAAATAATCATCTTTAGGTAAATTAGAGTTCATCCAATTGATAAAATAAATTAAAATGAATTAATTAATTACAAAATAGCTTAAATTAAAATAATCCAGGTAAATAAATTCAAGAACTTCAATAAAAAAAGACTTAGGAAATGTTTAAAACATATGTAACCCATATGGAACCTAAAAAACAAACATTCACCTATCCATGGGGGAAAAAACGAGTTTAGGAAACTTAGCGCTACATGTTTCCTCAAGTTAGATGTTGAGTTTCTGCTGAAATGTGCGTTTGTTTTGGTTGACACAGAAGACACATAATGTAGCTGCTGTTTCTCACTCTTTGTAAGGTAAACATGCTTTCAGTATGAGGCCTCGTCTGCGTCTTCATTTCCCACCGTTGATTCTGACATTTTTCATCTGTTTCTTTGTTTGTTTGCTACGACTGCTAATGCTAAAGCTAACCCGTCCCGCCGCTGAGATTGAGTACGGTCACGTGACCAGACTGCACGGCTGCGTCTGATTGGTGGAACACAGTCAGGTGGTAGAGCCTTTGGCGGAAGTCTCTCTCTCTGTCAGAATAAAACATTAAAATGAGGCGTACGCGGGGGGATAAAAATAATGAGGCGTAGAATACCAAAGAGGTAAGAAGAAAAGTAACCAGCTCATTGTAGCCTAATGTAGCGGAGTAAGAGGACAGTTTCTGCTGCACAAATCTACTCAAGTAAAAGTAAAAAGTATAGTGATTTAAAACTACTCCTAGAAGTGTAATTTTTTCAAAAACTTACTCAAGTAAATATAACTCGTTACTACCCACCTCTGTGAGTAGAATAGAGTAGAAGTAGCCGGGTCCTTAATGAAGTATAAATCAAAGTTTTTCCCAGTTGGCGTGTGTTATCATACACAGACTTGAACGTGCATCTTATCTGCTCCACCCTTCCAGGAATGAGCCAGCAGCAGCAACACCAGGATCCAGGGTCATGCTTCCCATGTGGGGCTGCCACCCCACAGAGCCCCCTGCTGTCCCCCAGGATGGGGCAGAGTCAGGGCCCCATGATGCAACAGAACCAGGGTCAAACCCAGCCTCACCCCCAGGCTCCGAACCAGAGAGGACCCCCCAGCTACCAGCCGAGCGCCGACCGAAACGGCTGGTCGCAGCCCGCTAACATCTCCACCAGCAACAGGTAGCGACATGTTCTTCAGAACTTCGGTGCTGCCTCCTAACTAACATCCATTTATTAACCGGTCTTTTTTTTTTTTTCTTTCTTTTTGGTATTACACATTCTCTTTGACTCAGCGGGTTTTCTTTCAGTGTGTACCCCCAACAGTCCCAGTCTCAGTACTCCACGCAGCCCGCCGGAGGAATATACAACAGTAGCAGCAACATGAACCTGGGAGTTGCCATGAGCGGTAATGGTGGCAACATGAACCCGCTGTCAGGACAGATGAGCTCCATGAATGAGCAGGTGATGCAATCACTGTGTCATTTGAGCCCCAACAGTCCTACACTGGAAAAAATGCCCCTCCAAAAATAAGTAAAAAAAACAACAATTACAAGACATTTTTGTTTGAAATAAACAAACAAATCTGCCAATGGAACTAGTGAAAATCGGCTTGTCAAGATTTCTTGAAATAAGATGTGATATTTGGGACTTTTGAGTTAAAAGTGATCTTGAAATTAGCTTAAAAACCTCTTCAAATGTAAAAAAAAAAGCTTGTTTCATATGATATGTGACTCAAAACAATTTGTTTTCAAGACTTTTTCATTTAACAAGATATTCCAGATGTATTGTCTTCAAACAAGTCCCTATATCTGGCTGAAATGGTACTTGTTAGGCAGTTGTGTCTTATATAAAGTGTAATGAGATATTTTGACTAGAAATGAGACAAATATACTTGGTAAGACTTTGATTTTTTTCCAGTGTAACAACAAGCTCTTAGAGTTATTCTTTGTTTTTTATTCTGACTTTACTGCTGCAGGTGGGTGACAGCAGCATGATCCTGGAGCAGCTCGCAGGAATCGATATGTTGACACAAGACGGTGACGTCAATTCTGTGAGTAAAACACTCGATTTGAGCAGCTCACCCAGTGTATTTTCATTTTTTCTTTATCTAAGAAACAGCACCGGTAGCTTAAATAATTATTGCACAATTTCCCCTGTTAGAACGCAAAGTATTGTGAACACTTACAGCTTCCCTGTGAAGCTCCTTTCATTTAAAAGAGTGCAGGTGAAAGCAAACCAAAATGGCTGCTGCATTCCTTTTTATGCAATTTAATGCATTTTATGTCTTAAAAGACAAATATGATTGGTTTATGATTGGCTAATGTTTTATTTAAAAATGTCACTTGCTTGGACTTCAGCCCCTCTGCATCAAGCCCATCCCAGTGCTTTTCCTCAGAGCCTCTTATATGTACTCACTGATTATCTGGTCTCCCCTAAAAACTGGATTGAGGGACGTATTATTCATCATTTCTGATAAACTTGGTGCTTCTCAGGGATTGGTGAAAGAATCCGTCTTGCCAGATAGCTTCAAACTGCATAATTGTGTCTGGAGCACTGTCGTCTGATCAGTCTGCACTCCACAGTCACAGCTACGGGCAGCTTTTAAAGGGATAGTTCGCCTCTTTTGACTTGAAGCTGTATGACATCCCATATTAGCAATATCATTTCTGAACATCTTCTTACCCCCTGCTGCGTCCTGTGAGCCGAGTTCCAGCCTCGTTTTGGTGTTGATGAAGGTAGTCCGGCTAGTTGGCTGGGGCCACAAAAATAAAGCGTTTTGCTTCTCAAAACAATGTGCGTTCAAAAGAGTAATACATTTGCATCACAAAATCGTTGTGCAAGAAAAAGTCAGACCTCACAATCGCTTGGCACTATTTTCTCTCCCTTCGTATCACGTAAGCACATTGAGTCTATGTAACAATATGAAATGTGCTATATAAATAAACTTTGACTTGACTTGACTGCGTGCTGCCGCCTGCCTGACTTTTTCTGGATGAACGATTTTGTGATGCAAATGTATTACTCTTTTGAACGCATATTGTTTTGAGAAGCAAAACGCTTTATTTTTGTGGCCCCAGCCAACAAAAATGGCTTCGACAAAAATGTTGACGAATTACCTTCGTCAACACCAAAACGAGACCGGAACTCGGACGCAGCAGGGGGTAAGTCAAATTTAATAAATGATATTGCTAGTATGGGATGTCATACAGCTTCATGTCAAAAGAGGTGAACTTTCCCTTTAAGTGTGATGAGCAGTCCTAAAGAGGATAGCACGCTGTTTTAGCATTAGCATCTGGTGCATCAAGTCATGCCTATTTTGGCTTGCAAGTGGATTTCAGTTTATGTATTTTGGTCCTGAATGAGCATATTAACAAGGCTCTTAAAATAAAATTGGACTTTAATTTATCAAATCAAATCAAATTTATTTGTATTGCACATTTCATTTACAAAACAATTCAAAGTGCTTTACATAAAATAAAAGCATTGCAGCAGGGAGTGGAAGAAGCATTAAAAAAATACATAAAAGAATATAAAGAGAAACAAATAAAATAATTTAAATTAATTTAAAAACAAGCAACAGTCCAGATAAGTTCAAAGATATCGTGCCGATTTCACACATAGACACATGAGAAAGAAATGTTTTTAACCTGGATTTAAAAATGTCTCCATTTGGTGAAAGTTTAATCACCAAATTATTACTGTAAAAAAAGAATTTCCCTATTGCAGTTCAGGTACTGCAGTAACACAATGACTGAATCACAGATCACCACATGCCCAAAGGGCCAATATAACTAAATGCACTCTCTTAGATTTGGTGAAAGTTTCAGCCTAGTTTGCCACCTCTAAGGCTCTGTTTACATTTATTCATTTCACCATTTCTTCGTGTCGGCGTCTTGCAAACTATTCACATTTACACACAAACGGGGATCGGCTGATTCGCTAGTCACATGACTAATCAGCCATCACATCACATGATCGCCCTTGCTTTATTATTTATTATGCTTTATTATTAATTCTTTATTGTTTATTCTTCGGCGACAACAACTTTGTCCACGAAATTGTCCCACCATGCGCTGCTTCTTCCCGGTCTAACCCAAAAGCAGCGCTCCATGTACGGCTTGCGTTGCTGCAGTGGCTGGGTTCTCATCATAAAAGCTTGTTGAATCTGGCGCCTCCTTGCCACGTATTGTTGTGCACAGCGTGCTACCAGCAGTAGGACATGGAGCAGGCTCCCATGCTGATCGTGGTTGTCCATGATTTCCATATTCTTCTCGATGACACGAATAGAAAGGAAGTGTGTAGCTGAAGTGAAGCACGCCTGTTTGTTTTTAGTTTCCCAGCACTCAAGTCACATGACCAACGATACCAGCCTAGCGAATCAGGGAGGAGTACGTCCGCAGTATAGAGCTCAGCACTGCAGATCCTCGTTTCTCACCGTTTACAACTGCTAAAATCAGCATCGTATGCGAATGCTTACGTGGGCTCCGGCGTCTTTGAATCCTTCCACCTATGAAGTCGTATTCCAGTATTTTAATGTAAATGGACAGCACATCCGCGATAGAAACAATATAGAAACAGATTAGTATAAATGGCACCTAAGCTCTCCAACCGCCAGGTTCCCTTTTCTACTTTCATGATAAGTTTGACGCAACTTCCCCTGGTGATTGTTCTTCTTCTTATCTGTTTGTTTGTTTTTTTTTTGTAGAATTTCTGCTGACTGTGGCCTCGGTTAAGACAAGGTAACACAGGAACCTGTGCAAAAAAAAACCCCTGACACTAACTCTGCTCATGGAGAAGCGTGAAGGAGCAGAAGGAAACGCTGCTCCTCCTCTGCCACACCAGCCAAGGACAAAGGACGACCGGTTAAACCCTCCGAATCTACAATCAGACTAACTGAGATCTGGTTTCATTGTTTCATGCCAAAAAAAAAAAAAAAAAAAAAGGAGTCGAACATCAAACAATCACAGGGAAACCGGCAACTAAACCATCCTGACAGCTAACGCATCTGTAGGCTAATCACAGAAGAAGAATGCCAGTCTCTGATTGGTGTTTTTGTTGGACACGTTTCAGTTTTTTCACTGCTGTCATCTTTGATGATCAATCGTTTTTTTTGTTTTTGTTTTTACAGTATTTATCTGTATACCATTCTCTGTAAACTCTCTGCACGCGGTTCTCAAACAATCAGATTTAGAATAAGAATCGTATTTAAGCGTCAAAGCCTGCCTTTGCTCGTGAATTAAGCTAGCATCCATCATCATCCATCATTACACTTTCAGTCCAACTTAGAAGAGCCTGTATGGTGGATCCAACAAAACATGTACTTCCAGTGTCAAAAGTCTTTTAATTAATTTAACAAACGCACTGGATTTTTACCGCGAGAGGTTGGCGACACGTATTTTTTTTTTTTAGAAAACACTGGAATATGGGGTGAGAAGTAACACTAAACTTTCTGAGCTTGGAGCTCGCTGCAGTAAAACCAACTGATAGACGGTTTATAGGAAGTGGACACGGTCACCGTGACGACACCCACTGATTTAGTGAGCTGCTCAGCTTTGCCCCTTTTGGCCTTTTCAGAGTCAGAAGCTCCATAAGCAGAAGCACACGGCTCTGAAGCACTGAATCTGTCTTAGCCACGTCATCGTAACTTCTGGAGAAAAATGTATTAACTTTGTATTCCATCAGAGAGACTGACCCTGTCTCAAATGCGAGTCTGGAATCGGTGCCTATTTCCCATCAGAGGTGTTGCTTCCACACTGGCTTAACTAATGACGGTATGTGCGTAAGTCCTTTTATGTACAACCTGGTCCGCCTGACACACATAAGCGTTTGCTGTAAGAACCGCGCTGCGGTTTCCCCTCTCAAAACATCAAACTGTGATACTCTCAAGTCTCTGAGGTGGTGTGTTTTAAAACTATTTTATGTACGTGTGTGTGTGTGTATGAAACTGAAACAAATGTCAGTTTGACACTGTAGAGATGAATGCATTCTATGTCATACGGTTCTGTTTTAGAGCCTGACTAAAGATGATTTATGAAAAATATTTTACGGTTATTTATAGTTTTGAAGAAATTTAGATTATTTCTATGAAGAAAAAAAAAAATCAAGAATATCTTTTAAGAAAATCCTTCAAAATGGTACTCGATGTTGATTTTAAAATTAATATATTTGAACTGCTGTAGTTACAGTACACGGGACTTGAGTCCCTATTTAATGAGTTTTTGAATGAAGGTGAATGTGTATAGACAGTGTACATATATTTTTATTACCCTTTTTTGTTTCCTTAAGTGGTATTGTAAAGCAGCAGTTTTGGAGCTCAGAAACATATATTGGAGAGCAGAAATTATGTCACCGGTTAAACAAAATGGTCTAACCGGTTTTTATTCCAACAAAGAGGAGGCTATGTCTTGAATGGATTGTCATCATATTAGGCAGAAATTTACTTTTCTCGAGCTTTGCTCTTGTGAAGATTAGCATGCTAATATGCTAACTGGTGCTAATCATTAGTGTTTTTTGGCACTTTTAGCACAAAGAAAGCACAGAGGTTATTCTTTCTCAGTGGCAAATGTTATACACAACAACACCCCTTGTTGTGTAAAAAGATTTAGTGCAACCATAGAGTGTGTGTACAACTTCAGCAGTGTAACAAATGTTAGCATTACACCCCTTTCAGCTCTAGCCTATAGCTAAACATGCTAACGTTGCTGTTAGCTTGTTCCTAGTCTAGTTTTGCCAACTTTCAGAGCAATCTTTTCAGTGAAGTTTTAACCAGTGACATTAATTCTGCCTCCAGAGCAGCTTTGCCTCTTAAAATATGTGCAACCAATGAAACTCCATGCTAATGCTACTCATTTTGAAACGTTGGCCTGCAAGGAGACACTCTTGCATTTCTGCGTCTGGCTTATAAGCTTTCTGTCATGCTGAAGGACAGTTTTTTTTATGTTGTTTTAGGTCTTTTTGGTTCTGCTTGGTATAGTCTGTGCACTAAAAAAAAAATAAACCCTGGTTCCAGTTAAACTTCATTAAACTTTTTTTCTTTTTTTTTTTTACACAAAGATCCTTTGACCATAGCAGTCCAAAAACTGGATTTTTTTTCAGTCTGGAACATTTTGGGAATAGTTTCAGTGCGTCAAAGGTGCTGCTCATCAGGTGCTATTTCATACACATGAGTTTATAACTGTGCAGAAAACTGACTCTAACTGGCGACTGTGGATTTGTTGAATCCCTTTCTATTTTCTTGAATCTGTTCACGTGCAACTCTGAGAGGGGACAATCAAACTGAAACACTGTATAAGGAATCTTAAGCATTCATATTTCTCTCCCCATTTCATTTCATTTTCTTTTTTTCTTTTTTTTTTTACTCCGTCTTTACTCCAGCATGTAAAAGTGTAAAATCTCAGAGATTGAACTTCTAATATAAGCCATGGAAATGTTGAATGTCGCTCGTGTACAGTGTCTCCCAGTGTCGTACATGAAGGCAAACGGTTTATCTTGTTTTATTCTGATGCAATATACATACTGAAGTTTTTTGTATATAAATTGCAAAAATACTGCAATTCCTGTAAATACTTTAAGATGCTCAACACATAGCATAATGCCTTAGCTTTTTGATTCTCCGTGGTGTCGAACTGTAAAGTTTAAAGAAGTACCATATGTGTCACACACTGCTGATTGAGTGATTTGCCACTTTATGCTGTTGATGAAATAACTAGATGAGCAGGATTTTTTTTTAGATTTCCTCGTGATTAGTGAGGCTGCACAACCTGTTGATCAACTCTTGAAAATGATGGTTATGTTAGTGAGTGCAAGCTTTTCTAATATTTTGTTTGTAGTTACACTGTATTGACATTCTCCTCGACTAATGCAATGGTTTTTTTTTAAGGGGGGGGCGTTCAGTTTTTTTTTTTTTTTTTCTCTTCCCCCTGATATTCCCATTGAAGCTACCCCATTGTGCTGCAGTTGTATGGAAGTTTTCTGTGCCGTCAGAGTTTGAATACGAATTTCTAATATTGAATTTTTACAGCGTCAAAATCAGACTTTGAATTTGAAAAACCAACAGTGGAAAAAAATTTGGTGGAAAAAAAATTCAGTTTTTTTTTTACACTGTTGGTTTTTCAAATTCAAAGTCTGATTTCGATGCCGTAAAAATTAAATATTAGAAATTCGTATTCAAACTCTGATGGCACAGAAAAACTTCCATAAAGTTGGCTATGAAGTATGGTGCATGTACATTTTGATGTATCGTGATACATTTCAAACATTCAGAGCTACGGGAGAAGGGTTGAGTGTTGAGTACATTTTGTTTGTGTTAGTCTTGTATCCAAAAGTTTTAGTACCAATTCAAAAAGTGTTTTAACTCCAAAACAATTAAAGTATTTCTTTTACACCCCCTTTTTTTAATGTTGCAAAAAGCCAAAGTTCTCAAATGTTAGGAGGATACCTTGGATATTAAGACGTGGGGATGGATGAGGGAACTTATCCAAACTCTGCGTTTGGATATGCAGATAGCGGTACAGGCACAAGCGGCTCAGCTAAAAATATCCATCAGGTCTAAGTGCATGTTATGTTTAGAGTATTTCTACCTACTTTATCTTGTCAGGTGACCCCTTTTCAGACAGGACACTGAAGCTGTTGTGTGGCTCCTCCAAAGCTTTCACACTTCTGTGACAAAAGCAGCCATTTAGCCTCAATGAACGTAGAAGTTTCTGTCCCAACACTGCCTGTCTGTCCGTTTGGTGTTTTTAAGAGTTGGTTAAAAAAAACTAAGGGGGGGAGGCGGCACAAAGAGACCAACAATGCCTGTGCTCTTTGAGGAACCCACGCGCTGACCACAGATAAGGAGCTCATACGAATCCACTTCAGAGAAACTGAACCTTCACTTTAAATGCTGTTTCAACGCAGGCAGTAATGCAAGAATTGATTTGAAAGTTCAGAAATTTGGAATATGAAATATTCAGTTGGGCTTCTGAGGCTTTCTGTCCTCTGCTGGGTGGTTATTTAACTTGGAGCCTCAATATTAAGGCACACGGGGCAGAGAGAGTTTGACTAAATTGAATCACCTTTTCGGGTGAATGGAAAGAATTTGGTCAATATTCTTCTCATTTTGCTTCTGCTTATACAGTCATGAATGTTTAGATCCAGCTTTTTATGTTAAAAAAAATATTTTTGCTTTCTAACATCTGTTATAGAAACATATTAACGGCCCATTTTTGGATGAAAATACTGTAAAATCTGCCCTGATTTGCTTCCCACTTTCAAAATGTATTTGACATCCTGAACCCTGAAACCAGGACCGTGTGTAAAAGGGTTCAAATAATCCCTTTTTTTTATTTGAAGTACCCTCTCTTCTGTGAAGGTCATGTGAAACATCTCAGCTGTGATGCGGTCCAGTACCTGCAGCTTATTCGTGTGTTTCATTACCAACACACTCACACACTTTATGCAAGCTGTCCACTCTATTGTTGCTTCTGCCAGTGCTGCTTGTTAATTTATGATTTATGCCACTGTAAATAAATTATTTTTATTGAGCTGCTCAGCTTCTGAGTCTTTTTTTTTTTAACTGTGAGTGATAATGTTGTGCAAACTCAGTCATGTAGTACAGTTAGCTCAACTCACTTGTGCAATTCCCTATGTTTCCAGTAGGTGTCACCCTTTTCCTTTAGTTTGCTGAAAGCCTCAGCAACCATGATGCAAATAATTATCTCTCTCTCTGTGTGTTTATGTTTTCTTTGGCATGTTTAGTGATAAATATGCCACTTAATTATCATTAAGCACAGCTGCAGAATGCAAAATGAATGCACATGCTAAGCAAATTTCTTTTCCAGCGCTTAGTAAGAGGTTTGCAACCTCTGTGGACCCCTTTTTTTGTTTTACACCTTTGCTTTTACAAGTAAGTTGAATCCTTTTAATCCCTCAGAAATGCCTGATTCAAGCCCAAAATAATTCAAACCCACTTTGTTCTACTTAGATCCAAACGTCTGTAAAAATCAATCAAAATGAAGCAAGATACATCCTTAATATTTCTGTTTGAAAGAGAAATCAAAGGTTTCCTCTCCCAAAAAGACCAGGAGAAACTCATCCATGCATTCATCTCCAGTAGACTCCATTACTGTAATGTTCTTTTAACTGGACTTCCCAAAAAGAGCATCAAACACCTGCAGCTCATCCAGAACGCTGCTGCTAGAGTTTTAACCCGGACTAAGAGATCTGAACACATCACAGCAGCTTTAAAATCTTTACACTGGCTTCCAGTCAGTCACAGAATAGATTTTAAAAGCCTTCTGATGGTTTACAATCTGTGATATGTTCAGAGAATATAAAGCCACCAGAGCTCTTAGATCCAAGGACTCAGGTCAGCTGGTCCAGTCCAGAGTCCAGACTAAACATGGAGAAGCAGCATTTAGCTGTTATGCTGCAAACAAGTGGAACAAACTGCCAGTGGAGATTAAACTTTCACCAAATGTAGACATTTTTAAATCCAGTTAAAGACATTTCTGTTCTCATGTGTCTATGCATGAAATCTGCACGATATCTTTGAACTTATTTGGACTGTTGCTCGTTTTTAAATTCATTTAAATGATTTTATTTGTTTCTTTATATATTATTTTATGTATTTTTAATGCTTCTTACAGTCCCTGCTGCAATGCTTTTATTTTATGTGAAGCACTTTGGACTGTTCTGTACATGAAATGTGCTATACAAATAAATTTGATTTGATTTTGATTTGAGCAAAAGTGAATTTACTGGCTTTGATTAATAATCTTTATTCATGATTTTCTGAAACTCATTCTCACACACTTGAATAAAACCATACCTTGATTGTACACTGTTCAACAGTTTATGATACTTCCAGATTCGTGTGGCATTGCAGCATTTCCTCATTCTGAATCCTGGAAATCAAATTTGAAGAAGCGAGGAATGGCCGAAATGTCACAAGACCCCAGAGGAGCCAGACTTCTCTGTATTCTGCAGAGAGAAACCTGAGAGCGATCCGGTGTGTGATGGCCTCGCTGAGCCCTTCGTGTCTAATCACAGCCACTCTGCTGAGGTTTTGTGTGAAAGCTGTTCCAGCTTATGCTCAGATAAAAGCTTTTGTCATGAATCTTACACACAGGTGTGAGGGGTCATGCTTACAGTAGATGAGATCAAGTCTGCAGTCTCAGGGGAGAAGTGAAGGTCGTGAACTCTGTGAAACGTCACAGCTTGTCTTAAAAACACAGTAAAAGTGGCATTTTTAGGTTTGTGCTCAATTATCTGAACTGCAGGTTGTGATACAAGAACTACGCATTTGAGAAATACTCAATCAAAGGTCATGGACTGATAACTGGAAGTATCTGAGACTTTTGTCTGTAATCAGTTCTTTGTTGCTCCCATTACATAATTTCATCCAACAATCTAATCTTTAACAGTTGCATCGTGCCAAACTTTTCTTTCTGTAAGATCCCTCAATTCATCTCAGTGTTTGGATTATAAGGCAACTTCTGAATTAAAGCTGATAGTGGATCACTTCCTGATTGGAGTATTGTTGTCACTGGATGGAATGTTCCTCCGCGGGTCAGCTGAGCGCTCATTGGTGGATTTAAATGTCAGTCAGGAGGATACCTGACTGACGTAAGGCTGCCCAGCTCCGGCTTTGGCTCCCAAAGCCAGAACAAAAAATATGAGGACATATCACTCTGGTCCTTTTTTCAGAGTTCAAAGAAAAAGATGAGGGAAATTTGTGTGAAAGGAGATTTAGTTTGTATAAAAAGCAGCTTTCTGCTGTAAGATCTATAGTTATATCTGTTGATTAAGTTCAAGTTTTCAAAACACAGTGGCAATTCAGAGTTTATTTACTTCTATAAAAATCATTTCGCATCTCTTCCATGATTCACCTTTTTTTTTAAACATCTTATATTCTAAAATGTCAATTTAATGCAATTAAAGGCACAAGATCATAGCTGACAGATGTGGGACACAGCTGGACACAACAAAGAGAAACTGCAGTCTAACGTGTAAATGGTTTTAGAACCATTGCTGACACAATGTGGAACTTTGGATTATTAAAACTCCTCGAGGTGATGAGAACGTGTGCAGCCAACATGTAAATAAATAGGAATTATGGGATAATAACTATGACTTTCAAATCAAATCAAATGTATTTGTATATTGTATATTTATACCCTAACCCAACATCTTTGAATTGTACACGTTTAATTTGGTGATCTTTACCAACTTACCTGTTACTAACTTGTGTTTTAAAATGTTTGGGGTTTCACTGGAGTCTTTAAAATTAGGGTAAATCCCACAGATGTTGTCTGACTTTTGCTTAGTCATTAAAAGCTTTACAAATCAAATCAAATCAAATTTATTTTTATTGCACCTTTCATGTACAGAACAGTTCAAAGTGCCTCACATAAAGTAAAAGCATTGCAGCAGGGAGTGGAAGAAGCATTAAAAATACATAAAAGAATATAAAGAGAAACGAATACAAGAATTTAAATGAATATAAAAACAAGCAACAGTCCAGATAAATTAAAAAGATATCATGCAGAAAAAAAAGGAGGCAGGACTGGAGGTAAGGGGGCAGATTTCTGACTCCAACGTGACACAATTGTCTTTATTTTGATTTCCATCACTGCACATTCTGTACTTCTTCGTTAGACGTGAAAAATAACTTGGTCAAGGTTTGGAGAGAATTGTGGGTAAGCTTTACAATTCATGTCATGTTAATATGTAAAATAGGTCATACGTGTCCTACTCAGGGATCCGTGCGCATCCCAAAGTGGCTATAAAACAAACACAGGGGGCCTCTCACCCAGGGTACATGAGCAGTAAACTCAGGGGGGGCAGACTGCAACAAAATGGAAAACACACGATTCAATTATATTCAATTCAATTCAATTCAATTCAATTCATAATGTATTTATATAGCCCATTAAAACAACCTCAGCTGACCAAAGTGCTTCACACAATAGCAACTGCATCACATATTAAGAGAGCCATCAATAAAATAACAATAAGAATAACTTCATCACAGATAAAATTAAAATTTGAGATAAAATTAGCAATAAAATAACAATAAAAGTAGCAATAAAAGGTAAACTCCATTTCAGCTAGTGGAAGCATGTTGTGATTTAGTTTCTCTGCCTGTTTTTTGGTGTTTGTGTTGTTTTTCACCTCAGGGCCGTCTGAGCAATAAGTAAAGAACAAATATGATCCATAAGTTGAAAGCAAGCGTTGGAGGGAGCTCTCTTACTCAATGCACGATCTGGGAAGAGGAGGCGTCTATGTGTACGTGCGTGCAGGCGTGCGTGCGCGTGTTGTGTCGAAGGGGGCGGTAACCACTGCAGTCTACTACGCTGACCCCCCCACCCACACCACCACCCTCCCCGTCTCAAATATCCGGTGTGTTATCCGCGGCCGCCGGTGCGCTCGCAGGGGACTTCTTCGCGTCTCACTCACAGGTGGCACAGACCCGCGCGGAGATGGCAGGCACGACGGGACCGAAGCGGCAGGACACGCGCAAATTTTTTGAAAACCTTTCGGGCACCGGTAAATCCATCGCGGTGCTGACCAGCGGCGGAGATGCTCAAGGTAACAGTGCTGAGTTAGTTTGGAGGAGACTTTGTGCTGTAATCAGTGCGGCCGCAGAGGCGCAGCGGAGCCGGGGAACTAAGTGCGCCCCGCAGCCCTGCTGTCTGCACACTTTCTGCTTCAGATGGAGGTGTTTGGGTCACTTTAACTTTCAGAGTGCCACTTTCCTCCTCACTGTTACTGCAGGGAGGTGTGACAACCGGCAGCTTTGTTGGTTGCTCAGACTTAATTGGGTGTAGACATGTCCGGACAATGGGTGTATTTTTTGGGGTTGGTCTGTCTCAAAGTGCGCCCTCCCAGGGGGGGGTCCAAGGGAGAGGCGCGTTTTTTTATGTCAGAAATACGAGCTTTATTCCCTTGTATTCATGAGTAATTTCAAATAAAATGTCCTTATGTCCCGATAGCATCTATTTATAGGGCCTTAAAAGCATTTTTAGTGACCGTTACGCAACAGCCTCCAGGCGCTCCTCTGTCCCTCATGGAGGCTGCAGCGTTTGGAGCATTTAGCGGGGAAGTTATTCTAAGAATTATGATGTGCTGTAAGTAAACACGGTATAAAAATGTTCTACCACTATACCAAATGATCAACAAGTGATCGGTGAACAACTCGTTCTGCACACGTTGTCCCCATCATGCACCAGTCACGACTGCATTAGTGTGTGATGCCATGCCCGCCCGCCCGCACGGATGGCGCAGCTCTGTGCGCGCATCATCTTCAGAGCGTTCCACCTGCACGATTCATCACTTTAATGTCCCACTATAGTTGCAGCTGCATTACCTGATCCAGTCCACAGTTTTGTCTAACTTACTTTCTGAGATATTTGGCTTTCCTGATGTAGGATTTTCAGGTTTTCCTTAAGCAGTGCTTTTCTATGCAGATAAAGCAGATTCTGTAGATAAACATACTCAGGCCTATTTATGAGAGTAGTCGCGTGAAAACAAGTCGCCCTGCATCATGGAGGATGAGTCACGACAGGACCAGTGTGAAGCAGCCCGAGTCATTAAAAGTCCAACTTCCGGGTGGGACATCAACAGTAAAGCAAAATGTAGGCATTTTGTGCTTCTGCGCTTTTATTTTGAAGAGGAGCTGCACGGGACTTCCTGCGCCTTTCAGCAACTCCGCTCACCCCTCCGCTGAAGGTCGAGCAGTCTGAGTGAGGAGCAGCGAGATTTCACAATGATGATGCAGAAAGAGACGGAGGGAAACATAAACAAATCAGAGTTTAAATTTGACCCTCAAAAATGATATTTTGAGATGTAAAAACGACGTTAAATCATTCAAATGAAATCAGTAACTATTGATTATCAGTAAAGGGAGTATTTATGTTCCCTTAGTGTGTTTGAATCTCTATTATCACCCTTGTAGTGTGCCCATAATGTGAGTTAAACATCTTCCTCTTGGATTTTCACAGACAGAACACATTGTACTCTGTTGTCTCCTGCACACATGACCCAGTAATAACCGCAGCCATTGGCTTACAGGCTGTTACATAAGACAGCCGCCCAATAGGCTGAAGTGGAGTGATATCTTCTTTCTCAGGCTCACTGCAGCCTCATCAGTTGCTCGTGGTGAATATTGTGGTCAGCCTTTATATTCAGCACGTGTTCCTTATGGCGGCAGCTGAGCTTTAATAATAGCTTCACCTTTTAAGTGTGGAGCCGGTGTGGAAATAATGACTCTTCCGCCCCAAAGGAGGACGCAGGGTGTTGGCTTTTTTTTCTAGTGACACAAAAATCTCTCTGCATTTGAATCCTTTGATGGATAATCTTGGGTATCCTTTAGGAGCTCGTCCTGCATGTTATGTAATGTTAAATACTCGCCTCTAGCATTCATACAGTTATTCAGATAGATTGCAAACATGCACCGGTGGCTTGCAGCTTCCATCATAGAAGTTTGAATAAAATAGAAACTGTCTTTATATACAACCAGAATTCTCCTTTGACCAGGCGTCCCCACCTTCAGGTTTTGCTTTGTTACTTATTACAGCATAGGAATGAGGTAAATAAATACCAGGGAACTAGATTTCTGGCCGGTAGCAGTCTGTATTTGAATCGTTCTTTGGTAAGGCGCAAGGATCCCAGTCGAGACTATCAGCCTTTAATTAAAGATGTTGTTCACAACAAGTGGCAGCAGCCATGCTGAATGTTTTGCCGCTTGGGGCTGTGTGTGTGTGTAGATGAAATGGTGACATTGATGCATTCCCTTTATAGACTCTCATTGAAAAACTTTAGCGTCGTGCGGTGTGTTTATTCACTGTGGTCATTTAGAAAATAATTCCAGAATTAAACATGTATTGTAAGCTTCAAAGATATACACTCAGTGGGGTCACATGGGACTGAAAGGATCGGATTATTGGCTAAATTACAATAAGAATGAGTTGAGCAAGGGTAATTCTCCTTGGATATATGGCGGTGAATGAATGGGATCAGAGGCACAAAGCGTGTCATACCCCGGTATGATAGGTGGCGCTGTACCCATTTCAGCTATTGCTAATAGAGCCACTTCCTGTTGACCTCTTCACCACCAACAACAACAACAAACTCAGGCATTGGAGAAAGATGGAGAACGCAGAGCAAGATGAAGCTACGTCCCTCTACATTTGGTCTGTGATGAGCTGCTTGTTGCACAAACTCGATGCCCAACGGAGCATTCTCCATCGCGTTGTTTGTTTCTTTCTGACGGTGACAACAACAGGAATATCGTGTCCTTTGACTTCCGGGTCACGACCCCGGGAAAACATCTGGAGCATGCGCAGAACGCAAAGTCTAATTCACCACGTGCTTCACCGTCTACAAGCTGGTTTAGAGTGACTTTCAACCCAGTTATCTCGGGGTCTTAATCCGATCGCGAGTAACTCGATTCGATCCAATTTCTTGTCAGATTAAGGTGTCTACATGAACTTAATAACTCAGTTTTATTGTAATTTAGCCAATTATCCGATCCTTTCAGTGCCATGTTACCCCATTGACTTATATATAGAATTAGCATCCAGACATTATGATAAAAAAGACTAAATTAATTGAATCAAACACACATCGTGACGTCTGCATGTGAAGATGAAGAACAGCCATTGGTTTCATTAACTATTCTCATGTAGTGCCGTTTGCTTCCACATATTTTGACTTCTGGAATGAAACTTTCAGGGTTTTTTCCTGCAGTGTTAACCTTTTTGATTCTTGCTCTCACATTTAGCCACAGATGTGTGCTCATAGCAGCAGACTGGGGAGGCTTTCTAGAAGCTCACCTGAACATATTAAAAAGTAAACGAACATGTACCCATCACCTTTAACCGTCATCTGCTGAAACCACCTGTTTATTTCCTTTATTGATTATTTCTAAAACTCATTAACCGCACTGTGCAGTTCAAGCACATTTCACATGTTTGCATTGACACCCTGCAGCCAGTCTGCGTGCTCAGGTCTCTAAGCAACACGAGAATCAGTTAGCATTTCTGTTAGCATCTATCCAGAACACAACATGCATTGTACTGTTAGCACTGCAGCCTCCATGTCACCAGTCTTTAAGGAAATGGGACTTTTTTACTGAAAGTTTGTGTCAGTGAGGCAAAAAATACAATTCCTGTTGAATCAAGGAAATTTCCGTGCAAAGACGGAGGCTGCGTTTTACGAGCACATGCTAGGTCAACAGAAAGGTGACATAGTGGCTGAAGCAAACACCTCTTGGGATTTTTTTCTGGAATCAAATTAAGACTGAAGCCTAAAGGGCATCTTATAGAAGTGTTAACCAGTATGGATTTTTCAATAGCAAATGTTGACTAGAGAAAAAGGGAGCCGAGGTTATATGTAGAATGCAGATATTATGTTATTGTTATTGTTTTCGCATCAAATTAAGTTCAATTGGTTGACTCGGGTGATGTCTATTTGCTTACAATACATTTGAGAAAAATTGGGACTGATTGGCAAAAATAGATGAAGAATGTTTATTGAGGTATGACAGGACAGGAAAGTGATTATTTTTTATAGTGTTTTATATTTTTTATATTATTTATATGTGTTTAGAACTTGCATTTAGACATCAGTGACATCTGACACCCATTTGTCTGCGTTGTCGGTTTGTTTCAGCACTTTTGTTCTGTCATGTGCTTTCTGTACACTATACATGAAAGTGAATATTAACTAAATGATCATCCACAATATCATTCTCACAAATTCTGCTCCACAGCATGTGTCTGCTGTCCATTTTTGTTCTCTGGCCTCATGAAGTTATTGTTAGCCAAAGCTGATTATATGAAAATGACAAATAATTGTCCTGATTACCCAGCCTGTCTCTACTCTGTTCTTTCATGGCCAAAACTATGTGAACAAAGGCAGAAATATACATATGTATTCTTTGTGCTAGATTTATAAAGACACGGGCAGATATTCTTTAATAGATCTCAATCCTCATGACATTTTCTGTACATGCACAAGCGAGATTTCCACTCCCATTAAAGGCTAAAAATGGGACTCTCTCCGACTTGCATATAGAAACCCTGTTAGTTTGACCAAATATGAACGGGAAAATGGCCTGTAAGTTAAAAAAAGGACCCTGCAGAGATAAAAGAGTATTATAAACAAGAGGCCAAGAAGTGCATCACCTCACAAGAACAGTTTTCTTAAATTTGCATGAGCAAGGTTTCCCGACAACGCCAAAGCAGCCATCTTTAGCTACAGTTACAAAACCCACAATTAGTATATTATAAAACCTAAAATTGAGAAAAAAACTCACCTTTTTGCACATTTCCACAGCACCATATCACGGCTCATTTGATCCAGAAAGCTCATGCAAACATGGACTTCAGAATGTGTGAAATGTGTGCAGTCTCAACATACATTCTTCCATTTTTCCATGTTTGTATGTAGGACATGGTTTTTGTGTTAAGGTGGTTTATGCATCCGGTCCCAGGCATTATGAGATACTGATACATCCATTCTTTTATAATTGTTTTACCTATATTTATAAACTTATATTAAGTGTGTGTGCCATATCCATGCACCTCCTTAAAGGACGTTTAGTCTCTCACTGGTCTTTTTAGATGCCTTAAATGGGACGCTGCCTAAAGTGTCTGAACAGAGTCTGAAGCATGACTTTGCCATCCAAGGAGCAGTCACATCCCATACGGGGTTAGTGAAAGGTATCGACTGTTAACAGCATGGGGTGTGGGAGGAAACCTGGCGACAGAGTCATGTCAGCTGTGAGGAGCAGCTTGTGCCCTGAGCTCAGTGCTTGACTACACTGATATTGCCTCTGAGAATGGGCCCAGCAAAATCCATACCATGGTTTTTCCTCACTGGTGACACAACACGCTGGACTCGTAGGGCTCCTCAGTCCTCTAACGATTTGTTCTTATTCTTGTGCCTCATTGATTAATCATTAATTTGAAATTAAGGCTGGGCAACGCTAAAAAATTTTAATCTAATTTATCACATGATTTCCCTGATTAATCGCGATTAATCGCATTTGTACGCAAAAATGAATCCAAAAATGAATCCAAAAGTAGTGTATAGCTTTTAGCATTTAGTTTTATTTTAAATGTGCTGCCATATGAATGAAAGTGCCATAACATTTGTTGTGCAAACACACTTTTAACATCAGCATCTTTCTGTAGTTTTTATGTAGAAGCCTCGCTCCACTGTCTGTTTCCTTGAATGACTTGCTGCTATCAGTTGTGTGTTTTGCCTTTAAGTGATATTTTAGACTGGAACTACTACGCTGAGAAGACAATTCAACTTGGCAGTGTTTACAGATGACTTTGGTTCTGTCGACTCCGCCGTCTGGAAGAACTTTAAAATGAAAATGGCCGAGTAAAAGTTTCGTACCCTTCTCCGTGTTTGGTGGATCCGCCGATTACTTTCTTTTCTGGTTCCACAGCAGACACCAACAGACTTTTACAAAATAAAAGCCTGTGAGCAACAGATTTTTACAATAATAAAATAAATAATAAAACCTGCGTTAATGCGCGATAAAATATTAAATATTATATTAAATAAATTATTTTATTATTAAAATGAAATAATTAGCTAGTTAACGCGATAATAACGAGTTAACTCGCCCAGCCCCATTTGAAATTCAATTGAATGATATTTCTATCAGTCCCCAAAGGGGAAATTGTGTTGTTGCAGTATAAGTTGTTTAACATTATGGTGGTCGACAGTGTTTCCTCACAGTAAGAAGGTCCTTCTGTGTCTGCGTTCTGTGTGGAGATTGCATGTTCTCCTTGCACATGTGTGGGTTCTGTTAGGTGCTCTGTCCTCCTTCCAACATCCATGTTAGGGTGACTGGTCATTGTAACCCCACATCCAAATTCGACTCACCCTGAATTCGATTAAGCGGGTGTAGAAAATGGAATACAGTATACATTATTGAGTAAATCTCAATCAATTAAACCATCATTAGTGGATAAGTCAGTTGGCAGCCTGTGGGATAGTTGAAATGTCGCAGAGTGAGGGAGATGTGATTCAAAATCATATGCTTTTTGGGTGTTTTTTTCATCTTGTCAACAACTTTGTGTCGGCACAGTGTCGACAGGTGGGGAAATCTCTTAGTAGACAAAATGGGATAAACGTCAAACCCAAGAGTTCAACATATTGGATGCGGATCGGCTCCTCTACAGTGACATGTCCAGGATTACACATCTGGTTTAGCAAACACCCCTTTGTCTGACAGTTGTGTCTAAAATCTAAAATCCTGAAGAAACACGAGGCTCTGTGGCGCAATGGACAGCGCGTTGGACTTCTAGTTAAAAAGAGAGATGTAATTCAAAGGTTGTGGGTTCGAGTCCCACCAGAGTCGTTACTTTATATGGCACTGGATAGTGTGTGGTGGTAAGATTGCCTCCTTTCATGTGGGTGACCGGGGAAATGAAAGGTACAACCTCCAGTAAGGGTCCTTAGGCAAGACCCCCTTAAGGCTTCGGTATGCTTCTCCGTCCCTATCCGTCAGTCCGACTCCGTGGTCACTAAACCTTTCAAAGGTTGGGATGTCGGATACACAAGGCAATTCAGTAGGCGTCGCTACATTAGACGACCCAATCTCGCAACGTCTATCCTGAAAGTCGTTGATTGATTGTTTCTCCATCGACCGTGACCCTCCCGGAGACGCTCTCCGTAGACGACCATAAATCACGCTGGTAGCGTACCTGGGATATGAGTGAGTGTAAGTCGCTTTGGATAAAAGCTTCTGCCAAATGCATAAACATAACACATAATAGTGCATTCCCAATAATTCCACGACATCCTCATCAGCACTCCAAGCTTGCCCAGCCTGTAATTTCACCTTCCACCATGATATCCTTCTTCTTTCTCTCGGCTTTGCTCCTGCATCTACATCTATGATGTCTCCTTTTCAGGTCTTTGAAAACCTAAACCAGTTTCTCCCACATGTAAACAACCTCCCGCATGGCATTGTTATTTGTCATAACAGATGTTAGAAAGTGGCACAAATCCCAGAAGAAGCAGGGTAGAAAAATGTTTCAAACATCAATGTTTGCACAGAAAAATAGCTAAGTGAACTGACCTCAAAAAGACATAAATACATAATACGACCTCGGTGACTTCAGCAGGCTGATGCCAGTACAGCACCTTTCTGGAACTTGATTCATAAATGATTGATAGAAGTTGATTAGCTGAGCAAATGTTTTTTGTGCTAAACGTTTGTGCCTCTCTTTGCTTTATTTATTAAAAACTAAATATCACCTGGCTCTGCAAACCTGTCCGAACTGAAGACAATCAGTTCATTTACTAAAAAGTAATAGATGAACTGATAATGAACATTTCATCAGTTCTAATTTAGTCTTTCTTTCTTTGCTTTATTCTCTTATCATACCTATTTTTTTCATTAGGATCATTGGTCTTCAGCTTAACATCAGCCTGACGCGTCCTCTGAGTTTTCCAGCAGACATTTCTTCTGATCGCCCTGATCATATCGACCTCTCCTCGCTACTATTCTACAAAGCTGTAGAACCTGTGTGATCCCAGACTTGTCTGAGATTTAAAGCTTCTCCTATTTCTAATTGTACAAAGTGCTCCGACAGACTCTTTAGTGTCTTGGCACAGAATCTGCAGGGGGACTCTTTACTCTGTCCTCTCCCTATTCTGACCTCATTACCCTTGCCTTTGTCTTCTGGTCTGTCTGGCTTTTGCCACTCCCTGAAACTGGTTTGGTAACTGGGGGTGTCATTACTTTTTTTTTTTTAAGATAATAAAAAGAACTGACGCTAACAGTATTAACATCTATCTATCTATCTATCTATCTATCTATCTATCTATCTATCTATCCAATCATCTTGTCAATCAAGTCGTATTTTGACACCCCGAGGCACGATTTCCCACCGTATAGTTAAAACCTGAATTTATTTGTACGTGTGAGTGTTACAGCAGACTTGAGCAATCGATCACGAGTCAGTCTGATCTATTCCAGCACGTTCTTCATCTAACAGATTTTTAAGGATTCATGGTTAATTTGCACATCTATTCTTTAAACACATGCTGTTTACACGAGCACATTTTTAACAGGTGCTACACTTGGCTTAAATACTTGCAGTTAGCTAAAACAGCAAGATAATGCCTCTGTCCTATGTTTCCAACATGGAGTGATGAGTCGTTTTTTGTTTTTTCTATGACATATGATAAAGACACAAATAAAGACAAATAAAACAATAACCTGGTTAAAAAAAACCCCACCAGGCTATAAACAGACTGCCCGGTAATCAGGGTTGGGGAGTAACGGATTACATGTAACGGCGTTACGGTAAAAGGATACAAAATAAAAGTAACTGTTATCCGTTACAGTACAAGCAAAAACGATGTACTCAGATTACAGTTACATTCAGTGAGAATGGGGGTTACTTAACAGGATTACAATTTGTGCGAGGTTGCAGTGACAGAAGTACAGAGCGGCAGGGTCGGACTGGGGAAAAAAATCGGCCCTGGCAATTTTCCCCGGGACCAGCCCCCCCCCCCTCCCCAGTATTAATTAGTATCTCCAATCTAATTAAATAAAAATAAAAAAACGAGCACAGACCGCTCATACAGTCAATGGCATGTACCCATAGAAAGAATACACACTCACTCACACATCACACAACCTGACTATCGACTGCTAACAACCATGATCAGTAACCCACACAAACCCAGACACATAATGGCTCAACGCCAGCATCCAGGAGATCATCGTCACACACTGGCATCAGTAAAAAATAATATCTTAAGGTAACAACACTGCATGTGCTCTGTTTCCTATTGTCAAATTGTGGCAGAAAGTCATATTTTATGAAGTTAACTCTGCCAGCCCCATACTCTTGCCCCTGCTCAGCCAACTCCTTGACGTCGGGTATGGTTGCTAACGTTACGGCGGCTAGCATTAGCAACGAGGCTGCTAGGCTTGCTAAATCGGTAAGCATTAGGCTACTGAAGAAGAAAGCTAGTCTTTTTAGCTACGTTATATTATCATCTTTCTTCTCGGCTATAAGTTAACCTTTGTTTACGGCCACTGGCCCTAACCTGACGCGCTAGCTGTCAAATCACCGGAAGTTTTCACCGGAAGTACTGGCGCACACACACAAGCAAGGGTGTGCAAAGAAAAATAAAATGTGATGTAAAAGTTTTACTTTGCTTATTTATTACTAAAGTAGAGCACTTCATTGTCATTGCACATGTATTAATGAAATGCAGTTCGGCATCTTATCAAGTGTAACGCGTGCAGATTGTATAGCATGCAGTATTTAGAGATAAAATGCAGTTATTTACAGCTAATGTAAGGAAAGATGGTTAATAGATATGTTCAGAATAGATCAATTACCTAGGGAATTGCATGTATGTGCAGAGAATGTATAATGTAGTTATGGCAGTACAATGAAAAGAAAAATAGCATGGTATAAATAAATGTGATAAATACAGATGGAATCATACATATAATATACAGATTATCCTATACCACAAATAGGTAAAAGTAATCCAAAAGTAATTAGTTACATTACTTTTTTTAAGTAATCCAAAAAGTTACACTACAATTACATTTTAAACAAGGTAACTTGTAACTGTAACGGATTACATTTTTAAAGTAACTTACCCAACACTGCCTGTAATACTACTTGTGTTAATCTGGTGCAAGTGTTAGCGTCTCTGTGGGAGTGGGTGTGCATACTCGTATGTACCTACCGACGGGTCGTACTGTCGACAAAGAAAAACATAGAGGTCAGCTAAAATAATGGAGGGATAATGGTGGTGTTAGGGTCAAAGGTGGAGTGGGGGTTGGGGTTGGCAACCAGATCAAACAAAAACAAAGCAAGTTCTTCTCTTTCTTTTCCCTGCCCTGCCCTGCCCCCTCCCAGCACTGTCACAATTCCTGGTGTTATTAATAAGGTTTTGGAGGGTCTTCATAGGACATCAACCCCCCATCCAATTGGGCCTGAGTGGGGACAGGGCATCGTACAGCAGAGCCTCAGAGAACTGGCTGGCAGGGTTATACCCAATCTTCTGTTGCTCCTCTCAGAACAGGGCTGAGTTTAGTCCTTTCTTAGACTGTCCACAGACCCTGTGGAGGGAACCTGTTCCCAATGGACTGGCTACCGGACTTGTAGATGCTTTCAAAATAGAGGAACACCCAGTCTAAGCAACATATGAGCAACCCATCGGCATGCTGTTAGCTCGATTCTTTCATTGGAAGCTCTAGAACAAGCCGGAGGAAACTCAAGTTAAATTAAATCTGTAGGACGAGTTCGATCTTATGCAAGGCGTGGAATCGGTAAAAAATGGCACGAAAACGCACTTTCCAATCAAAATGGCCACCTTCCTGTGGACGTGGGACCATGGCGGCATGAGACTTTTTTGTGCGTCTGGGCATGATGAATGAGTGTATCGAATTTCGTCGTCCCACGCAAAACTAACCCCAATAAGGGGACCATTTTTGAGCATCGTAGGGGGCGCTACAGAGTCAATGAGCGACTCCCCAAAATATAAAGTTTAGATTCTTTCATGTCGTCGACTGCCAGGTGGCGCTTGCAAAATTTCCTGAGTTTTTGCGTACCTTTTGCAAAGAATAAGAAGAAAGAAAGAATAAGAAGAAGAATCCTTACAAAAACAATAGGATCCTTGCAGTTTCACTGCTTGGTCCCTAATTAAGTATTTATTGGTGGTCACATGTGAAGTATAGCAGCGCTGGACTTGGTGGGACAGAGCTCTCGCAGGATATCCGTCAGACCGTGCCCCGATTTCCGGAAACATTTCATATTTATATGCCCCTTTATTTCCTAGAGGTTGGACCTACACTCGACAGAGTATAATTGGACATGAGCAGGTTAAACACCGTCCTCGTCATGTTCTCTGGATCAGCCAAACAATGTGTGTGTGTGTGAATGTTGCTTTAAGCGTGCATCTGCTTTCCCAGACTCTTTATCTGACCCAGTTATTTAGTCCCGTAATGTCACCCTGAGGTCTTGGACATACATTGCGTTTATATGAGCAGTGGAAAAGTACAAACTAGGAACATAGATTATTTAGTAAAATACAGGATATGCATTCATAATGTCTAAGAACAAAGCCAATTTTAAAACTCTGAATCACCTCCTCCGCCAGAACAACTCAGGATACAAGGCAAAGCACCACCTGAACACCTTAGAACAGATGGTGGCTTCAGTGGTGACAGAAAGGGCAGAGAATATAGTAATCATCATCATCATCAAAACAATGATAAAGTATGTTATGTCAAGAGTGATGTGAACTTGTTTCCAGTGTTGTTTTACAGCCGTTTGTGGATGTGAAAAGTCTGTCTACCATCCACAAAGCTTGAGGTTCTGTAAGTCAGAACATTTTCTGTGTTAACTGAAATAGATAACGTCCATCTAAAAAACCCTTTTTGGGATAATTCAACAGTTTGAAACAAATTCTCAAATAGTAGAATTACTTGTGAAAAACAGCCTTCGAGGTAGTTTAGGGAAAAACAAGCAAACGGTACGTCTCATTTGTCAGTCTGTGGAAACGCACCAAGCTTTTATGCCACATAATACATTGATGCATTTATATGATAATGTCACTAACAAGGCTTCTGCTCTTGTCCTCATTCCAAGGTATGAATGCAGCTGTCCGAGCCGTGGTCCGAATGGGGATCTATGTTGGAGCAAAAGTCTACTTCATCCATGAGGTGAGGCCCGACTCCAGATGTGATCTCAGGAGGGAGTGAACTGAATTAGTACTGATGACTGGCTTCTTTACTGGGCTGGGATTGTCTTTCAGAGAGAAAGCATTCCTCAAAAGCTTTTGCTGACTATACTTTAATACAATTTAGATTTAATGCAACAAAAAGACTTTCAAGTCACATTTACTTAACTGATTTTCCTCCAATTTATTTGATTTTCCGCTTAAACATCTTAAAATAACTTATTCTGTATTAGAAAAGGACAACTCTGGTGACTCTGCAGGGTCGCATAGATGTAAATGTTGTAAAGTTAGCAAATTCAAAAGTTACACACGATATTTCATGCTACCCAATGAGCACTGGACGTGATGTCACAGTGGGAGGAGTCAAAGCTCTCATGCATATCTCCGGCTAAATTTAGACCACTGCCCGAGCAGTTTAGTCCCTTCATTAAATTTTATATCATTTAAACAACTGTAAATATGTAAGACTGAGTCTGTAAATTGTGCTAATGTCCCATAAGATGTAATTTAAGCACATTTAATGTTATATACTAATTGCTATGAACATAGAACTGTACAGGCTGTATGCTGCCAACATGATGCATTCGGAACATTGTAAAGGGGCTAATTAAATACATAAATATGAATAATAAATTAAGCTTGCTATTGTAATACATGTTTGATGTAAAAATGGTTTATAACTGCATTTATCCATAACTCTTAAAAGAATTAGTTCGGATTCCCTTTTGATTTCGGAGTTACAGTTAGTTAGTCTTAAATGGCTCGATAGACAGAAATGTCCCCTGGGATGGGCATCACACTGATGTGCTGCCCACCGTAATAATATGATTACTCAGCTCATAAAGTTACAAGCAGCATGGGAAGGTGAAGCTCTGAAGTGCAATTTCTGAATACTTCTTTTTTTATACTACCAATCCGGGTTAAATCTGGGCCAAATGCGAATTTTTAATCGACATTTTCTAAGTTTGAACCGCAACATTCACAGACCATTTACGTGTCTGATAGCTGACTTTTCATCCAAAATGTTCTCAGTGGGTTGGCTTACCAGGAGGATGGGAAACGTGTGTGTGCAGCCATATCCAAAAATATGAAAGATTTAATGTTAAAGCAGCCACCCATAGCAACACTCACTGATATATTGATCAATGTAATGCCTGTTTCCAGTGTTTTATTGCATTTAATTTCCAAAAACGCCTGCATTTTCCATCCACCCTCAGTCATGGTATATCACACACCAAAAAACAAACAAAATAGATCAATAAAACTATCTATCTGGCACAAATGTTTGGGTTATTGAGCTGAATCAGTGGGTTGTGTATGTGAAAAGTTTCTGTTCTGTAGTACAAGTTGTTCAGTCATTCATCTGCATTAGTTGAACATACTGTATGACATACAGTGTATGTCATGGTGGACTGTCTTTTGAAGATTTCCTTTGATATCTTATTACAGTTGCTGTGAAGGAAACACCTTAAAACAATCATCTTTTAATTCTGGACTCTTGGTCTGTGTTGGTGTCATGTTCTCTGCAGGTTAAGCATATTCATTGTAAGCAGTAACAAGAGAGAAATTTGAACCCTCTGTAAGCTTGGTATATATTTATAAACTGTTGGTTGCTGGACAGGTGTTTGCATTACATAGATAGTGTACATATAATGTAGTTTGCGTGGAATTTAACACCATTGTTGTGTGTGTTGACTGACGGATCAGCGGTGCAGTGCAGAATTCACACAGAAATCTAAATAAAATCCATAAAGACTGAGAGTATTTACTATTTTTACACACCCTGGAGTGCTGTAATAACTTGTTATAACAATTCCAACATCCCCCTTCTCATAGTCAGCTCATAGCAAACCGCTGCCACTCATCGTTAAGCAACAACTTTTCCTGAATGTCGTCGGATAATAAACATCTGACACTCTGACACAAATGAGCCGCCTCTAATTGGCACTGATGGCAGTGACCGGAGCAGGTAGACACAATCTGGTCTCACTGTGGATATAATTGGATTGCCAGGGGCAGGATTCATCCTTCACCGGCAGCATGGTCATTCTCATCATTCTGGAATAACCACTGGGTTGTGAGTAATGACAGCTGAGTGCTGTGATGCTTTTATTTAGGTTGGGACCTCGCCTCTGCTCTCTACATGACTCTGCAGCTATGGAAACAGGGCAACCTAAAAAAGCATGGTCTGAGTCAAAAGAGGCCTTTACCTTCACTATGACTTTTATCTGAAAAAGTATGTTGTTGTAAATTCTTAAAGAGAAGCCAACTGGACAGGATGTTTCACCTCATCCGAAAGGTGTTTTTAGTTTGGAGTTTCAGCCTTCCGAGCTGTTTTTGGGACGTTCAGATTAACATTTTATGAGCCTGAAAACTTCATTCTGAAATGCCTTCAGAAGTCCAGTTGCTTTTCTTTTAGCATTTAAGAATGCAGACCCAAGATACTATATTTCATGGTTTGTCTTCTCCAAATCATTTAATTGTCTGAATCCAATGAGTGTTTTTCTGATGGATATAAGTATAAAAATGGCCCATGGATGAACCATAGTCCCACTGAGCACTTTGGAAAGGTGTCTAAAAGCTTAAAATTGCTTTCCAAAGTGAAGAAAACTCTGTTCTCAGTGTATCCATGTGCAAAAGGCAAACTGAGGTTTTCGCACATGCTCACTACTCTATGTGTAATGAGAACGCCTTGGAAACCATAACAACAATGGCATCTGTTGATGTTTTTCTCATGATTTTTTTAGGCTTTCGTCCCTTTTTACTGCAACGTCACATGAGCAACAAGTGTACTTCACTGTCCTGCAATTAAAGACCAGCTGGGTAGTCAAATGTGCGTTTTTTTTTCAAATGAAGATGGTCTGCAGGATGCTCCACATGTGTGTTTGAATGGATCATAAAAAAATGACTCTGGTGGGACTCAAACCCACAACCTTTGAATTACATCTTTCTTTTTAACTAGAAGTCCAACGCGCTGTCCATTGCGCCACAGAGCCTTGATAATGCTACATTTTACAAGGAAGAAACCTGCAATTGAAGACCAACTGGGTAGACAAATGTACATTTTTTTCAAATGAAGATTGGTCTGCAGGATGCGCTATGCATGTGTTTGAATAGATCATAAAGTACCAACTCTGGTGGGACTCGAACCCACAGCCTTTGAATTACAACTTTCATTTTAACTAGAAGTCCAACACGCTGTCCATTGCGCCAGAGAGCCTTGTTAATGCTACATTTTACAAGGAAGAAACCCGCAATTGAAACTGACTTGTTTCATTCAATCAAATGAAATGTCTGCACTGAATGTCTTAACCAGTTCAGTTGATTGAATGAAACAAATCAGCTGTGCTGCTGCAGGGTTGGAACAAAAACCTGCAGCCACACCGGCCCTTTCCCGGTTCACTTTGACACCCCTGGTCTACAGGATGCTCTGCATGTGTGTTTCAATGGATCATAAATTACTGACTCTGGTGGGACTCGAACCCAAAACCTTTAAATTACATCTCACATTTTAAGTAGGAGTCCAATGCACTGTCCATTGCGCCACAGAGCCTTGATAATGCTACATTTTACGAGGAAGAACCTGCAATTGAAGACCAGCTGGGTAGACAAATGTACATGGGTCCACTGGATGCTCTACATGTGTGTTTCAATGGATCATAAATTACTGACTCTGGTGGGACTTGAACCCACAACCTTTGAATTACATCTCACATTTTAACTAGGAGTCCAACGCGCTGTCCATTGCGCCACAGAGCCTTCATGTGACAGCTGTAACTTCTTCATAAAGACGAGTCTTGTAGTCATTTGTCTACAACACTGCTGCAGATATGTCACATACTATACAACAAGTAGGACTTCTAATATCCAGATCACAATCAAAACACATCTTGTGAACCGTACACAATCTGACAACTCTTAAAGTCATGTAGTCTGAATTAGACTTCACAGAATGGAGGATTTACTGTGTGACCACAAACAGAAGGAGAAGGACGATATAAAAACATATTAAGCTCTGTTCTTTAATCAGAAGTAGAGACAAGTAATTTATTTAGGAATTGGCATCAGTGCTGCTCTGTGATGACCTGGCGACCCGTCCAAGGTGTGCTCTGCCTCTCGCCCAATGACAGCTGGGATAGGCTCCAGCCCTCCTGTGACCCTGAGCTGGATAATGCGGGAATAGCACAGGGATGGATGGATGGATTAATGCAGTTTTAAGCCTGTTAGAGGTTTTTCCCTGTTATGCATTATTCTAAATTAGTTGGAGGTTTTGTCAGTTTATGAACAGCTTTATGATTATCTGTGATATGTGTTGCTCCTACCAGGGGTACCAGGGGATGGTGGATGGCGGAGACAACATCAAAGAGGCAACGTGGGAAAGCGTCTCCAGCATGCTACAAGTGGTAAGCAGAACCTCCTACTTCTGATTCAGGTCACACACACTCACACACGTGTTCCTCTCATGTCCCAGAAACAATGACGCTCTTATTTGCAGTAAACAGCAACACAGTAAAAGTGATTCTTTGTTGGTTAGCATTAGCATTTTGAAATTATTTGTAAAGAATAGACAGAGCAACTAAGCTTCTAGCATGCAGCCTATGATCAGTTTTTTTTCTTTCTCTAAAGTTTATGAGGAGTGAATGAACAGAGTATCTGTCAGGGTGTTTTCTGGCTTTTCCGTATTTAAACCTCTTGGTTTTCATCTTTTTAGGTTTCATTTGTCAGCTCAGGATGTATTTTAATGCCTGGTGTGAACATACACACATAAAAGTGTCCTCTTGTCATGTGATATTCTGGGAGACATGGTAGTAAAAGTAAAACAACTGGTGGGACTTGAACCCACAACCTTTGAATTACTCCTCAAAGTCAAAGTCAAAGATTTAAAAATGTCTCCATTTGGTGAAAGTTTAACCTCCACTGGCAGTTTGTTCCACTTGTTTGCAGCATAACAGCTAAATGCTGCTTCTCCATGTTTCTCAAGCATTAACTAGAAGTCCAACGCGCTGTCCGTTGTGCCACAGAGTCTGTTGATGCATATATTTTCATAAAAGTCCAAATCTTAAGTCTTTCCTTTGCTACACACACCCTTTGCCCTTCTGTTTCTTCTCCAAAAACTATGAATCAAAAAATTGCTCCACCTTTCCTCTCTGACGTTATCTTCAGTCCAATGAAACAGATCTGCGGTGTCATATGACACTTTATGTTCTTCAGCAACAAAACCACCATTTACGAGTCAAATCCTCTGAGCGGTTCATCTCTCGCCTTGTTCCACTGGTTTTTTGGATGTCATGATGTGACGGAGAGTCTGAACAAGGTGCTTTTTTATTCGATTATCTAGATACTCAGTGACAAAATAGTGCTTGACTTCCTCCTCAGCTTGATGCTGCTTCCAAGGAAAATAGATTTGGTGCTTTTTTTTAGGAGAGTGATTGGTTGAGCTGCTGGTGGGTGATCTGTATGTGCAAAGAGCTACAGGTTTGAGGTAGAATGTATTTTATATTGAAACTACTGGACCACTAGTAGTCAGGTGCACTGTTTATTATGCCACAGACCCTTTTTTTTTTTTAATGGAGCACTAAGCAAATCATAACCTTCAGAAAAATTCTCTTCTTAGAAAAGATTGTAAATGACGTCGTTTGTAATGTAATTCTGATTAAAGTATTACTTTACTGAGAAAAGTCCAGCTTTAGTCATACTTGAATTCACAAGGGCCTTTCTGCTATGACTCTATATATACACAAACAGAGATCTGCACTTAGAATACCACAGATTGTTTATCTTGCCATATTTTTAAGGGTTTTGGCTGCGTTCCAAGTAGTTTGGTTCAGCGTTTGCAGCTATAAATCCAAGATTTCTGAAGGAGCATAAGGAGAGAAAGTATAACTGAAATATTTGATCTTCTGTTTTTCACTAAGAACATTTCTAACTGATTGAAATGACCCAGATGTATCAAAGTAGCAGCTATGATAAGACCTGTCTGATTCCCCCAGTTCCTTATCACCGCAATGTGACACTCCATGTGATTCATATGGATAAATATGAGGACAGGAGGGTGAGCGTGTGCACCCAGGGGCAACAATATCTTCCACTTTTGTGTCTAATTCTTTCCTTTCTTAATTACTTAATTCCTCGTTCAGTGAGTGGGGACAGATGAATATGCCACAACTCAGGCTCTCAGCTTTTCCTCCAACTCTGCTATGCTGCTTGTAAAGTGCAAATGAGAATGAAATAACGATCAGAGTTGCGAACCCTGAGTCCTGGAATCATGGGCTTACACTGTATTTCTGCCCAGGTAACAGAGATGTATAGTAACAAAGTAGAACTACTTCACTACTCTACTTAAGTACTAAAATGCTGTATCTGTACTCTACTGGAGTATTATTTTTTTCTCCTACTTCCACTTTTACTTCAGTACATATTTTCAATGAGTTTAGTACTTTTACTCCGATACATTTTTTATGTGCTGCATCGTTACTCGTTATTATAAACGCACACATAAAAACGTACACTCATTCATGCACAAACACACCCACACGCATACAAACACGCAAACATACATATAAAAACACACACAGAGAGACACACAAGCATGCACATAGTTTAAGAAGGGGAAAAGTTGTAGAGAAAAATAAGCACAAGCAGGGAAGAGAGGGGACATGCTTGATCTGTTTGTTCACAAAGAAAAAAGCCCAGTGTTTTCAGGTGTTCAAATCACTTTGTTTTTACATGAAATTTGTATTTGTATGTGGCCTACTGGCCTTGAGATTGAGAAGTTGAAAGAAAATGACAAGGATGAAAAGAAAATGTGTAATGTGTGAAGTGATGGGAGATGCTTTAAAGGGGGAAGGGACATACTTGCCAATACATATTATTTTGTTCAAACGAGTTAAGCTCAATGTTTTAAGGTGCTCTTGTACATTCCGCTGTACTGCTGTTACAACCAAACATTTTGAATAATATAAACAATTTGATTTTCAAACTTTAGACTGATTTCTTTAATAACTACATTACACAATACTTTTACTTTCAGTACTTGAGTAGTAATTTTAAAAATAAACTACTTGCAATACTTAAGTACAAAACATGTTTAATACTTTAGTACTTCCACTTAAGTATGGTGCTTAAAGAGCATTTCTACTTCTACTCAAGCTACTCTACGCAGCCTTTGTTTGCAGCTACTGGCAGCATGAACTGAAAATGAGTGGGACAGAGAAAAAACATGGCCGCTCATATCCACGGTTTCTCCCAGATAAATGGTTGGAATGGAGTCACTTTTCATCAGAAGTATAGTGGCAAACCCAGTTGTTTTTTAGTCAAATTCAAGAGTGGAGGAGATTAAAAATGCAGAGCTTTTTTTTTTTTTTGATGGGACACTGTGTCTGTAGATAAGCTGAATCCACTTCTGCTTTAGTTTGACATCTTTACATAAAAGCCTACAGAATCCGATTTCATAGTCATAAACAGCACATGTCACATTAGTCATTTTAGCTACCAGAGGAAAACAAACCGACTTGCTTCTCCACTTTACTTGTGTTTGCTTGTCCTATAAATTGCTTGAGCCGCACTCACCAAGTAGTCCAACTAGTTGGAGCTGGTTCATCCAATCAGCACATTCAGGCTTTTTGATGGTGCTCTGCAGATTCAAAATGTAAATTTTGCTTGTGATATGTCTTGTACACATAAAAAGGTGAAAGGGTTTGAATATCTTACATGTCAGCTTCTAAGAGAGCATAAAACATCCCATAGTTTGTTGTTTTTTACGTAAGTGTACTTGATTTTCCTTGTGTGATTTCATTTTGACCTCAGGGCGGTACAGTCATCGGCAGTGCCCGCTGTAAAGAGTTTCGTACCCATGAGGGACGCCTGAAAGCTGCTCACAACCTGGTGCAGCACGGCATCACCAACCTGTGTGTGATTGGTGGAGACGGCAGCCTGACTGGAGCCAACCTGTTCAGAGAGGAGTGGAGCGGCCTGTTGAATGAGCTACTTGAGCAAGGTGAATGGTCGATGTTGTTAACTTTACCTATGAAAACACTGTGACTCTTCAAACCATTATTTGACACTATATATTTATTTATTTTCAGGTCTCATCGATGAGGAGGCCGCCCGCAGTAACTCTGTGCTCCACATTGTGGGCATGGTTGGCTCTATCGATAACGACTTCTGCGGCACGGACATGACCATTGGCACCGACTCGGCCCTGCATCGGATCATCGAGGTGGTGGACGCCATCATGACCACTGCTCAAAGGTGAACAAATTCACGACTTGAAGCTTTACAAGATCCGAAAAGAAGCAAAAAAAAGCATGATGACAAAGGGCAGAAGGGCAGTTGTGTGTAGTTGTGCTTTTCCTTGTTTTTGACATTCTTTCTGTTTTCTGCAGCCACCAGAGGACATTTGTCCTGGAAGTCATGGGCAGGCATTGTGGGTGAGTTCTACACAAAAATACTGAACACTTATGAACATAATTCTACTCATTCACGAAGCTTATGCAGACAACTTTTTTAACAGTTTAAGCATCTAGTTCCACTGTTTTTTTTGAGGGTATATTTCTCTGCTACAGTTAACTTTACGCAAAAAAGATGAACAAGTCAAGTGAAGTCTGTGCGTGTGTAGAAGATCTGTAAATATCTGTTTCACAGAGGGGATTTTTTTAAAATAAATGTTGGAATAAGAGAATTTATGTGTGTCTCCAGATACCTGGCTCTGGTCAGTGCCCTGGCATGTGGAGCAGACTGGGTTTTTATCCCAGAAATGCCTCCCGAAGATGGCTGGGAAGACAGCATGTGTCAGAAGCTGTCTGAGGTAACACACCCAGCTTTTTAAAAAGCTCTGAACCTGAACCAGTTGTGCATGTACTCAAACTCACCACAGTTGAGACTGCAAAAGTTTCTTTTAAAAAATGGTGAGTATTAGGATATTCCTGTTGAGAAGGTAAACCGTCAACTCTGGTGGAAATTATGGAAAGCCAAAAGGGTCATTTTTTAATACACTACAATAATACAAAAGCTGACAATTCAGTTGTCCTGTAGTCTGAATTAGACTTGAAGATGAAGATGGGTCTACAGGAGGCTCTACATGTTTGTTTGAATGGATCATAAAGTAACAACTCTGGTGGATCTAGACCCCACAACCATTGAAGTACATCTTTTGTTTAACTAGAAGTCCAACACGCTATCCATTGCGCCACAGAGCCTTTTTTCAAATGAAGATGGGTCTGCAGGATAGTCTTCATATCTATTTGAATGGATCATAAAGTAATGACTCTGGTGGGACTTGAACCCACAACCTTTGAATTACATCTTTCTTTTTAACTAGAAGTCCAACACGCTGTCCATTGCGCCACAGAGCCTTGACAATGCTACATTTTAATGGGAAGAAACTTGCAATTGAAGACCAGCTGGGTAGATAAATGCACATTTTTTTCAAACTTAAATGGATCTGCAGGATGCTCTTCATGTGTTTAAATGGATCATAAAGTAACAACTCTGGTGGGACTTGAACCCACAACCTTTGAATTACATCTTTCTTTTTAACAAGGAGTCCAACGCGCTGTCCATTGCGCCAAAGAGCCTTGATAAGGCTACATTTTACAAGGAAGAAACCCGCAATTGAAGACCAGCTAGGTAGTCAAATGTACATTTTTTTCAAACGTAAATGGATCTGCAGGATGCTCCACATGTGTTTAAATGGACCATAAAGTAACTACTCTGGTTGGACTCGAACCCACAACCTTTGAATTACATCTTTCTCTTTAACAATAAGTCCAAAGCGCTGTCCATTGCGCCACAGAGCCTTGCTAATGCTACCTTTCACAAGAAGGAAACCCGCAACTTAAGACCAGCTGGGTCGTTAAAAGTACGTTTTTTTCAAACGTAAATGGGTCTGCAGGATGCTCTTCATGTTTTTAAATGGATCATAAAGTAACGACTCTGGTGGGACTCGAACCTACAACCTTTGAATTACATCTTTCTTTTTAACTAGAAGTCCAACGCGCTGTCCATTACGCCACAGAGCCTTGATAAGGCTACATTTTACAAGGAAGAAACCCGCAATTGAAGACCAGCTAGGTAGTCAAATGTACATTTTTTTCAAACGTAAATGGATCTGCAGGATGCTCCACATGTGTTTAAATGGACCATAAAGTAACGACTCTGGTTGGACTCGAACCCACAACCTTTGAATTACATCTTTCTCTTTAACAATAAGTCCAACGTGCTGTCCATTGCGCCACAGAGCCTTGATAATGCTACATTTTACAAGGAAGAAACCTGCTATTGAAGACCAGCTGGGTCATTAAAAGTACGTTTTTTTTCAAACGAAGATGGGTTTGCAGGATGCTTTACATGTTTGGTTGAGTGGATCATAAAGTAATGACTCTGGTGGGACTCGAACCCACAACCTTTGAATTACATCTTTCTTTTTAACTAGAAGTCCAACACGCTGTCCATTGCGCCACAGAGCCTTGATAATGCTACATTTTACAAGGAAGAAACGTGCAATTGAAGACCAGCTGGGTAGTCAAACGTAAATGGGTCTGCAGGATGCCCTCTGCATATGTTTAAATGGATCATAAAGTACTGACTCTGGTGGGACTCGAACCCACAACCTTTGAATTACATCTTTCTTTTTAACTAGAAGTCCAACTCGCTTTCCATTGCGCCACAGAGCCTTGATAATGCTACATTTTACAAGGAAGAAACCCGTAATAGAAGACAGGCTGGGTCGTCAAATGTAAATTTTTTTTCAAACGTAAATGGGTCTGCAGGATGCGCTATGCATGTGTTTAAATGGATCATAAAGTAACGACTCTGGTGGGACTCGAACCCACAACCTTTGAATTACATCTTTCTTTTTAACTAGAAGTCCAACTCGCTTTCCATTGCGCCACAGAGCCTTGATGATGCTACATTTTACAAGGAAGAAACCCTCAATTGAAGACCAGCTAGGTAGTCAAATGTACATTTTTTTCAAACGTAAGTGGGTCTGCAGGATGCTCTACATGTGTTTAAATGGACCATAAAGTAATGACTCTGGTGGGACTCGAACCTACAACCTTTGAATTACATCTCACATTTTAACTAGGAGTCCAACGCACTATCCATTGCGCCACAGAGCCTTGCTGATGCTTCATTTTACAAGGAAGAAACCCGCAATTGAAGACCAGCTGGGTCGTTAAAAGTACGTTTTTTTTCAAAAGAAGATGGGTTTGCAGGATGCTTTACATGTTTGTTTGAGTGGATCATAAAGTAACGACTCTGGTGGGACTCGAACCCACAACCTTTGAATTACATCTTTCTTTTTAACTAGAAGTCCAACGCTCTAGCCATTGCGCCACAGAGCCTTGCTAATGCTACCTTTTACAAGAACGAAACCCGCAACTTAAGAACAGCTGGGTCGTTAAAAGTACGTTTTTTTTCAAACGAAGATGGGTTTGCAGGATGCTCTGCATGTGTTTGAGTGGATCATAAAGTAATGACTCTGGTGGGACTCGAACCCACAACCTTTGAATTACATCTTTCTTTTTAACTAGAAGTCCAATGCGCTATCCATTGCGCCACAGAGACTTGCTAATGCTACATTTTACAAGGAAGAAACCTGCAATTGAAGACCAGCTGGGTTGTTAAAAGTACGTTTTTTTTTCAAACGAAGATTGGTTTGCAGGATGTTCTACATGTTTGTTTGAGTGAATCATAAAGTAACGACTCTGGTGGGACTCGAACCCACAAACTTTGAATTACATCTCACATTTTAACTAGAAGTCCAACGTGCTACCCATTGCGCCACAGAGCCTCGCTAGTGCTACATTTTACAAGGAAGAAACCCGCAATTGAAGACCAGCTGGGTAGTCAAATGTACATTTTTTTCAAATGTAAATGGGTCTGCAGGATGCTCTACACGTGTTTAAATGGATCATAAAGTACCGACTGGTGGGACTCGAACCCACAACCTTTGAATTACATCTCACATTTTAACTAGGAGTCCAACGCACTATCCATTGCGCCACAGAGCCTTGCTGATGCTTCATTTTACAAGGAAGAAACCTGCAATTGAAGAGCAGCTGGGTCGTTAAAAGTACGTTTTTTTTCAAACGAAGATGGGTTTGCAGGATGCTTTACATGTTTGTTTGAGTGGATCATAAAGTAACGACTCTGGTGGGACTCGAACCCACAACCTTTGAATTACATCTTTCTTTTTAACTAGAAGTCAGATGCGCTGTCCATTGCGCAACAGAGCCTTGCTAATGCTACATTTTACAAGGAAGAAACCCGCAATTGAAGACCAGCTAGGTAGTCAAATGTACATTTTTTTCAAACGTAAATGGGTCTGCAGGATGCTCTACATGTGTTTAAATGGACCATAAATTAATGACTCTGGTGGGACTCGAACCCACAACCTTTGAATTACATCTTTCTTTTTAACTAGAAGTCCAACGCGCTGTCCATTGTGCCACAGAGCCTTGATAATGTTACATTTTACAAGGAAGAAACGTGCAATTGAAGACCAGCTGGGTAGTCAAACGTAAATGGGTCTGCAGGATGCCCTCTGCATATGTTTAAATGGATCATAAAGTACCGACTCTGGTGGGACTCGAAGCCACAACCTTTGAATTACATCTTTCTTTTTAACTAGAAGTCAAACGCTCTAGCCATTGCGCCACAGAGCCTTGATAATGCTACATTTTACAAGGAAGAAACATGCAATTGAAGACCAGCTGGGTAGTCAAATGAAGATGGGTCTACAAGATGTGCTTCATATCTGTTAGAATGGATCATAAAGTAACGACTCTGGTGGGACTCGAACCCGCAACCTTTGAATTACATCTTTCTTTTTAACTAAAAGTCCAACGCACTGTCCATTGCGCCACAGAGCCTTGACACTGTTACATTTTACAAGGAAGAAACGTGCAATTGAAGACCAGCTGGGTTGTTAAAAGTGAGTTTTCTTTTAAACGAAGATGGGTTTGCAGGATGCTCTGCATGTGTTTGAGTGGATCATAAAGTAATGACTCTGGTGGGACTCGAACCCACAACCTTTGAATTACATCTCACATTTTAACTAGGAGTCCAACGCACTATCCATTGCGCCACAGAGCCTTGCTGATGCTTCATTTTACAAGGAAGAAACCTGCAATTGAAGAGCAGCTGGGTCGTTAAAAGTACGTTTTTTTTCAAACGAAGATGGGTTTGCAGGATGCTTTACATGTTTTTTTGAGTGGATCATAAAGTAACGACTCTGGTGGGACTCAAACCCACAACCTTTGAATTACATCTCACATTTTAACTAGAAGTCCAACGCACTATCCATTGCGCCACAGAGCCTTACTAATGCTACATTTTACAAGAAAGAATCCTGCAATTGAAGACCAGCTGGGTCGTTAAAAGTACGTTTTTTTTCAAACGAAGATGGGTTTGCAGGATGCTTTACATGTTTTTTTGAGTGGATCATAAAGTAACGACTCTGGTGGGACTCAAACCCACAACCTTTGAATTACATCTCACATTTTAACTAGAAGTCCAACGCGCTGTCCATTGCGCCACAGAGCCTTGATAATGCAACATTTTACAAGGGAGAAACCTGCAATTGAAGACCAGCTGGGTAGATAAATGCACCTTTTTTTCAAACGTAAATGGGTCTGCAGGATTTTCTTCACGTGTGTTTGAATGGACCATGAAGTAACGACTCTGGTGGGACTCGAACCCACAACCTTTGAATTACATCTTTCTTTTTAACTAGAAGTCCAACGCGCTGTCCATTGTGCCACAGAGCCTTGATAATGTTACATTTTACAAGGAAGAAACGTGCAATTGAAGACCAGCTGGGTAGTCAAATGAAGATGGGTCTCCAGGATGTGCTTCATATCTGTTAGAATGGATCATAAAGTAACGACTCTGGTGGGACTCGAACCCGCAACCTTTGAATTACATCTTTCTTTTTAACTAAAAGTCCAACGCGCTGTCCATTGCGCCACAGAGCCTTGACACTGTTACATTTTACAAGGAAGAAACGTGCAAATGAAGACCAGCTGGGTTGTTAAAAGTGAGTTTTCTTTTAAACGAAGATGGGTTTGCAGGATGCTCTGCATGTGTTTGAGTGGATCATAAAGTAATGACTCTGGTGGGACTCGAACCCACAACCTTTGAATTACATCTTTCTTTTTAACTAGAAGGCCAATGCACTGTCCATTGCGCCACAGAGCCTTGATAATGCTACATTTTATAAGGAAGAAACCTGCAATTGAAGACCAGCTGGGTAGATAAATGCACCTTTTTTTCAAACGTAAATGGGTCTGCAGGATGCTCTGCATGTGTTTGAGTGGATCATAAAGTAATGACTCTGGTGGGACTCGAACCCACAACCTTTGAATTACATCTTTCTTTTTAACTAGAAGTCCAACGCGCTGTCCATTGCGCCACAGAGCCTTGATAATGTTACATTTTACAAGGAAGAAACGTGCAATTGAAGACCAGCTGGGTAGTCAAATGACGATGGGTCTCCATGATGTGCTTCATATCTGTTAGAATGGATCATAAAGTAACGACTCTGGTGGGACTCGAACCCACAACCTTTGAATTACATCTTTCTTTTTAACTAGAAGTCCAACGCGCTGTCCATTGCGCCACAGAGCCTTGATAATGCTACATTTTACAAGGAAGAAACCCGCAATTGAAGACCAGCTAGGTAGTCAAATGGACATTTTTTTCAAACGTAAATGGGTCTGCAGGATGCTCTACATGTGTTTAAATGGACCATAAAGTAATGACTCTGGTGGGACTCGAACCCACAACCTTTGAATTACATCTTTCTTTTTAACTAGAAGTCCAACGCGCTGTCCATTGCGCCACAGAGCCTTGATAACGCAACATTTTACAAGGGAGAAACCTGCAATTGAAGACCAGCTGGGTAGATAAATGCACCTTTTTTTCAAACGTAAATGGGTCTGCAGGATTTTCTTCACGTGTGTTTGAATGGACCATGAAGTAACGACTCTGGTGGGACTCGAACCCACAACCTTTGAATTACATCTTTCTTTTTAACTAGAAGTCCAACGCGCTGTCCATTGTGCCACAGAGCCTTGATAATGTTACATTTTACAAGGAAGAAACGTGCAATTGAAGACCAGCTGGGTAGTCAAATGAAGATGGGTCTCCAGGATGTGCTTCATATCTGTTAGAATGGATCATAAAGTAACGACTCTGGTGGGACTCGAACCCGCAACCTTTGAATTACATCTTTCTTTTTAACTAAAAGTCCAACGCGCTGTCCATTGCGCCACAGAGCCTTGACACTGTTACATTTTACAAGGAAGAAACGTGCAATTGAAGACCAGCTGGGTTGTTAAAAGTGAGTTTTCTTTTAAACGAAGATGGGTTTGCAGGATGCTCTGCATGTGTTTGAGTGGATCATAAAGTAATGACTCTGGTGGGACTCGAACCCACAACCTTTGAATTACATCTTTCTTTTTAACTAGAAGTCCAATGCGCTGTCCATTGCGCCACATAGCCTTGCTAATGCTACATTTTACAAGGAAGAAACCTGCAATTGAAGACCAGCTGGGTTGTTAAAAGTACGTTTTTTTTCAAACGAAGATGGGTTTGCAGGATGCTTTACATGGTTGGTTGAGTGGATCATAAAGTAATGACTCTGGTGGGACTCAAACCCACAACCTTTGAATTACATCTCACATTTTAACTAGAATTCCAACGCGCTATCCATTGCGCCACAGAGCCTTGCTAATGCTACATTTTACAAGGAAGAAACCTGCAATTGAAGACTAGCTGGGTCGTTAAAAGTTAATTTTTTTCAAACGAAGATGGGTTTGCAGGATGCTCTACATGTTTGTTTGAGTGGATCATTAAGTAACAACTCTGGTGGGACTTGAACCCATAACCTTTGAATTACATCTCACATTTTAACTAGAAGTCCAACGGGCTATCCATTGTGCCACAGAGCCTTGCTAATGCTACATTTTACAAGGAAGAAACCCGTAATTGAAGACCAGCTGGGTAGTCAAATATACATTTTTTTCAAATATAAATTGGTCTGCAGGATACTCTACACGTGTTTAAATGGACCATAAAGTAACGACTCTGGTGGGACTTGAACCCACAACCTTTGAATTACATCTCACATTTTAACTAGAAGTCCAACGCGCTGTCCATTGTGCCACAGAGCCTTGATAATGTTACATTTTACAAGGAAGAAACCTGCAATTGAAGACCAGCTGGGTAGTCAAATGAAGATGGGTCTCCAGGATGTGCTTCATATCTTTTAGAATGGATCATAAAGTAACGACTCTGGTGGGACTCGAACCCACAACCTTTGAATTACACATTTCTTAATTGTAAAATCATACATTTTACAAGGAAGAAACCTGAAATTGAAAACCAGCTGGGTCGTTAAAAGTAGGTTTTTTTCAAACGAAGATGGGTTTGAAGGATGCTTTACATGTTTATTTGAGTGGATCATAAAGTAACGACTCTGGTGGGACTCGAACCCACAACCTTTGAATTACATCTCACATTTTAACTAGAAGTCCAACGCGCTGTCCATTGTGCCACAGAGCCTTGATAATGTTACATTTTACAAGGAAGAAACCTGCAATTGAAGACCAGCTGGGTAGTCAAATGAAGATGGGTCTCCAGGATGTGCTTCATATCTTTTAGAATGGATCATAAAGTAACGACTCTGGTGGGACTCGAACCCACAACCTTTGAATTACATCTTTCTTAATTGTAAAATCATACATTTTACAAGGAAGAAACCTGAAATTGAAAACCAGCTGGGTCGTTAAAAGTAGGTTTTTTTCAAACGAAGATGGGTTTGCAGGATGCTTTACATGTTTATTTGAGTGGATCATAAAGTAACGACTCTGGTGGGACTCGAACCCACAACCTTTGAATTACATCTTTCTTTTTAACTAGAAGTCCAACGCGCTGTCCATTGTGCCACAGAGCCTTGATAATGTTACATTTTACAAGGAAGAAACGTGCAATTGAAGACCAGCTGGGTAGTCAAATGAAGATGGGTCTCCAGGATGTGCTTCATATCTGTTAGAATGGATAATAAAGTAACGACTCTGGTGGGACTCGAACCCGCAACCTTTGAATTACATCTTTCTTTTTAACTAGAAGTCCAACGCGCTGTCCATTGCGCCACAGAGCCTTGACACTGTTACATTTTACAAGGAAGAAACGTGCAATTGAAGACCAGCTGGGTTGTTAAAAGTGAGTTTTCTTTTAAACGAAGATGGGTTTGCAGGATGCTCTGCATGTGTTTGAGTGGATCATAAAGTAATGACTCTGGTGGGACTCGAACCCACAACCTTTGAATTACATCTTTCTTTTTAACTAGAAGTCCAATGCGCTGTCCATTGCGCCACAGAGCCTTGCTAATGCTACATTTTACAAGGAAGAAACCTGCAATTGAAGACCAGCTGGGTTGTTAAACGTACGTTTTTTTTCAAACGAAGATGGGTTTGCAGGATGCTTTACATGTTTGGTTGAGTGGATCATAAAGTAACGACTCTGGTGGGACTCGAACCCACAACCTTTGAATTACATCTTTCTTAATTGTAAAATCATACATTTTACAAGGAAGAAACCTGAAATTGAAAACCAGCTGGGTCGTTAAAAGTAGGTTTTTTTCAAACGAAGATGGGTTTGCAGGATGCTTTACATGTTTATTTGAGTGGATCATAAAGTAACGACTCTGGTGGGACTCGAACCCACAACCTTTGAATTACATCTTTCTTTTTAACTAGAAGTCCAACGCGCTGTCCATTGTGCCACAGAGCCTTGATAATGTTACATTTTACAAGGAAGAAACGTGCAATTGAAGACCAGCTGGGTAGTCAAATGAAGATGGGTCTCCAGGATGTGCTTCATATCTGTTAGAATGGATCATAAAGTAACGACTCTGGTGGGACTCGAACCCGCAACCTTTGAATTACATCTTTCTTTTTAACTAGAAGTCCAACGCGCTGTCCATTGCGCCACAGAGCCTTGACACTGTTACATTTTACAAGGAAGAAACGTGCAATTGAAGACCAGCTGGGTTGTTAAAAGTGAGTTTTCTTTTAAACGAAGATGGGTTTGCAGGATGCTCTGCATGTGTTTGAGTGGATCATAAAGTAATGACTCTGGTGGGACTCGAACCCACAACCTTTGAATTACATCTTTCTTTTTAACTAGAAGTCCAATGCGCTGTCCATTGCGCCACAGAGCCTTGCTAATGCTACATTTTACAAGGAAGAAACCTGCAATTGAAGACCAGCTGGGTTGTTAAAAGTACGTTTTTTTTCAAACGAAGATGGGTTTGCAGGATGCTTTACATGGTTGGTTGAGTGGATCATAAAGTAATGACTCTGGTGGGACTCAAACCCACAACCTTTGAATTACATCTCACATTTTAACTAGAATTCCAACGCGCTATCCATTGCGCCACAGAGCCTTGCTAATGCTACATTTTACAAGGAAGAAACCTGCAATTGAAGACTAGCTGGGTCGTTAAAAGTTAATTTTTTTCAAACGAAGATGGGTTTGCAGGATGCTCTACATGTTTGTTTGAGTGGATCATTAAGTAACAACTCTGGTGGGACTTGAACCCATAACCTTTGAATTACATCTCACATTTTAACTAGAAGTCCAACGGGCTATCCATTGTGCCACAGAGCCTTGCTAATGCTACATTTTACAAGGAAGAAACCCGTAATTGAAGACCAGCTGGGTAGTCAAATATACATTTTTTTCAAATGTAAATTGGTCTGCAGGATACTCTACACGTGTTTAAATGGACCATAAAGTAACGACTCTGGTGGGACTTGAACCCACAACCTTTGAATTACATCTCACATTTTAACTAGAAGTCCAACGTGCTGTCCATTGTGCCACAGAGCCTTGATAATGTTACATTTTACAAGGAAGAAACCTGCAATTGAAGACCAGCTGGGTAGTCAAATGAAGATGGGTCTCCAGGATGTGCTTCATATCTTTTAGAATGGATCATAAAGTAACGACTCTGGTGGGACTCGAACCCACAACCTTTGAATTACATCTTTCTTAATTGTAAAATCATACATTTTACAAGGAAGAAACCTGAAATTGAAAACCAGCTGGGTCGTTAAAAGTAGGTTTTTTTCAAACGAAGATGGGTTTGCAGGATGCTTTACATGTTTATTTGAGTGGATCATAAAGTAACGACTCTGGTGGGACTCAAACCCACAACCTTTGAATTACATCTCACATTTTAACTAGAAGTCCAACGCACTATCCATTGCGCCACAGAGCCTTACTAATGCTACATTTTACAAGAAAGAATCCTGCAATTGAAGACCAGCTGGGTCGTTAAAAGTACGTTTTTTTTCAAACGAAGATGGGTTTGCAGGATGCTTTACATGTTTGTTTGAGTAGATCATAAAGTAATGACTCTGGTGGGACTCAAACCCACATCCTTTGAATTACATCTTTCTTTTTAACTAGAAGTCCAACGCGCTGTCCATTGCGCCACAGAGCCTTGATAATGCTACATTTTACAAGGAAGAAACCCGCAATTGAAGACCAGCTAGGTAGTCAAATGGACATTTTTTTCAAACGTAAATGGGTCTGCAGGATGCTCTACATGTGTTTAAATGGACCATAAAGTAATGACTCTGGTGGGACTCGAACCCACAACCTTTGAATTACATCTTTCTTTTTAACTAGAAGTCCAACGCGCTGTCCATTGCGCCACAGAGCCTTGATAATGCAACATTTTACAAGGGAGAAACCTGCAATTGAAGACCAGCTGGGTAGATAAATGCACCTTTTTTTCAAACGTAAATGGGTCTGCAGGATTTTCTTCACGTGTGTTTGAATGGACCATGAAGTAACGACTCTGGTGGGACTCGAACCCACAACCTTTGAATTACATCTTTCTTTTTAACTAGAAGTCCAACGCGCTGTCCATTGTGCCACAGAGCCTTGATAATGTTACATTTTACAAGGAAGAAACGTGCAATTGAAGACCAGCTGGGTAGTCAAATGAAGATGGGTCTCCAGGATGTGCTTCATATCTGTTAGAATGGATCATAAAGTAACGACTCTGGTGGGACTCGAACCCGCAACCTTTGAATTACATCTTTCTTTTTAACTAAAAGTCCAACGCGCTGTCCATTGCGCCACAGAGCCTTGACACTGTTACATTTTACAAGGAAGAAACGTGCAATTGAAGACCAGCTGGGTTGTTAAAAGTGAGTTTTCTTTTAAACGAAGATGGGTTTGCAGGATGCTCTGCATGTGTTTGAGTGGATCATAAAGTAATGACTCTGGTGGGACTCGAACCCACAACCTTTGAATTACATCTTTCTTTTTAACTAGAAGTCCAATGCGCTGTCCATTGCGCCACAGAGCCTTGCTAATGCTACATTTTACAAGGAAGAAACCTGCAATTGAAGACCAGCTGGGTTGTTAAAAGTACGTTTTTTTTCAAACGAAGATGGGTTTGCAGGATGCTTTACATGGTTGGTTGAGTGGATCATAAAGTAATGACTCTGGTGGGACTCAAACCCACAACCTTTGAATTACATCTCACATTTTAACTAGAATTCCAACGCGCTATCCATTGCGCCACAGAGCCTTGCTAATGCTACATTTTACAAGGAAGAAACCTGCAATTGAAGACTAGCTGGGTCGTTAAAAGTTAATTTTTTTCAAACGAAGATGGGTTTGCAGGATGCTCTACATGTTTGTTTGAGTGGATCATTAAGTAACAACTCTGGTGGGACTTGAACCCATAACCTTTGAATTACATCTCACATTTTAACTAGAAGTCCAACGGGCTATCCATTGTGCCACAGAGCCTTGCTAATGCTACATTTTACAAGGAAGAAACCCGTAATTGAAGACCAGCTGGGTAGTCAAATATACATTTTTTTCAAATGTAAATTGGTCTGCAGGATACTCTACACGTGTTTAAATGGACCATAAAGTAACGACTCTGGTGGGACTTGAACCCACAACCTTTGATTTACATCTCACATTTTAACTAGAAGTCCAACGCGCTGTCCATTGTGCCACAGAGCCTTGATAATGTTACATTTTACAAGGAAGAAACCTGCAATTGAAGACCAGCTGGGTAGTCAAATGAAGATGGGTCTCCAGGATGTGCTTCATATCTTTTAGAATGGATCATAAAGTAACGACTCTGGTGGGACTCGAACCCACAACCTTTGAATTACATCTTTCTTAATTGTAAAATCATACATTTTACAAGGAAGAAACCTGAAATTGAAAACCAGCTGGGTCGTTAAAAGTAGGTTTTTTTCAAACGAAGATGGGTTTGAAGGATGCTTTACATGTTTATTTGAGTGGATCATAAAGTAACGACTCTGGTGGGACTCGAACCCACAACCTTTGAATTACATCTCACATTTTAACTAGAAGTCCAACGCGCTGTCCATTGTGCCACAGAGCCTTGATAATGTTACATTTTACAAGGAAGAAACCTGCAATTGAAGACCAGCTGGGTAGTCAAATGAAGATGGGTCTCCAGGATGTGCTTCATATCTTTTAGAATGGATCATAAAGTAACGACTCTGGTGGGACTCGAACCCACAACCTTTGAATTACATCTTTCTTAATTGTAAAATCATACATTTTACAAGGAAGAAACCTGAAATTGAAAACCAGCTGGGTCGTTAAAAGTAGGTTTTTTTCAAACGAAGATGGGTTTGCAGGATGCTTTACATGTTTATTTGAGTGGATCATAAAGTAACGACTCTGGTGGGACTCAAACCCACAACCTTTGAATTACATCTCACATTTTAACTAGAAGTCCAACGCACTATCCATTGCGCCACAGAGCCTTGCTAATGCTACATTTTACAAGGAAGAAACCTGCAATTGAAGACCAGCTGGGTCGTTAAAAGTACGTTTTTTTTCAAACGAAGATGGGTTTGCAGGATGCTTTACATGTTTGTTTGAGTAGATCATAAAGTAATGACTCTGGTGGGACTTTACCCAACAACCTTTGAATTACATTTTTCTTTTTAACTAGAAATCCAACGCGCTGTCCATTGCGCCACAGAGCCTTGCTAATGCTACATTTTACAAGGAAGAAACCCGCAACTTAAGACCAGCTGGGTCGTTAAAAGTACGTTTTTTTTCAAACGAAGATGGGTCTGCAGGATGCTCTGCATGTGTTTGAGTGGATCATAAAATAATGACTCTGGTGGGACTCAAACCCACATCCTTTGATTTACATCTTTCTTTTTAACTAGAAGGCCAATGCACTGTCCATTGCGCCACAGAGCCTTGATAATGCTACATTTTATAAGGAAGAAACCTGCAATTGAAGACCAGCTGGGTAGATAAATGCACCTTTTTTTCAAACGTAAATGGGTCTGCAGGATGCTCTTCACGTGTGTTTGAATGGACCATGAAGGAACGACTCTGGTGGGACTCGAACCCACAACCTTTGAATTACATCTTTCTTTTTAACTAGAAGTCCAACGCGCTGTCCATTGCGCCACAGAGCCTTGATAATGTTACATTTTACAAGGAAGAAACCCGCAATTGAAGACCAGCTAGGTAGTCAAATGTACATTTTTTTCAAACGTAAAGGGGTCTGCAGGATGCTCTACATGTGTTTAAATGGACCATAAAGTAATGACTCTGGTGGGACTTGAACCCACAACCTTTGAATTACATCTTTCTTTTTAACTAGAAGGCCAATGCACTGTCCATTGCGCCACAGAGCCTTGATAATGCTATATTTTATAAGGAAGAAACCTGCAATTGAAGACCAGCTGGGTAGATAAATGCACCTTTTTTTCAAACGTAAATGGGTCTGCAGGATGCTCTGCATGTGTTTGAGTGGATCATAAAGTAATGACTCTGGTGGGACTCGAACCCACAACCTTTGAATTACATCTTTCTTTTTAACTAGAAGTCCAACACGCTGTCCATTGCGCCACAGAGCCTTGATAATGTTACATTTTACAAGGAAGAAACGTGCAATTGAAGACCAGCTGGGTAGTCAAATGACGATGGGTCTCCAGGATGTGCTTCATATCTGTTAGAATGGATCATAAAGTAACGACTCTGGTGGGACTCGAACCCACAACCTTTGAATTACATCTTTCTTTTTAACTAGAAGTCCAACGCGCTGTTCATTGCGCCACAGAGCCTTGATAATGCTACATTTTACAAGGAAGAAACCCGCAATTGAAGACCAGCTAGGTAGTCAAATGGACATTTTTTTCAAACGTAAATGGGTCTGCAGGATGCTCTACATGTGTTTAAATGGACCATAAAGTAATGACTCTGGTGGGACTCGAACCCACAACCTTTGAATTACATCTTTCTTTTTAACTAGAAGTCCAACGCGCTGTCCATTGCGCCACAGAGCCTTGATAATGCAACATTTTACAAGGGAGAAACCTGCAATTGAAGACCAGCTGGGTAGATAAATGGGTCTGCAGGATTTTCTTCACGTGTGTTTGAATGGACCATGAAGTAACGACTCTGGCGGGACTCGAACCCACAACCTTTGAATTACATCTTTCTTTTTAAGTATAAGTCCAACGCTCTGTCCATTGCGCCACAGAGCCTTGCTAATGCTACATTTTACAAGGAAGAAACCTGCAATTGAAGACCAGCTGGGTTGTTAAAAGTATGTTTTTTTTCAAACGAAGATTGGTTTGCAGGATGCTCTACATGTTTGTTTGAGTGAATCATAAAGTAACGACTCTGGTGGGACTCGAACCCACAACCTTTGAATTACATCTCACATTTTAACTAGAAGTCTAACACGCTATCCATTGCGCCACAGAGCCTTGCTAATGCTACATTTTACAAGGAAGAAACCCGTAATTGAAGACCAGCTGGGTAGTCAAATGTACATTTTTTTCAAATGTAAGTTGGTCTGCTCTACACGTGTTTAAATGGATCATAAAGTAACGACTCTGGTGGGACTCAAACCCACAACCTTTGAATTACATCTTCCTTTTTAACTAGAAGTCCAACGCGCTGTCCATTGCGCCACAGAGCCTTGATAATGTTACATTTTACAAGGAAGAAACGTGCAATTGAAGACCAGCTGGGTAGTCAAATGACGATGGGTCTCCAGGATGTGCTTCATATCTGTTAGAATGGATCATAAAGTACCAACTCTGGTAGGACTCGAACCCACAACCTTTGAATTACATCTTTCATTTTTAACTAGAAGTCCAACGCGCTTTCCATTGCGCCACAGAGCCTTGATAATGCTACATTTTACAAGGAAGAAACCTGCAATTGAAAACCAGCTGGGTCGTTAAAAATATGTATTTTTCAAACGAAGATGGGTTTGCAGGATGCTTTACATGTTTATTTGAGTGGATCATAAAGTAACGACTCTGGTGGGACTCGAACCCACAACCTTTGAATTACATCTCACATTTTAACTAGAAGTCCAATGCGCTGTCCATTGCGCCACAGAGCCTTGATAATGCTACATTTTACAAGGAAGAAACCTGAAATTGGAAACCAGCTGGGTCGTTAAAAGTACGTTTTTTTCAAACGAAGATGGGTTTGCAGGATGCTTTACATGTTTATTTGAGTGGATCATAAAGTAACGACTCTGGTGGGACTCGAACCCACAACCTTTGAATTACATCTCACATTTTAACTAGAAGTCCAACGCACTATCCATTGCGCCACAAAGCCTTGCTGATGCTACATTTTACAAGGAAGAAACCTGCAATTGAAGACCAGCTGGGTCGTTAAAAGTATGTTTTTTTTCAAACGAAGATTGGTTTGCAGGATGCTCTACATGTTTGTTTGAGTGAATCATAAAGTAACGACTCTGGTGGGACTCGAACCCACAACCTTTGAATTACATCTTTCTTTCTAACTAGAAGTCCAACGCACTGTCCATTGCGCCACAGAGCCTTGCTAATGCTACATTTGACAAGGAAGAAACCTGCAATTGAAGATCAGTTGGGTTGTTAAAAGTATGTTTTTTTTCAAACGAAGATTGGTTTGCAGGATGCTCTACATGTTTGTTTGAGTGAATCATAAAGTAACGACTCTGGTGGGACTCGAACCCACAACCTTTGAATTACATCTCACATTTTAACTAGGAGTCCAACGCGCTATCCATTGCGCCACAAAGCCTTGCTGATGATACATTTTACAAGGAAGAAACCTGCAATTGAAGACCAGCTGGGTCGTTAAAAGTATGTTTTTTTTCAAACGAAGATTGGTTTGCAGGATGCTCTACATGTTTGTTTGAGTGAATCATAAAGTAACGACTCTGGTGGGACTCGAACCCACAACCTTTGAATTACATCTTTCTTTTTAACTAGAAGTCCAATGCACTGTCCATTGCGCCACAGAGCCTTGCTGATGCTACATTTTACAAGGAAGAAACCTGCAATTGAAGACCAGCGGGGTCGTTAAAAGTACGTTTTTTTTCAAACGAAGATGGGTTTGCAGGATGCTTTACATGTTTGGTTGAGTGGATCATAAAGTAATGACTCTGGTGGGACTCAAACCCACAACCTTTGAATTGCATCTTTTGTTTAACTAGAAGTCCAACGCGCTGTCCATTGCGCCACAGAGCCTTGATAATGTTACATTTTACAAGGAAGAAACGTGCAATTGAAGACCAGGGGCCTCATGTACAAAGCGTGCGTACGCACAAAATAGTGGCGTACGCACCTTTTCACGTCAACGATCAGATGTATCAAGAACGAAAAGACCGTGGAAATGTGCGGTGCCTCACGGCAGCTTCAGGGCTGGCGTACGCACGTTTCTGCAGCTGTTGATTCTTTGGCGACACCTAAGGTGATGTTGGGAAACTGTTATAATAAATACATGTGAAAACAATTTGTCGTCAGACAGTGATGTGCACATTTGAGACACATGAACAATTAATACTGATAAACAATTAATACACCCATGTGTCTCCATTTACACGAGTGGATATAAAAGCAGCGCAAAGTGGTGCAATGCATACCATTAAAAACAATGGCTGCTTTAAAAGTATTAGAAGACTTTGCAAATGGTGCAATTAGAAGAGAGCGTGTGTTCACTACAACAGAGAGGATTTGTGGCATATGATGGCGACTGGCTCATCAGCCGTTTTGAGGGAAATCCTCCTGGAACTGTGCGCAGAGCTGCGGCCGGCGTTGGAGCGCAACACAGCGAGGAGCCATGCGCTGCCTGTGCTCACAGGTGATGTGCACACTGGGGTTCCAACCGGAGCATTCCAGAGGGAGCTGGCCAACCGATTGGGACTGTGCCAGCCGAGCCATGCCAGCCGAGCCATGCCAGCCGTGTGGGACAGAATTATCCGCATCTGAGCCACGTATATCAAATTCCCAACAGGCCAACATTAAAGCTCAATTTGCAGCGAGAGCCGGTTTTGTAATCGGGGCTATCGACTGCGCACACATTGCTATAAAAGCGCCATCACATGATGAATTTGTATGTTAACAGGAAACATTTTCATTCGATCGATGTACAGATCATATGTGATGCATAAATGCAATTAACCAACATTGTGGCGAGGTGGCCTGGTTCAACGCACGATTCATACATTCTGAGTAACAGCATCGTTGGGAACAGACTACAGGGTGGCACTGTGCGTGATGGTTGGCTTCTTGGTGTGTAACTTCATTCTTGTAATGGTCCTAATATTATTCCCGTGACGCGCATTGAGTATGTGCGCCCCCAGTTTCTATCCCGTCTTCACAGCATCATTATTAGGCTATATTATATATATTAGTCGGTGGTTAAAGTTAGTTTCTTGCTGTTTTTTGCTGGTTAAACTTCAGCTTAAGATCTTTCTAACAAGCCCCTGATCGTCTCTGTGGGCATATATCAATAACCCCGTGCGTAAAGTGTGAAATATCTCAATCAGCCTTTTCCCCGGCGCACTTCTGCACGTTACTGTATGAACACGTTGTTGTGAGTTACACAAAAACATCGGTATTTACCTTGGGGGTAATCAGAGTGACCCACATGAGCTCCCACCACCCCATGAGAGAGCAGTGTCACCCATAGTTGCGCCGACTCTCTGTTCAAACCGGGTCGGTCACCCCCCCACCCGCCTGTTTTGGCCACACTGCAACGGTGGGCAGCCAGTCTCCGCTTCACCTCCACCTTAATGTGGGACCACTTCTTCTTCACCTCTGCTTGTGAGGCTTCTCAGACCCCCCAGCATTAACAGCCTCAGGCTCTCCCACCCACTCCTCTTGCGTTTGCTGCTTATGCCGGATGACAGCGTACCAAAGAGTACATTTTTGCGCGCCTCCACTTCGGACAGTAGCACTTCCAATTCACTTTCAGTGTAATTTTTCTTTTTTCCCGTCTTACTCATGTTTTTTTTCTTTATTTTCTGATCGTACACAGAGGGGAATCGCAGGTGCAGGGCTCATTTAAATATGATTTGCGTATTTAAGTAGGGGCGTGGACAGGGAGGAGTTGGGTGCTCCGACATGTGCGCTCAATTCCACGTTGATTGGGATGTACAAACGAAATGTGCTTGGATACATGCGTGCGCACATATTCGTACATCCGACGTTGGAGGTCATTTTGGTTTGGCCGTACGCCATGTTTCAGTAGGAAATCCACGCAAGTCTTTGTACATGAGGCCCCAGCTGGGTAGTCAAATGAAGATGGCTCTCCAGGATGTGCTTCATATCAGTTAGAATGGATCCTAAAGTAACGACTCTGGTGGGACTCGAACGCACAACCTTTGAATTACATCTTTCTTTTAACTAGAAGTCCAACTCACTATCCATTGCGCCACAGAGCCTTGATAATGCTACATTTTACAAGGAAGAAACCCGTAATTGAAGACCAGCTAGGTAGTCAAATGTACATTTTTTTCCAAACGTAAATGGGTCTGCAGGATGCCCTCTGCATATGTTTAAATGGATCATAAAGTAAGGACTCTGGTGGGACTCGAACCCACAACCTTTGAATTACATCTCACATTTTAACTAGAAGTCCAACGCGCTATCCATTGCGCCACAGAGCCTTGCTAATGCTACATTTTACAAGGAAGAAACCTGCAATTGAAGACCAGCTGGGTCGTTAAAAGTACGTTTTTTTTCAAACGAAGATGGGTTTGCAGGATGCTTTACATGTTTGTTTGAGTGGATCATAAAGTAATGACTCTGGTGGGACTCGAACCCACAACCTTTGAATTACATCTTTCTTTTTAACTAGAAGTCCAACGTGCTGTCCATTGCGCCACAGAGCCTTGCTAATGCTACATTTTACAAGGAAGAAACCTGCAATTGAAGACCAGCTGGGTTGTTAAAAGTATGTTTTTTTTCAAACGAAGATTGGTTTGCAGGATGCTCTACATGTTTGTTTGAGGGAATCATAAAGTAACGACTTTGGTGGGACTCGAACCCACAACCTTTGAATTACATCTCACATTTTAACTAGGAGTCCAACGCGCTATCCATTGCGCCACAAAGCCTTGCTGATGCTACATTTTACAAGGAAGAAACCTGCAATTGAAGACCAGCTGGGTTGTTAAAAGTATGTTTTTTTTCAAACGAAGATTGGTTTGCAGGATGCTCTACATGTTTGTTTGAGTGAATCATAAAGTAACGACTCTGGTGGGACTCGAACCCACAACCTTTGAATTACATCTCACATTTTAACTAGAAGTCTAACACGCTATCCATTGCGCCACAGAGCCTTGCTAATGCTACATTTTACAAGGAAGAAACCCGTAATTGAAGACCAGCTGGGTAGTCAAATGTACATTTTTTTCAAATGTAAGTTGGTCTGCTCTACACGTGTTTAAATGGATCATAAAGTAACGACTCTGGTGGGACTCAAACCCACAACCTTTGAATTACATCTTCCTTTTTAACTAGAAGTCCAACGCGCTGTCCATTGCGCCACAGAGCCTTGATAATGTTACATTTTACAAGGAAGAAACGTGCAATTGAAGACCAGCTGGGTAGTCAAATGACGATGGGTCTCCAGGATGTGCTTCATATCTGTTAGAATGGATCATAAAGTACCAACTCTGGTAGGACTCGAACCCACAACCTTTGAATTACATCTTTCATTTTTAACTAGAAGTCCAACGCGCTTTCCATTGCGCCACAGAGCCTTGATAATGCTACATTTTACAAGGAAGAAACCTGCAATTGAAAACCAGCTGGGTCGTTAAAAGTATGTATTTTTCAAACGAAGATGGGTTTGCAGGATGCTTTACATGTTTATTTGAGTGGATCATAAAGTAACGACTCTGGTGGGACTCGAACCCACAACCTTTGAATTACATCTCACATTTTAACTAGAAGTCCAATGCGCTGTCCATTGCGCCACAGAGCCTTGATAATGCTACATTTTACAAGGAAGAAACCTGAAATTGGAAACCAGCTGGGTCGTTAAAAGTACGTTTTTTTCAAACGAAGATGGGTTTGCAGGATGCTTTACATGTTTATTTGAGTGGATCATAAAGTAACGACTCTGGTGGGACTCGAACCCACAACCTTTGAATTACATCTCACATTTTAACTAGAAGTCCAACGCACTATCCATTGCGCCACAAAGCCTTGCTGATGCTACATTTTACAAGGAAGAAACCTGCAATTGAAGACCAGCTGGGTCGTTAAAAGTATGTTTTTTTTCAAACGAAGATTGGTTTGCAGGATGCTCTACATGTTTGTTTGAGTGAATCATAAAGTAACGACTCTGGTGGGACTCGAACCCACAACCTTTGAATTACATCTTTCTTTCTAACTAGAAGTCCAACGCGCTGTCCATTGCGCCACAGAGCCTTGCTAATGCTACATTTGACAAGGAAGAAACCTGCAATTGAAGATCAGTTGGGTTGTTAAAAGTATGTTTTTTTTCAAACGAAGATTGGTTTGCAGGATGCTCTACATGTTTGTTTGAGTGAATCATAAAGTAACGACTCTGGTGGGACTCGAACCCACAACCTTTGAATTACATCTCACATTTTAACTAGGAGTCCAACGCGCTATCCATTGCGCCACAAAGCCTTGCTGATGATACATTTTACAAGGAAGAAACCTGCAATTGAAGACCAGCTGGGTCGTTAAAAGTATGTTTTTTTTCAAACGAAGATGGGTTTGCAGGATGCTCTACATGTTTGTTTGAGTGAATCATAAAGTAACGACTCTGGTGGGACTCGAACCCACAACCTTTGAATTACATCTTTCTTTTTAACTAGAAGTCCAATGCACTGTCCATTGCGCCACAGAGCCTTGCTGATGCTACATTTTACAAGGAAGAAACCTGCAATTGAAGACCAGCGGGGTCGTTAAAAGTACGTTTTTTTTCAAACGAAGATGGGTTTGCAGGATGCTTTACATGTTTGGTTGAGTGGATCATAAAGTAATGACTCTGGTGGGACTCAAACCCACAACCTTTGAATTGCATCTTTTGTTTAACTAGAAGTCCAATGCGCTGTCCATTGCGCCACAGAGCCTTGATAATGTTACATTTTACAAGGAAGAAACGTGCAATTGAAGACCAGCTGGGTAGTCAAATGAAGATGGCTCTCCAGGATGTGCTTCATATCAGTTAGAATGGATCCTAAAGTAACGACTCTGGTGGGACTCGAACGCACAACCTTTGAATTACATCTTTCTTTTAACTAGAAGTCCAACTCACTATCCATTGCGCCACAGAGCCTTGATAATGCTACATTTTACAAGGAAGAAACCCGTAATTGAAGACCAGCTAGGTAGTCAAATGTACATTTTTTTCCAAACGTAAATGGGTCTGCAGGATGCCCTCTGCATATGTTTAAATGGATCATAAAGTAACGACTCTGGTGGGACTCGAACCCACAACCTTTGAATTACATCTCACATTTTAACTAGAAGTCCAACGCGCTATCCATTGCGCCACAGAGCCTTGCTAATGCTACATTTTACAAGGAAGAAACCTGCAATTGAAGACCAGCTGGGTCGTTCAAAGTACGTTTTTTTTCAAACGAAGATGGGTTTGCAGGATGCTTTACATGTTTGTTTGAGTAGATCATAAAGTAATGACTCTGGTGGGACTTTAACCAACAACCTTTGAATTACATTTTTCTTTTTAACTAGAAATCCAACGCGCTGTCCATTGTGCCACAGAGCCTTGCTAATGCTACATTTTACAAGGAAGAAACCCGTAATAGAAGACCAGCTGGGTCGTCAAATGTAAATTTTTTTTCAAACGTAAACGGGTCTGCAGGATGCTCTACATGTGTTTAAATGGACCATAAAGTAATGACTCTGGTGGGACTTGAACCCACAACCTTTGAATTACATCTTTCTTTTTAACTAGAAGTCCAATGCGCCACAGAGCCTTGATAATGCTACATTTTACAAGGAAGAAACCTGCAATTGAAGACCAGCTGGGTAGATAAATGCACCTTTTTTTCAAATGTAAATGGGTCTGCAGGATGCTCTTCACGTGTGTTTGAATGGACCATGAAGTAATGACTCTGGTGGGACTCGAACCCACAACCTTTGAATTACATCTTTCTTTTTAACTAGAAGTCCAACGCTCTAGCCATTGCGCCACAGAGCCTTGCTAATGCTACCTTTTACAAGAAAGAAACCCGCAACTTAAGACCAGCTGGGTCGTTAAAAGTACGTTTTTTTTCAAACCAAGATGGGTCTGCAGGATGCTCTGCATGTGTTTGAGTGGATCATAAAGTAATGACTCTGGTGGGACTCGAACCCACAACCTTTGAATTACATCTTTCTTTTTAACTAGAAGTCCAACGTGCTGTCCATTGCGCCACAGAGCCTTGCTAATGCTACATTTTACAAGGAAGAAACCTGCAATTGAAAACCAGCTGGGTTGTTAAAAGTATGTTTTTTTTCAAACGAAGATTGGTTTGCAGGATGCTCTACATGTTTGTTTGAGGGAATCATAAAGTAACGACTTTGGTGGGACTCGAACCCACAACCTTTGAATTACATCTCACATTTTAACTAGGAGTCCAACGCACTATCCATTGCGCCACAAAGCCTTGCTGATGCTACATTTTACAAGGAAGAAACCTGCAATTGAAGACCAGCTGGGTCGTTAAAAGTATGTTTTTTTTCAAACGAAGATGGGTTTGCAGGATGCTTTACATGTTTGTTTGAGTAGATCATAAAGTAATGACTCTGGTGGGACTTTAACCCACAACCTTTGAATTACATTTTCCTTTTTAACTAGAAATCCAACGCGCTGTCCATTGCGCCACAGAGCCTTGCTAATGCTTCATTTTACAAGGAAGAAACCCGTAATTGAAGACCAGCTGGGTCGTCAAATGTAAAAAAATTTTCAAACGTAAATGGGTCTGCAGGATGCGCTATGCATGTGTTGAAATGGATCATAAAGTACCGACTCTGGTTGGACTCAAACCCACATCCTTTGAATTATATCTTTCTTTTTAACTAGAAGTCCAACACGCTGTCCATTGCGCCACAGAGCCTTGCTAATGCTACATTTTACAAGGAAGAAACCCGCAATTGAAGACCAGCTGGGTAGATAAATGCACCTTTTTTTCAAACGTAAATGGGTCTGCAGGATGCTCTACATGTTTGTTTGAGTGAATCATAAAGTACCGACTCTGGTTGGACTCAAACCCACATCCTTTGAATTATATCTTTCTTTTTAACTAGAAGTCCAACGCACTGTCCATTGCGCCACAGAGCCTTGATAATGCTACATTTTACAAGGAAGAAACCTGCAATTGAAGACCAGCTGGGTAGATAAATGCACCTTTTTTTCAAACGTAAATGGGTCTGCAGGATGCTCTACATGTTTGTTTGAGTGAATCATAAAGTAACGACTCTGGTGGGACTCGAACCCAAAACCTTTGAATTACATCTCACATTTTAACTAGGAGTCCAACGCACTATCCATTGCGCCACAGAGCCTCGCTAATGCTACATTTTACAAGGAAGAAACCCGCAATTGAAGACCAGCTGGGTAGTCAAATGTACATTTCTTTCAAACGTAAATCGGTCTGCAGGATGCTCTACACGTGTTTAAATGGATCATAAAGTACCGACTGGTGGGACTCGAACCCACAACCTTTGAATTACATCTCACATTTTAACTAGAAGTCCAACGCGCTATCCATTGCGCCACAGAGCCTTGCTAATGCTACATTTTACAAGGAAGAAACCTGCAATTGAAGACCAGCTGGGTCGTTAAAAGTACATTTTTTTTCAAACGAAGATGGGTTTGCAGGATGCTTTACATGTTTGTTTGAGTGGATCATAAATTAACGACTCTGGTGGGACTCGAACCCACAACCTTTAAATTACATCTTTCTTTTTAACTAGAAGTCCAATGCGCTGTCCATTGCGCCACAGAGCCTTCATGTGGTAGCTTCATCTTAAAGATGAGTCACATATGAAAAAGTCCCTCAAACTAATGTTACACTGAGTGAAGATTCAATCTTAAGCAATTCAAATATCCCACGAATTCTTATTCAAAGTCTCAGTCTCAAAGAGAACTGTCTTCAGAAAGGATTTCTCTGTAAATCGACAAATGGGATTTGAACCAACATCCTTTGAATTACATTAATTATCAATGTTTTGTTAAAAATATAGATAGTAATCATATATATATATGTCACTGGTTTATAATATTACTTTAGATTTAATGTGGTAAGTGTATTTTTCATTGTCCAGAGTCGATCTCGAGGTTCCAGGTTGAACATTATCATAGCTGCTGAAGGAGCCATTGACAGACAAGGACAACCCATTACCTCTGATTTAGTGAAGGATGTGAGTAGAGCTCAGTCATGGACTGATGCAGAGGGGAAACAGAAGCTGGATCAACTGGTGGAAGCAAATATTTCTCATGAAATCACTACAAAGCAGCACAGGACCTTCATGCATCCTGCCCAGATGCTTGCCACATTCTGAGAGGAGTTTCTATTGAATATTTCTGCAGTGTAGTATCTCTATCTGCACCACTTTTTAAGCACAAGTGCAACACAAAGCGCTGTACAGATCAGCTGGAAGGATTTGTAGCTCAAAGCAATTTACAAAATTATCCTGTCCTGGATGGTTGAATATCTAAAATTCTAAGTCAAGGGAATCTCCTGCAGATATTTCACATTCTTTTGAAAAACAAAAACAAAAAAAAGGGAAAACACAGCAGTTTTATACCTTCCTGAATGCCGTAATTGTTGATCTATCTTCGTCTTGATGTGTTAATGTGTGACTAAGGTTTTATTTGACAGCAGATAGAGGCAAGAAACACACTCACTATGAAGAAGTATCAAATGCAAAACACACTGGTGTACAAATACAATATATTCCGGGAAACGTGGGATATAAACGGTGTTGTTCGTAAGGAATAAACCATGAGAATTACCGACTTTTCTCTGAATAGATTTGATGCAGTTTCTGAGTGCAATTAGTGCCATGAAGCAATGTTTTATGACTACTTGCTGACTGCGAAAAGCAGCGATTAAACATGTTCCATCTGTTTGTGATAAATCGTATATCTTGACTGACACTAAGCTGAAGTCAGTGTGGGCCATGTGCATGGAAAAAAACTTTCCCACTGATATGTTGTGGATGAGGAAAAACAGTCAACAAATGAATGAGAAACTGGAGCGAAAGACTGCATACACCCTCAACAATTCCTTTCATTTAACACTTCTAACATGAGAAGAAGAATACGTGACAGAAGTAATCACGTCACAATTTAATTTTTAGATCACCTGTAGGTAGAAAGCTCCCAGAATGTGGCAAGCGCCTGCCTACAGAGGGCAATCCAGTGAAACGTCAAAGCTAAGGTTTCTCAGCCATTGTCTTCCATTGTCCGATCCAGCTTTTAGCAGTGCAAAATCTTTCCTGTCATATTTTCAAACGCTTGTGCTTTTTATATCCCTCCAGAACCGGGCTGATAAGAAAAGGCTGAACATTATTATTGTAGCCGAGGGTGCCATTGATTTCCATAACAAGGCAATAACCCCCGATTATATCAAGGAAGTAAGTACGGTGGGGAAGCCTCGTTGATGCACAAAGTTTACCTCAGACGCATGGATGTTTCTCCTTCTCCTCACGTAAAGTTGATTTCCTTCACTCTGGAAACACACACTGTGACACTTTATGCCTCGTGTGTGTTAAATGTTCCCATTTTTATTTAGTTTTTCTTACTTTAATGTTAAATATCTTATTTTCTTTATCTTGTTGCACATTATTTTCGTTCCTTCGAGTAAACTTTGCATGTGCATTATTTGGCATGCACCAGCATGGCAGGAAATGTTTTGCATGACCTTTCCCCTCTGTTATTTTTCACACTTGACACACATATACTCCTTTTTGTACTGTTTTTCTAATTGAACAGATACAGCCCCACTATATGTTATTTGATATAGTATTTGGGGCATTGTTGTTTACATTTTCAAGTACATTATTCCAACTATTAACCCATGTGCTCTTTGCAACCAGCTGGTGGTGCGTTGTCTGGGTTTTGACACCAGGGTCACCATCTTAGGCCATGTGCAGAGAGGTGGGACCCCCTCAGCCTTTGATAGGATCCTGGTAAGTCACAATCCCTCAGAATTAAAGTTAAATTTCCAGTTTTGACTGGATGGATTTTTAGATTTGTACGCCTCTGAGTCCTCTTTAAATCCTTCTGCAGGCGAGTCGAATGGGCGTGGAGGCAGTGCTGGCATTACTGGAAGCGTCTGCCAACACTCCGGCCTGCGTCGTGTCTCTTGTTGGCAACCAGGCTGTTCGACTACCTCTTATGGAGTGTGTTCAGATGGTAAGAGTGTGGGTGCACAATGCAGAGACAAGTCCCAGTATCATGTGTGCAGCACAGGGTATTGAATTGAAAATATCAGTTTTTTAAGCTGTATGTTTTCAAAGTTCACTGTTTCCAAAATAAGCACCAAGAATACCTGAAATTCTATAACAGGCTCAGATATTTGCATATATATACTATATACTGCAAGTTACAGCTCAATATACCAGAATTACACTCATATACAGTCTTTCAACTATTCAACAAGTTTGTTAAATAGCTCTTTTGCATGATGATGACACTTGCAGAGTGCCATGATCCAGCTGCATGTCATGTCAGATTCAGGATGCTGTTGATTAGCGTGGAAAAAAAAACATTTTCCAACAAACATTTCCTTGAATTAGATGTAACACATCACAAGGTTAAATAAATGTGTACAGGAAGACTCAGAAGGACAGCTGTGATGCTAAGAAGAAGCATTAGACTTCCTTTATAACGAGGCTTCTGAAGATGGATGTTACTGACATGTGTCTGCTGTGGTAAAACCACTATGTTCCAAAGATGGACGACTAAAAATACATCTTAAGTGTTTGACTTAGTCATTTCATGGTGGCTATTTAAACATGGAAAACACACTGTAAATTATAAAGGTTTAGATTTAGATAACAAACAGAACATAGGCTGTAAAACACCAATGAGCACCAGCACAAGTCAGGATTTCAATGTGGATTTTTGGTTCATGTTTGGTCTGAACGACCACATCTCGCCCTCTTTTTGAGCAGTTAAAACGTGGTTACATCCCCAATATGCCATTTTTATACAAGTTCTATTATGTTGGTTGTATTTTAGGTTTAAGATTGAAAGAGAGAACACATTTCAACACATGGAGGAAAAAGAAAAGTTTTACATTTGGTTTGTTTCATCATCAGACCCAAGAAGTACAGAAGGCCATGGATGAGAAGAAATTTGAGGAGGCAGTGCGACTGCGTGGCAGGTTTGTTCGATACAAGAAATGATAAAATGTTATTGCAATTGATTTAATAGCTATAGATGATTAAGTTGTGCTGGGAGATGTAGCATTAAGATTAAATCCTTTTTGTCTGGTGGACTGCAGATAGAAGTCATCCACATGATTTTTTGGCGGGATGCGCCTGTTTAATGTGTTTGCATTGATTCTTGATTGACTCTAAATGCTTTTGGGCACACAGCAGAAGCTATTGTGCATTAACTCTGTTTTGAATCTGCAGGAGCTTTGAAAACAATCTGAGCACCTACAGACTGCTCTCCTACCGCAAAGCGGACTCTGAACTTCCAAATGTAAGCACTACTGAAAACAAACTTTTTGAGAGAGGAAAGGAAAGCAGCAAGAAAAAAATCCCCGTTTTAATCAATCTAATGTGTCTTCTCCACCAGCTGCTCTGAGATTTGTACGTTAGTTAAGGTACTTCTTGGACAGGTGCATTGTGGGCGCTGCAGTCTTTTTGTGACACTAACAGAGTCTGTTTTTCTGTGACTGTCTGTACGAAGGGAGAAAAGGAGGAGGCAGGGGATGAAGAGCAGTTTGATGTATGTGATGGGTAATGAGGCAGCAGCTGAACAGCCTCTAGGTCAGCTGTTGGAGCTTCTGCAAATGTAGTCCGCAGCATTAGCTTTTTAGAAATTAGTTTAGATACTAATCAGTGTTTGGCTTCCAATTCCCTCCATGATGAAATAAAACCTCCCTCGTGGAAAAATAATAATAAAAATGTGGGAATTTTTTATATTTCACACCTTCATACTGTATGTTTATATGGTGACAAAGTGCCACAAAATGACAGGATCAATGCTCGTTACCTGCCGCTCTACCTGTGCTGATTTTCTCATGGCTCTGCTTAGAAGTAGAAATGCGAAAAGATGCATCAGTCCTGCTGTGAAGGATAATCACAGTGAGAGCTGTGATCTGCTTCACGTGAATCTGAGGCAGCTTCCTCACGGTTTATAGTTGAGTCCGTGGAGACAGTGGCTGCAACCGTTCTTGCTCGCCCAAAAACTCAGACTGGACAGGCTCCGTGCACTCTGAGGGGTTTGATTTGATCAGCTGAGATCAATCGATTGATTTCTAATCGCTCAGCCTGGGCTGGCCCCAAAACAGTTTCCCTTGTTTTTTTACTAACAAACTTTACAGGAAGGTTAAAAAGTTCTGCAAAGGTTAAAACCACAGGTTAATTATAGGTGGACTTGATTCAAAACCTACTTCCTGCGATGGTTGAGTTAGCCTAACTCAAAAAAATCCCCTAAGAGGCCAGGCATCTTTATTTATATAGCGCATTTCATACCACAGGCAACTCAATGTGCTTTACATAAAGACAAGGCATTTAAAAAGAACAGCATAAAGCAGCATCAAAACAAGCAATTTAAAGAGAATAAAAAAATAGAATAAAAATTAAAACACACAGTTAAAAGCAATCAAAGAAGAGGGGGAAATATATATATATATATTAAAAACAATTAAGAGGATTTATAGCATTATGCTTTAAAATTATTTAAAGGAACTCAACCATAAGCACACCAAAAGAGAAATGTTTTTAACCTGGATTTAAAAGTGCTTACAGTTGGGGCTGATTGAAGAGGCTACTATTCCAGTATTTTAAAAGAGAAAAACAACTACTGAATACTTCTAACTGATCACATGCAGAGAGGGGCAGTGGAGGGCTCTAAGTGCACAACAAAAATCCTCAAAAACATTCTCTAGCCAGGGCAGAAATTGCTCCTATATCAAAGATAAAAACAAAGGCTCATTCATTCTTGCCATCTTCACCACTCATGGTGGCCCCTCGTTAGCTGAGCGTGGTATAGAGAGCTGTTTACTGGGTGAGGATATCTGTGGCTGGATGCCAGGCCGGCAGTCTCTCCCCTGGATAAAGGGTTAAACAACACTACACAGTTAAATGGAACAGGAGCCTGGGATGCCTGGGTTCCCATGCCATGTATTTGGCACTAAATGTTCCATAAAGCTCCCCTATATATATGTGGGATTCCCATCTTAGCTTGGAAATAAGCGCTGTCAGCTGCACTGGAAAAAATGCCCCTCCAAAAATAAGTAAGAAAAACAACAAATACAAGACGTTTTTGCTTGAAATAAGCAAAAAAATCTGCCAATGGAATGAGTGAAAATCGGCTTGTCAAGATTTCTTGAAATAAAATGTGATATTTAGGACTTTTGATTTAAAAGTGATCTTGAAATTAGCTTAAAAACCTCTTAAAATGAAAAAAAAGAAGCTTGTTTCATGTAAAATATGACTCAAAACAAGATGTTTTCAAGACTTTTTCACTTGTACACACTGGAAAAAATCTAAATCTTACCAAGTATATTTGTCTCATTTCTAGTCAAAATATGTCATTACACTTAATATAAGACACAACTGCCTAACAAGTACCATTTCAGCCAGATATAGGGACTTGTTCGAAGACAATACATCTGGAATATCTTGTTAAATGAAAAAGTCTTGAAAACAAATTTTTTTGAGTCACATATCATATGAAACAAGCTTTTTTTTCATTTGAAGAGGTTTTTAAGCTAATTTCAAGATCACTTTTAAATCAAAAGTCCTAAATATCACATTTTATTTCAATAAATCTTGACAAGCCGATTTTCACTCGTTACATTGGCAGATTTTTTTGCTTATTTCAAGCAAAAACGTCTCGTATTTGTTGTTTTTTACTTATTTTTGGAGGGGCATTTTTTCCAGTGTAGGTTGTTGTTAAGGTGAATTTTTTGATTTGTTGATAGTTTTCCTGAGTGTTCACAGCTTCAGATATTTTACACACTCATTGCTGCAGACACTTTTTTAAATTTTTTAATCAGTTAATTTAATGTTTCCCATCCAAACCCAATGAGTAAAAACTAGCATAAGGGCAAAAAAAAACGGGATTTTCAGCAGGGCATTGGATGCCTGTCCTTTCTGAGGTTCTCCACATCGTCTTATGTGTCATCAAATAGATGAACTTTGAATGCTCAATCCATCAGTGATGCACAGACGATCTCCAACTGTAGTCTTCGTGCATGTGTTGGTTACATGTGAACATTACAGATGCAAACATGTGGGCCTGCTCACATCGGTCCAGTCTAAAGTTTGGCTTAGAAATGCAGTTCTGCACTGGGGGCATTGACCGAATCAAAGTATGTCGATGTTTTCATTGGTTGTCAAGAGGAAGCAAAGAAAGCTGCTGCTTCTCTGCATCTTTTAGCAGCATGTGGCTTCTTGCATGCAAGGCTCTATTTGCCTGTTGCTGTTCCGCTGTGAGCAGTTAATCGGACACGGATGGTTTTTAAGGAAGTGCAGAAGGACAGCTCCCTTACAAGTAGAGGGAGCAATTCCCTCAGGATTTACTTCACAGCCTCTAAAAAATTTGCAAACCTGAGCTTCAAACATGCTGTTTGCACTCGAAATGCAAGATTTTACACCTAAAGTGTGATAATTTAATAAAAATGTGGCCAAGCGTTGCATTAGATCACATGTACACCAGCCAGATTCAGCTTTCTCTGCGGTTTCATTGCATTTCAGAATGTTATGTGTGTGATTGCTGCTCTCCGTCACCCTCAGAGCTCCTTCAACGTGGCAGTGTTGAACGTCGGTGCCCCGGCTGCAGGTATGAATGCCGCCGTCCGTTCTGCCGTCAGGGTTGGAATCACAGAGGGCCACACAATGTTTGCCGTCAACGACGGCTTCGAGGGATTCTACAAAGGGCAGGTGAGCATCAACGCATGAGATGCATACAGCTACAGATGGGTGACACATCAAAGGAAATATCCTAGATGAGAGGTCAAATACTTTGGCCTTAAAAGTCACCAGATCTCATATGTTTAGAGTAAAGCTGTGCAACAATTAAAATTTTTAATCTAATTAATCACATGATTTCACTGATTTATCACGATTAATCGCATTTGTACGCAAAATCCAAAAATGAATTCAAACGTAGCGTATAGCCTTTAGCATTTAGTTTTATTTTAAATGTGCTGCCATGTGAATGAAAGTGCCATAACATTTGTTGTGCAAACACACTTTTAACATCAGCATCTTTTTGTAGTTTTTATGTAGAAGCCTCGCTCCACTGTCTGTTTCCTTGAATGACTTGCTGCTATCAGTTGTGTGTTTTGCCTTTAAGTGATATTTTAGACCGGAACTACTACGCTGAGAAGACAATTCAACTTGGCAGTGTTTACAGATGACTTTGGTTCTGTCGACTCCGCCGTCTGGAAGAACTTTAAAATGAAAATGGCCGAGTAAAAGTTCCGTACCCTTCTCCATGTTTGGTGGATCCGCCGATTACTTTCTTTTCCGGTTCAGCAGACAGCAGCAAACTTTTACAAAATAAAAGCCTGTGAGCAACAGACTTTTACAAAATAAAATAAATAATAAAACCTGCATTAATGCGCGATAAAAATTTGTCAGCGTTAAATAATTGATGAGTTAACGCGATAATAACGAGTTAGAGTCATATGTTTAAAGCAGTGATGTGCTATGATACTCATGTGTTTGTACTGGATTAATTATGCACGTATTCTCCGTCCTTTCTTGAAAGATTTCTGTAAATTATTCTAAAGATTTACAAGTGCATGCGATATTGACTGGACGTTGTACTTATGGGGTCGTTTTTCTTGACATTTAAGTTGTAAAGGTGCCTCGTGTTCTCCACAATGTCGGCTTTAGTTGTGCTCTTACATTCACAGCTACAAATCAGGGTCCGTTTTTAAGATTCATCTTGTTTCAATTGAAATATGTCTTCAGAAATCGGGTCATTCAACTTTTGAATGGCACCTGTAGAGACTGTGAGAAAAACAAGAGCTCATATTAACTTTCCAGCTGTGCCACAGCTGTGGACGATCCAAAAGCTGAGCAGGGGCTATATGTAGGAAGTGGAAGTGGAGTCACCACCCAACCACATTGATAACACAGAGTGTGTCCAGATAAACAGTGCTGCTTATTGTTAGCCGGTTATTTCACTCCCACAGTAGCTAATACCACACATACTTGAACATGCACTGTGCTGGCTGTGGTCTACTCTACTGGTTGCATGTAAGCCTTCCCTGGCCATAAACACAAGATACACAAATACACGCACCTGCATGGACGCACATAGGGGGATTAAACGTGATTGAAAAGTGAAGCTGTGATCCCTGACTAAAACCCTGTCTAAATAGGGCGCAGATTACAGTGGAGAGCTGCTGGTTGAATGTAGCTCTGCTGGCATGGTTATTAGATCATGGAAACTGATCACAGGGCGCGAATTCAAGCCACACCCCCCCCATTGAGCTATTTTAAAACATACTTTAACTGATCAATGGAGTTAAAGTACATGCCTTCATTCCCACTCTCTCATTGTGCTGTTCGAACATTCAGTCGGTTTTATCTGTCCAAATCTCCAGATAGCTGCCTGAGATTTGTTTCCATCTTTATACAAACTAGAAAGAGCTGTTCCTACGAAACAGCAGTGAGAATGCGTATGAGCTGAATGGTGATAGCTGACCATGCTAAAAAAGCTGAAAATAGTTCAATTTTAGCAGTAAAAACTGTTGCTGAGGTATTGGTTGAAGGGATTTATTTTTTATTTTTGTGTATTACCAAACTTAACATTAGAGTTAGAGAATTTGAGAGGTTGATCTCGGTTCAAGGCTCATAGCTGAAATTCTGTAAATGTGAGCTCTTTAGTAGTTACATTGGCTGAAAGAGGACGAGTTTTCCTACATTTTAAGGTATAATTTGTTTCTCTAAGTTAAACTGTATGAAAGTTAGAGGAATTTGTTTGAAAAAACTGAAAAATTTTAAACTTATCAGCACGCACTCAACTGTGTGCTCATTCATTAAAATCATGAAGGAGCAAAAATGTTCATGTTTTTGAAACTGTCATATTTCAAAATTGGCTGAAGATTTGAAAAAGTTGAAACAATTGGTAATAGCTGAATGTCTTGTGACCCATCTAAAGTTTGAATGGTGTCTCTAGCTGAAAGCATGCAGAAATAGTTGGGTTGGAAAGAGGAAGATGATTTGGAAGAGCTGAATGACGGGAAAATTAGAATAAAAGCTGAATATCTTAAAAAGTGTAAAAGTTAAAAACACCAAAAAATCATAGCAGGAATCTGCTCAAAGAGCTGAACGTTTTGATACCAAAATTGTAGAAATAGCTGAAAGTATGCAGGAGTAGTTGGGTGCCGAAAACTGTCGGAATAATAATAATAAAGAGAAACAGGAACTTAGTAGTGAGAATGCTAAGGCATTCTCACTATTAAACTTACACTGCAGAACACCTTTCATAAAAGAATAAAGTGAAGAGTATGGTTTAAGCCACTTCAGGAACTAAACTCACACTTTTGTTTTTTTGTCAGATCAAAGAGATCAAATGGGGAGATGTTGGTGGCTGGACTGGCCAGGGAGGGTCCCTGCTTGGGACAAAAAGGTGAGCTGCTGCAGTCAGAAAGATGTGATTAATCCTGGTAAATCTTTTATTCATGTTTCATGTGTCTGGATAGAAGCTGTATCTGTGGACAGGTTCTAATTTTAGGCACCAAACGTGTTATAAAATGAGTGGAATGTGTTTTAATTCCTGTTTTGTGTGTCAGGACTCTTCCAGGAAAACATCTGGATAAGATCGCAGAGCAGATGAGGATCCATAATATTAATGCTCTGCTTGTAATTGGAGGATTTGAGGTATGCGACTTTTCCCTGGCAGCTTCTCTTTTTTAACATCAATTACACTTTTATTTAACAATGTTGTTCTATACAATCCACTGAGCTACTGATAACTGTACAAAAGCAGAATTCCTGAGTAATCTGAATTGTTTTCTATTTTATCTGTCAGCCTCATCATGGTTGCCATTCAAGCTTATTAAGCTCTTTCTCTTTCCAGTGTTTTACATCCCCTATGAATGAAGCATTGTCGTGCCCTTTGTTTTTCATTGACCTGCTCTTTTTCCATCCTGCAAAACACATCTTATCCTCTTTAATGTATAAAAATACCAATTAAGACACATGTAAAAGCTCTAGATTCCTTTTTATTTTGGGCATTACTTACTGGCCAAGCTGCAAAGCCAAAACTGGTGTATCAACCTGAGTAGAATCATCACAAAAAAGGGTTTGACAGTCGCCGGTGCAGAGAACTACATGTTAAAGATAGCTCGTTATATTTGGGAGTTTACAGGTTAAAAGTAAGTTACACATATGTTTTGATTCTATTAGATTAGAAGCACACTCTCAGTTTGCTGGTTTGCATTCTCTAGTGAAGCAAATCTGCAGCGATCATTTGAAAAGCCTTAAAAAATAAACGTGAGGCAGACACATTTCCATCTTGACTGGTTTGGAGCGAATAAAGTTGGCTTTGTAGAGTCCCCAGAGGGCGGTGTAACGGGCTACGTTGCTAAAGGCTGTAATTTAGTGGAGGAAGCAGTTATTTTAACCAGAGACTAACCTTGAGAACCCACCGCAGTGGACATCCACACCAGGAAAATAGAAAGGGTTCTTTAACTATAATTGCTTTGATCTCTGGAAATTTCCTGGATATTATAAAATATCTGGGAGGACACAGGTTTACTGTTTGCATATAAGATTCATGGTTTTCATTCATACTAGCACATCAAGTCTCCAAAACACACCTTTTTTTTTGCGCTTTAGTGGAATTTTTTTCAATTTTTACTGTTTCTTTTTGCTTTTTCCGATAGAAATCCTCTTAAAAACAATGGAAACCCGGCTTTATTTCTTTACAGATATGACCTTTACAGCCACCTGCACAAAAACTACACAGCCTAATTAATTTGAAATATAGGTGCAACTGCATGATGCTAATTATCTATGAAGCATCATTTTGAAAGTGCATTTGAGATTAATCTGATAGTTTGATGAAAACACAGTTGGTGTCTATTTGGGGGGGGGGAACAGCTTTTGGCTTTGACAGCCTGGCCAATAAAATAAAAACTTTCTTCATCTTTGTCTACTTTGTATGAGGAGCTACAGCATCTACTTCCTGTGTGTCTCACCGTCTGTCGTGATTGGCTTGGCTCTCCCCCCTTGGCTTCTCCCACCGGTACTCTTGTCCCAGGCCTTTGCTTGTCCCATTGCTGCCTCTGATTTTTCCCACCATCAGCAGGCCCAGCCGACTTCCACCCCACCCCCACCCCTCCACTTTGTTATCAAAGTTTATGTCCTCCCCCCTATGTTCCCAACAGACACAGTTTCATACTATAGATCTGAAGATATTTGGGGCTCTTCCCTGTTTAGAATCATAAATATAGACTGTATATCAGCTGATTAATTTGTGACATTTAAAGGGCCGATGGCGACAATCAAGAAAAAATAATGTGACTTCAGCTTCTTAGACAAGTAAAGCTACCTTTTAACTTCAGTGTTTAAATCAGGAGCTGGTAGAAACCATACAGCTAAAGTAAAGCTGAAAATCGGATTAATAGCACCAGGACTACAAAGACTCCATCTCTGTGGTGTGCAGAACGGAGTTTGTACTCATCTTTCCCATCTCTTTGAAGTTCCAAATGGTTCCCACCTTGGCTTTTTCCCCCTAAAATCCCACCTGTGTCCTCTTGTCCTTTGTGGAGACTTCTGCATTAAGCTTCTTCACCTTTGTGCCATCTCTGTATACCTCCTCAATAACAACCAATGAGTCACTCTCACTACTGCAGGCCTACGTGGGATTGCTGGAGCTTTCCTCTGCACGGGACAAATATACCGAGCTCTGTGTGCCCATGGTTATGATTCCCGCCACCGTCTCCAATAACATACCAGGTTCAGATCTCAGCATTGGCTCAGATACAGCTCTGAATGCCATTACTGATGTAAGTGGGGCTGGGTTAGAGTGCATGTGTGTGTTTGTAGACGTAACAGTCTAACACCACCCAGTCTGTCAGAGTTTGGGGCTGCGCTGACTGATGGTTCGCCTCCGCTCAGTAACAAGGAGAGGATGGACTTCGTTTGGTAGGTTAAGGCCGTCGAGATATTTCTGTGAGAATGTCTTGCTGAGCAGTTTGAGGTAGGGGTTGGGATTTAGATATAAAAGGTTGTGTCCTAAGTTTTTCTAGTGATTACAAATTATTGTTATTATTACACATTTTTTGTCTTTATCACTAGTTGTGCACAGCCTTCTCGATGACATCATGCCCATTTTGTGGCTTATGGTGCCATTTACAGTAAAAAATAGACGATAAAGTACAAAATGCATGCTGTATTGTGATTAACGAGCCACTACTCAAAAGAAGTGCTTTGCTTTTGTAGCTTTCAGTCAAATCAATGGTTCAGTCATAACTTCCCATTTCAAAAGACTAAAGAACTGAAGGTTAAAAGTAGGACTGGGCAACGATTAAAATTTTTAATCTAATTAATCACATAAGTTCCTTGATTAATCGCATTTGTATGCAAAATCCAAAAATGAATTCAAAAGTAGTGTATAGCCTTTAGCATTTAGTTTTATTTTAAATGTGCTGCCATATGTATGAAAGTGCCATAACATTTGCTGTGCAAACACACTTTTAACATCAGCATCTTTCTGTAGTTTTTATGTAGAAGCCTCGCTCCACTGTCTGTTTCCTTGAATGACTTGCTGCTATCAGTTGTGTGTTTTGCCTTTAAGTGATATTTTAGACTGGAACTACTACGCTGAGAAGACAATTCAACTTGGCTGTAAATGCAGGAGTTTAAAAAATATATATATTTTGAAATACGTGCTTTTATGTTGAAACAAGTAAAACAGGAAGTAGCGCCGGTTAGCTCCGTGAGCTTCACACAGAGACCGAGGAGCACCTGTAACGGTGATGTTACCTGCTAGTTTATTTTTATTTTATTACTCCATGCTTCGTGGTGTTTGCTGTAACTGTGTGAATGTAATGCATTCAACAGACTTTTACAATAATAAAACCTGCGTTAATGCGCGATAAAATATTTATCGCGTTAAATAATTAACAAGTTAACGCGATAATAACGAGTTAACTCGCCCAGCCCTAATTATTATAAATTTTTTGTCTTCATCACTAGTTGTGCGCGGTCTTCTAGATGACATCCTGTCCATTCTGTGGCTTATGGTGCCATTCACAGTAAAATAGACGATAAAGTAGAAAACGCATGCTGTACTGTGATTAACGAGCCACTATTCAAAAGAAGTGTTATGCTTTTGCAGCTTTCAGTCAAATCCATGGTTCAGTCATAACTTCCCATTCCAAAAGACTAAAGAACGGATTGTTAAAAAACATTAAACCATACGTTGTACCTTGTTCCTGCCATTTCAGGTAATAAAACTCTTACTCGAGCCAAGTTTGACTGATAGCTGTTAAAAACTGCTGACAGCAGAAAGATGTAATGTTTGGTATAAACACCGGCGGCCTTCCACTTAATCTGCGTTGGCCTAAACAGAAGCATGCTTTCACACAAACAAAGTCTCAATAGCGGTAAATATGAGTGCTACAAAGCCCACAAAAGCTATGAAAACAGACCTGGCAGCAAATAATATTGCTTATTTTAGAAGTCCACTGAACTTTAGTGCACCACAAAGCCACCAAACCTTCAGCAGAAGCTGATAAACAGAGTTCATCCGGCTGCTTGTTGCTGGAGGCGAGCGTGTCAGCGGTGGTCCCAGGTAAGTGTTGAGGCATGCAGTGGCATATTGCATGTTTCAGGCCTTTGTCCCCTTGTGTGTTTGTGCAGCCCACTGTCTCTGTGTTTGGCAAAAAGAAAAGCCGGTGATCTCAGTCAGTCCAGGGAGGACCCTCACTTACTCTTTCTCCAACAAACGGGACAGAGCCGGAGTGTTCGGCATATGCATGCGTAGCTTTTTCAGTGTTTTCAGGCCCGAGCTTCAGGTCTTACCCCCTCGTCTTGGACATAAAAGGACACATCGCTCAGGGCTTTTTGAGTCCCACCACAGTTTTTTTTATCTTGTCGCGTCAACACGGTTACATGTCGGCCACGATGGTCCCACCCCTTCTCCCATTTATATCCCCTTTCATCCAATGAGAAGCCAAAGCCCCCCCCCCCCCCTCTCCCGGAGAGAGCCAGCCAGCCAGCAGCGCACACATCCCAGGCCTTCATGGTCTCAGTTTAATTACAGTTGCTCCCTATTCCTCTTTCCCTCCTTCTTTAATGTTCACAAAGTCCAATTTTAATCAAATGATTTTACACTTATCATGAAGCTCTAAGTTAGTTCTTGTATTATAGCAAACTACATTTTCTTGTGAGGTTCAGGCAAAAAGTTTTAAATCTCTGGTCGTGTCTTTTATCAAATCAATTTACTGATGGACCAGTATCTAAAAGTGACTTTGAGGTGTTGGGGAAACAGGTCCAGAAATGCTCAAGGAGTACGCCGTATGTTGCTTAACATAACACAAAAGTGTCCATAACACATACAGCATTGACTGTATGTGGCTTTGATGCAGTTCTGTTTCAACCCAACACATGAACTACAGTAATGAAGGATGCGAGATGAGGGAGCCTCTGGTATGGAAGTTTTTCTGTGCCATCAGAGTTTGAATACGAATTTCTAATATTGAATTTTTTACAGCATCAAAATCAGACTTTGAATTTGAAAAACCAACAGTGTAAAAAAAAAAAAATCAATTTCTAACAAAAATCTTGGAAAAAAATTCAACACCTAAAAAAAAATTCAGTGGAAAAAAATTCAACTTGAAAAAATTCAGTGGAAAAAAATTCAACTTAAAAAAATTCATCCAATGGCAGCCAATTAAGTTACGCTCCATTGAATTTTTTGAAGTTTAAATTTTTCCACCGAATTTTAATGTTGAATTTTTTTCACTGATTTTTGTTTTTAGAAATTGATTTTTTTTTTTTTTCACTTGGTTTTTCAAATTCAAAGTCTGATTTTGATGCTGTAAAAATTCAATATTAGAAATTCGTATTCAAACTCTGATGGCACAGAAAAACTTCTATACTCTGGGCGCCATGAAGCAGCCTGCAGGAACATGCTAATCTTATGAGCACACAGACACAGGCATGTAGGTCTCCCCTTAGTGGTCTAACCGCATCTGATGCACCTGATGCCGCCATCAGGCCCTCGAGTCCCTGCTGCAGCTGTACGAGGCCCGGGCCGACTATGAGGAGTTTTGCATCCCGATGTGCATGCTGCCTGCCACCATTAGTAACAATGTCCCCGGCACCGACCACAGTATCGGAGCCGACACGTCGCTCAACGCCATTGTGGAGGTAAGGGCCCAGAGAGAGGCTTTATTGGGGAGATATTAACAGCTGCAGTGGCTCTGCAGCGATGATTAAGACAAAGTGTTTCCGGAGTGAGACGGCGATCAGTGGGATGTCGAAAGCAAAATAAAAACCCAGCATCTGGAGCTACCCCTCAGTTCTTTGGATTTTTTATAGATAGATAGATAGATAGATAGATAGATAGATAGATAGATAGATAGATACTTTATTGATCCCGAAGGAAATTCAAGCATCCAGTAGCAAGACATAATAAAGCAATAAAAATGTTTATACAATCACAAACACTTTAAAAACAATCTTAAGAATTTAAAAAACAATTAAAAAAATTAAAGTGACCAGTGAAGTAAGACGAAGATGAAATATAAAGTATAAAGTGACCAGTGAAAGTCAGAAGTGCCCTCACTGAGAGCTGCTGTGGCGGGAAAGAGTTTGGAAGCAGTGGGACGTGTTTGTATCGAAGCAATAGTTCTCCAGGCTGTCTGAAGGTGTTTCAAAGGTTTTCTTTGGACGGGCTGCTCTTTCACTTATTTTCAGTCGGGTCCTTGAATAGGATAAAATAAAAAAGGCCCCTCGTGTGAGCACTGAACCAGGGTTCTGTCTACATCTAACAACTTGGCAAAGACCCAATTCTGAATTGTATCTTTAGGCACTTTGCTGTTATCAGCCTGTCAGAAAGAATCATCTTTTCCATTTTCTTTAGTTGTATTAATGAAAAATGTCAAAGATAAACAGTTTGACAGGTTTAAAAATGCACTTTAGCACCAAGAGGATAATTCCCAAAGAGCTGTGAGCTGAAAATTTGGCTTATTTCAGCACGGCGTGCAGTGTGTCCTTAAACAAAATCTGAGGCAACTAAAGAAGTGTCAGGCCTAAAGAGCTATCTACAGCAGATGAACAGGATCTGAAAGTGATGTCCTTAAGAAAGAGGAAAACATCCAGCAAAGACCTGACACAGGAGCTGAGAGATGCATCTGGACCTTCAGCTGATCCATCTGCTGTTGGCCCAAGCCTCATCAGAAATGGGCTCCATGGAAGGGTGGCTGTCAGGAAGCCGTTCTTAAGGAAGGGAAACAGGGAGAAAAGGCTGAGCTGTGCCAAAGGACACAAGAAGTGGGCTGAAAATCAGTGGCAGCAGGTCTGATGGAGGGATGAATCCTCCCCAGAGCCCGGAGCTCAACATTACTGAAGCAGTGTGGGATCATGTTGGCAGAGAACGGAACAAAAGGCAGCCCACATCCAAAGAAGAGCTTTGGGATGTCCTTCAAGAAGCCTGGAGAACTATTCCTGAAGACTCCTTACAGAGAGGACAGAAAGCTGGTCTGAGAGGGTTCAGGGCAACATGTAAAGAAATGAGGGGTAATTATTATTGTTATTTCTTAATTTAAAGCTGGAACTCCCAACTAAAAATGGGAGATATTCATTTTTGCTTCTTTTATTAAAAATAAAACCGAGGATTTCATCTTACGACAACGAAAAAAAACAAACCCATTGAACTTGAATTGTACGTTTATGGGTGAAAAGCTGCCAGAAAAAGTCTGAGTTTAGCTCCACATAACCCCGAGTCAGTCCTGCGAAGAAGAACGAGCCAACAGAAGCTAAAGCACAGTCTGACTGTGAGTACATATTTTGCTGATTTCAGAAAGACACCAGCGCACCTGCATGTCAGTGGCTGCTCTTGTGTTTTACTAATGAAGCAGTTATGTGCTGATAAAGTTTGTGTTTGAAGTCGCTGTGATTGTTTTTCAGAGCCTGGTTTTATGTGCTTTACGCTTGGTCCCGGGTGGGTGAAGTCCCTCGATCTTAGACCACCGCAGAACGTTTCTGAGGGGTTTCTGAGAGGTTACGTGTGTTTGGAGTCGGTGGACTTCACTCATCTGATCAGAACAAAGAAGTGCACAGGTCGACTTTGATTGCATCCAGATCCTGATTGAACGATTTCCTTCTCCTTCCTCATCATCCCTGCTTCTCAGGGTGAAAAACTTGGCCTGCTAAAGATTAACTGAGCTTCTCTGTCACACAAGAAGCTATAAATCACAAGGCAAAAGTTTGCAATGTTAAAGTCAACCTGTGCATCACTGACAGAATGATCTGCAGCTATTTTATTCACTTTAAAGTAGAGCTGCTACTCATTTTTCCAATTACACTGGAAAAAATGTCCCTCCAAATATAAGTAAGAAAAACAACAACAAATACGAGACGTTTTTGCTTGAAATAAGCGAAAATAAATCTGCCAATGGAACTAGGGAAAATCGGCTTGTCAAGATTTCTTGAAATAAGATGTGATATTTGGGACTTTTGAGATAAAAGTGATCTTGAAATTAGCTTAAAAACCTCTTCAAATGTCAAAAAAAAGCTTGTTTCATATGAAATCCGACTCAAAACAAGATGTTTTCAAGACTTTTTCATTTAACAAGATATTCCAGATGTATTGTCTTCAAACAAGTCCCTATATCTGGCTGAAATAGTACTTGTTAGGCAGTTGTGTCTTATATTAAGTTTAATGAGATATTTTGACTAGAAATGAGACAAATATACTTGGTAAGACTTTGATTTTTTCCAGTGTACCTCTTATTCTCGTAATAGATTACTGAAAAACAAATCCAAAGCATCTGAGAGATGATGGCACACAAGCCTTAAATTGACTGAATGAGTAACTTTATTGATCCTGTTTTTTGGCGTCTCAGCTCTACTTTAAACAGCAGAACTATTCTGATTGTTTTATAACTATACACCCTGTGTGCGTGTGAACCAGACATGTGACCGCATCAAGCAGTCGGCCAGTGGCACCAAGCGGCGGGTGTTCATCATAGAGACCATGGGGGGCTACTGCGGCTACCTGGCCACGGTGGGGGGTCTGGCCGCAGGGGCCGACACCGTCTACATCTACGAGGAGCCGTTTGACATCCGCGACCTGCAGGTCAGACAGATTTTTAGTCCTCTTCTATGTCATAAAGAGCTTTGGTGTTTGTAGATCCGCAGGTTTAAATTCGTGTTGCACACATTTTTTCCCCTCCTTCCGAACAGAGCAGCACAGACTGTTCTCACTGTTCATGTGAGCGTTGCTGCCCGGGGCGGGGCAGTGATTTTAAATGTAAACACGACGCTGAAGTTGGTATCCGATTCATAAATTAAATGGATGGGCATAAAGGGCCATTTTACTGCATTTTATGTTTGTATTTTGATCACACCAAACTAGATCCTGTATGGAAACTACAATAGTTACACTGCTCAAATCTGGATGGAATTATTCTAAAGAGGGTACAGAGTCTTTAAAACACATTTTATGATTTGTTAAAACTTTATTTGGTCATTGAAAATTCAAAAAGGTGAAATCATCTTGCTGTAAAAGTGGGGGTGTTTCCCCCACGGGTGCGGCGCCCATGGTTGCTGCAGTCTGTCAGTCAGTCACTGCCGCTGCCTGGATGCTCAAGAGGCTGCAGGTGACCCGGATTACAGCCATCTTAATGAAGCGACTTATTAATAACCTCTGAGCTGCATCATTTATTCCATAACAGTCGGATCCCTTCAGGTGATTAGAGACGTCAGGACCATCAGTGTTTGTTGTCACGGACGCGTGGCCGCACAAACATGTGCCTCTCTCCAGCTTGTTTGACCTCATTTTTACCTTTATACACCACCTTTTTACCTTAATGTGCTATTTTAGGCAAGGCATCTTTATTTATACAGCGCATTTCATACCACAGGCAACTCAATGTGCTTTACATAAAGACAAGGCATTTAAAAGAACAGCATAAAGCAGCATAAAAACAAACAATTTAAAGAGAATAAAAAAATAGAATAAAAATTAAAACACAGTTAAAATCAATCAAAGAAGAGGGGAAAAAGAAAAATATAAACTCAACCATAAGCACACGGAAAGAGAAATGTTTTTAACCTGGATTTAAAAGTGCTTACAGTTGGGGCTGATTTCAGTTCTGCTGGTAGTTTGTTCCAGTTGTGTGCAGCATAACAGCTAAAAGCTGCTTCACCGGGTCCAGTCTGAACTCTGGGCTCCACTATCTGACCTGAGTCAGCAGACCTCAGAGCTCTGCTGGGTTTATACTCTACCAGCATGTCATTCATGTATTCTGGACCTAAACCGTTCCGTGATTTGTAGACGAGCAGCAGAACTTTAAAATCTATTCTGTATCTGACCGGGAGCTGATGTAAAGACTTGAGATCTGGGGTGATGTGATCTTTTAGTTGCCTGAAGTCTAACAAGTATAGTATTTCTGAGTGGAAATGCCACAAAGTCAAAGCATTTATTACAAATAAGCTAAGAACATCTGTTTGCCACACAGGATTTGCTTTAATTCTCTTTAATTCAGCAGAACTCTGCTGCTCGAGTCCTCACTAAGACCAGAAAAGTGGAGCACATCAGTCCAGCTCTGAGGTCTTTACACCGGCTGCCTGTCCATCAGAGGATAGACTTTAAAGTTCTGATGCTGGTCTATAAAGCTCTGAATGGTCCAGGACCAGAATGCATCAGTGACCTCCTGACCCAGTATGAACCTTCCAGACCCCTCAGCTCATCTGGATCCGGTCTTCTATCAGTTCCCAGAGTCAGAACCAGACATGGAGGAGCTGCATTCAGCTTCTATGCTCCACATGTCTGGAACAAACTCCCAGAAAGCCTCAGATCAGCTGAAACACTCAGTGTATTTAAGTCCAGGTTGAAGACACACCTATTTTCAGCTGCATCTGAATAAAGCTCCAAATCTGAAGCTTGAGTTTCAAAACTTAATCACATTTTAACTCCTGATTTTATCTATTGTTCTTATTTCTTTCTTTTTTGTTTAAAATTTAAATCAGGCTTTTTACTTCTACTGTTTTAATGTCTCTGTAAAGCACTTTGAATCACCCTGTAGTTGAATTGTGCTACACAAATAAAGTTGCCTTGCCTTGCCTTAATTATATTGAAAAATCCTCCAAATGTTGTCCTCACAGTGAGGAAACCTTGCAGCAACCTTGTCTTTGGGAGCAGTAGGAGCGGATAAGGCGCCCCCCAGTGGAGCAAACCTTGCCTCGCGCCTCTCTCTCCGTCCTGCACGGTGATGAGACCGAGGCAGGTGACTCGTGCAGGTTTGCACGCCGCGGTCGCTCCGGTTTCATGCTTTGTTCTGCGTTTTCAGGCCAACGTTGAGCATCTGACGCAGAAGATGAAGACGAGCATCCAGAGAGGCTTGGTGCTCCGGTGAGTTGCACTCCTTTCTGTTTTAACGCTGCTTTTGTTTCCTCGCTTCTTCACTCTGACACACAAATGCTTCAGTCTTTGGGGGGGGGGGGGGGTTTGCAAGTAAGTGTGTGTGGAGTGAAGAAAAGGGGCGAAAATGTTGCCTCTGCAGTCACTGTTTGTTTTCCAGTAAAATGCATGAAAACAGTTTAACATCAGGGACCCTACACACTTTCTATCATGTCCTCTATTGTGGTTATTTTAGTCCTCTGCACCACAATGCTGTTTAAATTGCTCCCAGCAGGACAGAGGTCTGTGGAAATAGGACGAATGTAATAGTTTGGATGGAGGGTAGGTGACATTGTGAGTCGGTGCTTAGGGCCGCACCTGCATAATTATTTATTAGGAGACGCTCTGAAAGACGTTGGTCTATAGTGAGTGTGTCTGTGGGCAGCACTGGAAAAAAATGCTCCTTCAAAAATAATTTAAAAAAAACAACAAATCCAAGACGTTTTGGCTTGAAATAAGCAAAAAAATCTGCCAATGGAACGAGTGAAAATCAGCTTGTTAAGATTTCTTGAAATAAGATGTGATATTTAGGACTTTTGAGTTAAAAGTGACCTTGAAATTAGCTTAAAAACCTCTTCAAATGAAAAAAAAAAGCTTGTTTCATGTGAAATATGACTCAAAACAAGATGTTTTCAAGACTTTTTCATTTAACAAGATATTCAAGATGTATTGTATTAAAACAAGTCCCTATATCTGGCTGAAATGATACTTGTTAGGCAATTGTGTCTTATATTAAGTGTAATGAGATACTCAATGAGACAAATATACTTGGTAAGATTTAGATTTTTATCCAGTGTGTAGTGGACAGCAGGCAGAACTAGTTCATTTCAACTTATTCCTTAATTAGGAAGACACAGACGGTAAATCTGAGCACTGCGTGGAGCCGCTTTCACACCCTCTGCCTCTGCTCTCGTTGCTCTGCGTTTCAGCAACGAAAGCTGCAACGAGAACTTCACCACCGACTTCATCTACCAGCTGTACTCCGAGGAGGGCCGAGGTGTGTTCGACTGCAGGAAGAACATTCTCGGTCATATGCAGCAGGTTGGGAACGCACACTTTACTGCACCTGCGTCAGGCACAGAACAATAAAGCAAGCGAGATCCACTCATTCTTTCCTACCAGGATGTTAAATGTAAATGTACTTTATTTATACAGCCCTTTACAGACAATCCTTATGATGTACCAAAGTGCTTTACAGCAGGTAATAAATAAAGAGAAGAATAAGTAAAAACAAATAAAAACAATAAAAGAACAGTGAAAGCAATAAAATACAACAAAATTGATAAAATACTACTGGGTATTAAAAGCAATCCTAAATGAGTAGGTTTTATATTAGGTGAATTTAGTAAAAAATAGTGGAGTGATTGTGATGTAATCAGTGTGTTGTACAGTCTGCACTTCTCTGATATCGCTCTTTTGAATGAAACACAGCTGTATTGAATATCATTTTTACATAAACTACTCATTTCAACATGAAAAAGATTCCAAAACATCTTTTTAAACCCTTTCTTCTATCGAATTCCATTCCAATCAATGTTAAATACTTACTTGACTGGAAAACTATGTTTATGCAAACATATAAATTCAGTGAATAAAAACAAAACTACAGTTTTTATTCATTTTGAGGGACTTTCTAGTTGTATTCTGACTGTGGTATTTCACTGAACTTACATTTAAGTTGCAGACAACAACAGTTTGCTGCTTAAATGTTTTTTTTAAAGAGACAGGACTACTTTTAACTTCAAATAACAAATATAAAATTGTTATTTCCACATTCCAACTGGGGAAAAAATGAAACAGGCAATTAGAGGTCAATCAGAGGTTTTCTACTTAGGATATTAAACTTTAAACAAAGTCCTGCTCAAGAATTATTAGCTAAACTTATTCTAAGACAATTTTGTTGTTAATAAATAAGCAAAAAGCACGAGTTTTTGACCCTCCACTTCCAAGATCCAGCAAATACAACAGGATTTACCTCAAGAGTCGGGTGGATAGAAAGACGTGGAGGTTGGATAATTCATTGCAAATCTGAGGCTGTTAGCAGAAGAGACATTTTAAAACCAGCGCAGGGTTGTGTTTACACTGAAGAGCACATGTTGCTCTCTCTTGTGATGAGTAACACAAACAGATTCTATTCTTCCATTTCTCAGGGAGGAGCTCCATCTCCTTTCGATAGAAACTTTGGCACCAAAGTCGCAGCTAAAGCCATACAGTGGATCACACGCACCCTCAAGGAGTCCTACAAAGGAGGTGAGTCAAGACTTAAGTGCTTGAGTGGATTTTCCGGGGTCCATCAGCGGTCTTTGCTTGATTAAATGCAGCTTGTTGTGCCTCGGATTAAAAAAAAAAACTAAAAACAAATGGTGCTTCTTCTCTTCAACGCAGGAAGAGTGTTTGCCAACTCCGAGGACACCGCCTGCCTGCTGGGGATGCGGCGCAGAGCTATGGTCTTCCAGCCCGTGTCACAGCTCCGGGAGGAAACTGACTTTGTGTAAGATCAACTTTCACATTTCATTCACAACATTTCAGAGCTCAGACAGAATAGCAGTAAAATGGAGACTGGGCGGGTGCCAAAATACCTACATTTTGATTTACACATGTAGAGGAATCGTTGACGGGAAGATGTTCTGAGTACCAGAGATATTAAAATGTTATTAAAACTATCAGAATAAATGCTCACAGATACTAAAATGGGTTTATTGAACTCTTAAATATGATGCTTTTCCTAAATAAACTCATCTTCTGCATCTGACTTGCTTTATGTTGGATTTGACAGAATAGAAACGTGTGTTTTTATAAGGAAGTTTCAGGATTTTAAGGTCTTATTGCACTGAAGCTAATGTGCGAATTTAACGGGTTGAGGAAAATACACCTTTCACTTTACTTTGGTCTTCTTCGTCATCTCTGTGCCGTCAGTTGTGTGCGTGAAAGTGAAGCTGCAGCAAAGGCCATTATTCAACAGAACATCAGTTATTTCATGTCCGGACTCTCTTAAAAAGTAGATCATATGCCAAATTTAGCCCAGCCGCCACTGTGCATGCCTGTTAATGTGACAGCAGCAGCTCACACTGTGACGTGCTGAGAGCTTGAATATTTCTAGATCCAGAGGTTGCCATCGCCATCAATGGTGATCTCACCCAAATGGAAAGCAAAGTGGCAGCGAGCGGCGGGTTTAGTGCAGGGACGTTGCCGGGCATACAGCTGTACAGGGGCCCAGGCCCCCAGCCAGAACCCCACCCACCAACACTGCCGTACTGTTTTCAGAAAATCTGCCTGTACTGGATGCATAAGAACATTTATTCAAATTTGCATAAACCTCAACAGGTTTAACAGAGCTATACACTGGAAAAAATGCCCCTCCAAAAATAAGTAAGAAAAACAACAAATAAAAGCAAAAAAAGCTGCCAATGGAACTAGTGAAAATCGGCTTGTCAAGATTTCTTGAAATAAGATGTGATATTTAGGACTTTTGAGATAAAAAGTGATCTTGAAATTAGCTTAAAAACCTCTTCAAATGTCAAAAAAAGCTTGTTTCATGTGAAATCCAACTCAAAGCAATTTGTTTTCAAGACTTTTTCACTTAACAAGATATTCCAGATGTATTGTCTTAAAACAAGTCCCTATATCTGGCTGAAATAGTACTTGTTAGGCAGTTGTGTCTTATATAAAGTGTAATGAGATATTTTGACTAGAAATGAGACAAATATACTTGGTAAGACTTTGATTTTTTTCCAGTGTAGGCTATCCAAGCAAATAAAAACACCTTTGAATTCAGCCATTTAGCTTTTCGATTCCTCCTTCTGTAGCTCATCAAACATAATCAAGTGAACCTTTTACAAGAGGCAATATTACTAAAAAACACAGTATGCACAGTGTTACAATCTTCAACAGATCAACAGATACAAAATAATGAACAATATTTCAGTCCAGGTCCTGAACATTTTAAACTTTTAAACTAGCCAAAATGTGTGGGCTACTATCCGCTGATAAATATGATGAGCGGGCCGCAGTATCTTGCCTTCCAACTCCAATTTCGAGCGCTACGCGTCACACACGGTCCATTCGCTGAACATGCACAGACGCACCCAAAGCCTGCGAATACGACCTCTTCACTTCACTATTTGGTAGACCTGTGCAGCATTAAAGGAGGTTATGTGGTTGAAATAGGGAAAATCGGGTCTATGTTACTCCTTCTTGGCACATCAATCGTAGCGTAGTCTGAAGGATGTATGTGGGAATTTTTACAGGGGCACAACGCATGTTCACAGGGGCCCGTGCCCCGGTAAAAAGTTTCTGGAGACGTGCCTGGTTTAGTGCCTGAGTCAAGTCTCATCCCCAAACTTTCTCCTTTCAGCCACAGGATCCCTAAAGAGCAGTGGTGGCTGAAGCTCCGCCCTCTGATGAAAATCCTGGCCAAGTACAAGACGAGCTACGACGTCTCCGACTCCGGCCAGCTGGAGCACGTGACCCGGGTCCGGCCCAAAGAAAGCGACCTGTCAGCCGCCATCTGAACCGCCACACTGCTGCCGGCTGAAAGCTTAAAGCTCCACCCCCCCAACCTCCCCAACCTCCCCCCAACCTCCCCAAAGGAAACAGGCTTCATGAATCGGTGACAGCTGCTCCCACAATGACTGATCGACTGCGAATATTTTATGGTAGAATTTAAGACAGGTACACTTAACAAAGGCACGTTCCATATTTAAGATCAGGTTAAGGTTAAGGAGAAGTCATTTGGAAACACTTCTATAAGTCTAAACTAACAACTCACGTAGTATTATCCGGATCCCCAAAGTTACACCTAAATATAAAATCTAATATATATGCACTCCTCGTGATGTAGCCTTTTAGTTTTAGCTCAAAAGATGTAGCCACCTTCTTCTTCTTTTCTTTAATTAAAACACCTTAATGAGCAAACATCTGGTGGTTTTAAGTCTGGCTTTTCTCTCTTGTTTTTTTTTTCTACCGCACTTTGAGCTCCATTATATATGTAAACCCCTAAAGCTGCTTTTAAAACAGGGAAATTACGCCAGGAGGATCACACGCACTCTCAATGCTGTCCACACCTCGATATTAAGAGGCTGAAAACCCCCCAAAGGAAGACGTGTAGTGAGGCTTCAGGACGAGCCGGTCGTGTCGTGTACGTGTGTTGTGTCGTTGCCTTTGCTGATGTATGCACCCCGGGCTTTCCATGTGGCACCTTATAGCGGTTATTTGTGAGTAGGGTCCTGCCGGCCGTCGCCGTACGTTGGCAGCGAAGTGGAGAATATCTGAAACTGCACGACGTTATTCGATGTGTGTTCTGTCACAGAGTAAATAAAGCATTTGTGTGGAAACCCCAGAGTTTTTGTTTTGTGTTAACGAGTCTCTTTTCTTTTCTTTAGCAAATAGTGGAGAACCTGGTTAAAAGGGTTACTTTGAAGAAGCATTTTATAGTTCAGATGTGGAGAGTTCCATCTCCGTCCTGATGAAACAGAGTTTAACTAAAATGTTACCGTCCAATGGACCAAACATGACTCAGAGGTTTCTGCTTGGGCCGAAGTTCAGCAAATTAAGTTCATCCTCAGTTCCTGTGGTCAGGACGCAATATACAGGGTACTACTTAAACACAGAGGGTACTAATTAAATACAGGATACTACTTAAACAGGGAGTACTACTTGAACTCAGGGTACAACTTACACACGGGGTACTACTTACTCAGGGTACTACTTAAACGCAGTGTACTACTTACACACGGGGTACTACTTAAATACAGGGTACTACTTAAACAGGGAGTACTACTTACACACGGTACTACTTACACAGGGTACTACTTAAACGCAGTACTACTTATTTACAGGGTACTACTTAAAGCGGCTCCTCAAGCTTTAATTGGCGGCTCGCACTCGCAAAGTAGCTGATAACAATATGCTAACAATAACTATACATTTTTTCAAATAACATACAACGAATACTGCACAATAAGTATTTTTATTAAGTTTGCGTTTTTGTAGTATTAAGTATTTTTATTAAGTATTAATTAAGGCTTAATGGTGTTTCCTAAAGGGGGAACTGTTAAACCTGGCAACGCAGCCCGCTTAAACCACCGTCACACTGACCGCAGAGCACGCTAGCTCCTTTAGCCAGCATGAGATGCAGGCACAATGGATCGGTTTTTGATTTTAAAAAATAAAAGGGCAAAAACCAGCACAAAAACCATGCTCATCTTGAATGTCTCACTATGATTACAACAACAAACTACAAATACAACATGAAGAAAGTCAAGGACATGCACGCCAGCTTCTGCTCATCCCAGTATTAAGGTAAATGTGGTCTTAATTGAAAATGTATTGGCTGTGTTTTCTTTTTTTGTGGGATGTTTTATATGTAGAAATGCATATTTGTAAAAGGGGACTTTAGTATGTTGTGGTAAAAGTGGCTCTTCCCTTGATTTTTCTCTGCCAATGTGGCTCTTGTGAAAAAAAATAGTGAGTATCACTGACTTAAAGAGAGGAACAAATCTCTGAAAGAGGAGGAAAAAAACAACAAGAAATAGATGATGCCGACGTTTTAATGACAAAAAGCTTTGAACAAAACAGAACTCATCCAGATTTTGTATTCAATATGATAACCTAACAGTTCATTTTCATGATTATAAATACATAACGGAATAAAAAAAGTCATTATCTGAACTACCATCTGAAACACTTTCCTCATCTCTGTACGGTGCGCTTCAGATTCCAAACGTAACAGCTGTGAGTGGGTTTTCAGTACATAGTCTGTTCAACACGAGTGTTTAATTCTTCAAAAAGTATTATTTTAAAACCCACGAAGGGTCTTTCTTGATTGCATCGTTCTCTGGGCCGAGCATGGCGACGCCACATGTCCTCTGACCCACACCGAGGTACCTGCAGGAAACAAAAACACCCGTTTTTTAATGCCTTTTATTCCAATTCTTCTTCGCTGACGCTGTAAAAAGAAACAGAATTCGAGCATTTGACCGTTTTACCTTTCGGCCACGTCCACCAGACTTTTATGGTCGACGGCGAAGAGTCGCTCTCTGTGACTCTGCTTCATCTCGTCCGTGATACCATTGAGAAAGCAGCCGATTCCTGCACCACGAACACATGGAGGATGTAAGATGTGTTAATTATTAACTCTAAAATGACGGAATCACAGATACAACTGAGCGGAAAAAACAAAAAACTCAGAGAAACTCGGCTTCTGAAAAGCAATCCAGATTCATTACATTTAATGCTGCCCAAAGTATATTTTAAATTGGGCTGGGCGAGCTAACTCGTTAATTATTTAACACGATAAATGTTTTATCGCGCATAAGCGCAGGTTTTATCAATTTTATTTTATTATTGTAAAAGTCTGTTGCTCACAGGCTTTTATTTTGTAAAAGTCTGTTGCTGTCTGCTGCGTAACCGGAAAAGAAAGTAATCTGTGGATCCACCAAACATGGAGAAGGGTACGGAACTTTTACTCGGCCATTTTCATTTTAAAGTTCTTCCAGACGGCGGAGTCGACAGAACCAAAGTCATCTGTAAACGTTGCCAAGTTGAATTGTCTTCTCAGCGTAGTAGTTCCAGTCTAAAATATCACTTAAAGGCAAAACACACAACTGATAGCAGCAAGTCATTCAAGGAAACAGACAGTGGAGCGAGGCTTCTACATAAAAACTACAGAAAGATGCTGATGTTAAAAGTGTGTTTGCACAACAAATGTTATGGCACTTTCATTCATATGGCAGCACATTTAAGACAAAACTAAATGCTAAACGTTATACACTACTTTTAAATTCATTTTTGGATTTTACGTACAAATGCAATTAATCGCGATTAATCAGGGAAATCATGTGATTAATTAGATTAAACATTTTAATCGTTGCCCAGCCCTAGTTTTTATTTATTTAACTAGATAAGGTTGGATATCAGCTAAATTTTTTGTAATATTCCAAGAAAACTATAGCTTCCATTTAGAATCCTTGTGGCAGCCAATCCTATAAAACCTCCGTCAGTATAAAACCGTATATAAACAATATAAACAGTATTATTTGTAATATTAAAATAGTATTTCATGTGAATTCAGCTGCTGTTTGGATGCCCTGTTATCCACTCTTTGGGGTGTCTCACCCTTGTTTGCGGGGGCCACAGGTGAGTCAACAGCTGAGAAGACTGACAGTTTGGCTTCGTCGATGTCTTGTTGAGTGAACTGCCCTGATTTCGCCCAGGCGACACCTTTACGAAACGCAGATAACGTCTGCGTTGAGTTTGGATCCCTTTGGGCACAGAGGAGACATAAACTGAGGTCAACACACAATCAGAACACATTGGTTGGTCTGTAAAAATGTAGAAAACTAACTTATTTCCTCAGAACTGTTAGTTTTTTCCCCCCCATTTAGCTGAAAAGTTTTGATCAGGGAGAAAAATATTCAACAGACATTAACTGGAAATGATCCAGTGCAGCTTCAGCTTGTGTTTTATCCACTGAGCCACCAGAGCAGCCCGACAATAAAACCAGCAAAGACTTGCATCTTCCATTTAGATCACCAAATAAATAATCCGCTCCATTTGTACACAGAAGAATCTAAAAACCCGTCAGAACCCGATGCATCATCAGTAGGATTTTACTCTTAAAAGTGTACCTCGAAACATTACAACAACAAACTACACTTCCACTGCAATGATGTCCAAAGGTGAGCCCTTCTCAGTAAACGGTGGCCCACCTGTAAGAGTAAAAGGAGAACAGACCGCCTCCTCCCATCCTGGCTCCGCCCCCATAGGCCCCACCTTTCTCCCGGATCTCGCCATGGAGATATTTCGCCGTCATCATTCTCGCCAAGATGCACAGACTGAAAGACAGAGAGCGGTAACAAGACTGAGGACGTGAAAAGGAACTTAAAGGGATAGTTCCCCTCTTTTGACATGAAGCTGTATGACATGCCATACTAGCAATATCATTTATGAACATTTTCTTACCCCCTGCTGCGTCCTGTGAGCCGAGTTCCGGCCTCGTTTTGGTGTTGACGAAAGTAGTCCGGCTAGTTGGCTGGGATTTAAAAAATAAAGCGTTTTGCTTTTCAAAACAATATGCGTTCAAAAGAGTAATACATTTGTATCACAAAATCGTTCTCCAGGAAAAAGTCAGACCTCACAATCGCTTGGCACTATTTTCTCTCCCTTCGTATCACTGCCTGCTGCCGCCTGCCGACAGCCGCGCCTGTTATGGTGTTTACTGCTCGGAAGCAGGGGACTTCTCGGTCTGCGCAGCAGGCAGTGATACGAAGGGAGAGAAAATAGTGCCAAGCGATTGGGAGGTCTGACTTTTTCCTGCACAAAGATTTTGTGTGGCAAATGTATTACTCTTTTGAACGCATATTGTTTTGAGAAGCAAAACGCTTTATTTTTGTGGCCCCAGCCAACTAGCCGGACTACCTTCGTTAACACCAAAACGAGGCTGGAACTCGGCTCACAGGACGCAGCAGGGGGTAAGAAGATGTTCATAAATGATATTACTAATATGGGATGTCATACAGCTTCATGTCAAAAGAGGCAAACTATCCCTTTAATGTAAGTGTGTTAGGTTAAATAAGGTGAGATACAATGCCGTTACAGAGCTGGATTACCTGGCATAATCCTGGTGGGAGAACGGCACCGTGCGGATACACTCGCTGATGAAGTTGACAGGGAAGGGCATCTGGAAGAAGGTTTTCATCTGGCACGGCTGGAAGTTTGGCTCCTTCAAAGTAAAACAAGCACAAATGGAGACTTTATATAAGATCAAAGATCACTTTTACTCCTTTAAACATGTGCGATGGCACTCTGTGGCAGACCTGCAGATGAACTTACAGTCAGCAGTTTTCTACTTGGACCAGATTCATTCAGAGGGTCGAGTGGCTTCTGGAAGAAAAGATAAAAAAAGAAACATGAAAGTGAGCAAAGGAATCTCATTTCTTTTTCCTACACGAGGCGATATTACAGCTCACCTGAATAATATTTGTTCTTATGGATTTGCGTTCTTTTCTGTTTACAGCCACGTCCTTCATAAACGTCTCCAACTGCGCTGCTGTGTGTGATATCTTCTGTGGAGTTGCATTGATTGCACACCTGTAAGGATATGGATCAGGTGAGATGTGCTGGTTACACACTCTGGAAAAAAGTTCTGCAGTTATACAAACACAAGTAAACAGCCTCAGGACCCAAACGGGCCTCTGCTTGGCTCAAAGAGCATCCCAACTACTGGAGAATTTCAGCCGTGTAGAGCGAACTCGCCTCATGTTGTCTGGGTTGAGAAGGTGTTTCTTGATCCTGGGTAACGTTCGGATGACTTGGCTGAGGTCTGGCATTTCTGCTATCCGCTTCATAAACTTCACCTAATGTTTAAAGAACAGCAACAAACTGAAACATCACCTCTAAAGCTGACAAATGTGCATAAAAATCACTATTGTACAGATTTCTGAAACCAATAAAGCTGATGCTGCAGCAGAATGATGGCTGCACAGACGATAAAGCAAAAGTACCTGTTCCATCCCACCAAAAGTCTCCTGGAGGTCTCCTGCTGGTGTCAGGTGACGGCCCGCCCTGGTCATGGCATACATGTGACCAGAGTAAGAGATCCCATTGGCCAGCTCCTGAGCTGCCATCATCACCAACACTCTCAGGCGCTCTTCATTGTCAAAGTGGGGGCTAAAATGACGAGAAAAGATCAACGTTAGCCATCGTTTCTTTGCAAAAAAACTGAGCCGTGATTGTCTGATCAGAGGGTGCCGGAGGTGACACGGTCAAAAGGACCTGTTGAACAGGTCGCTCCACAGCTGGAACATGTGGGGGAGGTTCCTCTCCAGGCAAGAGGAGAACAGGAGGATGCCCTGAAAAAGGAAGCAAAAATTTGTTTTCAGGATATCTAATTTATTTTCAATTTATTCAGCCACGCAATGAGGAAAAAACCCACAAATTTCCAACTTCCTGCTTTGCATGCCTTTGCCTTTCAGCTCTCATATGAAAGCTACGTTCAGTAAGGACTGACCTGCTCAAATGTGTCCATATGTGTGGAGTCGGGGATGACCTGAGTGGAAACAGACATGCCCCCTGTTCTCAGCTCCATCTGCTGCGCCTGTTGCCTGTAGTCTAGGGTCCCACAGCCCATCCTAATCAACACACACACACAAAACTATTTCACATCTGTTGCACTTTCTTTTGATTGATTGATGTTCTGCAGTCAGTTGAGGTCATGCAGGCCATTCATTTAAACTCTAAGAAGTACCGGACTGCTTTGAGGACGTTGGAAATTACACTTCTGAACCTACAAAAATTAAACTTAGAGGCCCGCGAGGCTCCGCACTCTCTGAGCCCGCGAGGCTCCGAGGCTCCGCACACTCTGAGCCCGCGAGGCTCCGCACACTCTGAGCCCGCGAGGCTCCGCACACTCTGAGCCTCTCTGAGCCCGCGAGGCTCCGCACTCTCTGAGCCCGCGAGGCTCCGCACACTCTTGAGCCCGCGAGGCTCCGCACACTCTGAGCCTCTCTGAGCCCGCGAGGCTCCGCACACTCTTGAGCCCGCGAGGCTCCGCACTCTCTGAGCCCGCGAGGCTCCGCACTCTCTGAGCCCGCGAGGCTCCGCACTCTCTGAGCCCGCGAGGCTCCGCACTCTCTGAGCCCGCGAGGCTCCGCACACTCTGAGCCCGCGAGGCTCCGCACACTCTGAGCCCGCGAGGCTCCGCACACTCTGAGCCCGCGAGGCTCCGCACACTCTGAGCCCGCGAGGCTCCGCACACTCTGAGCCCGCGAGGCTCCGCACACTCTGAGCCTCTCTGAGCCCGCGAGGCTCCGCACTCTCTGAGCCCGCGAGGCTCCGCACTCTCTGAGCCCGCGAGGCTCCGCACTCTCTGAGCCCGCGAGGCTCCGCACACTCTTGAGCCCGCGAGGCTCCGCACACTCTGAGCCTCTCTGAGCCCGCGAGGCTCCGCACACTCTTGAGCCCGCGAGGCTCCGCACTCTCTGAGCCCGCGAGGCTCCGCACTCTCTGAGCCCGCGAGGCTCCGCACTCTCTGAGCCCGCGAGGCTCCGCACTCTCTGAGCCCGCGAGGCTCCGCACTCTCTGAGCCCGCGAGGCTCCGCACTCTCTGAGCCCGCGAGGCTCCGCACTCTCTGAGCACGCGAGGCTCCACACTCTGAGCCTTCTCTGTTCCAGCTCTCCTAATAACGCTGCCCTTCAATGTTGACTCACTTGGTGAGAATGCCGCAGAAGAGCGGGACATAGAGCCTGAGATCCTCTGGCAGGGTGTTGAGGCTGCACATGGCTCGGAAGTAAACCAAACCGTTGGTGGGCTGCTCGCAGTACTGAACCGGCACAGCTCCTTCGAAGGTCAGAAAAAAAGCATCGTCAGACACAGACAGCTCAGCTCTCATCAGACGGTCAGTGAGCAGGAAGAGTTCTGTCGTACCCGCCGTGCTCATGTGAAAAGGAGTGATGGGTATGGTCGGCTCGATGTCGGACACTCTGAGGGCAGGCAGACAGGAGGCGTCCTGCGTTTTACTCTGAGCAGCCAGAAGCTCCAGACCTTTAAATACATGATGGAAGGTTACTAAGCACAAACGCTTAAAAGAAACTTTATTTTCTTCCTTTCTAAACGTACATAAAGCAGGGGGCACACCTGAGAAAAGTTAACACACATGCTGTCCAACCTGACACTGAGTTTCCAGAAAAGTGAAACCGTTGTTACCCTTGTCGTAGATCTCCTTTCTGTCGCTGTCGGACAGACCGTGGATCTTTTCCTCAAGCTTCTTCTCCTCAGCTCGGGCTTGTTTCTCCAGGTAGGCCTCGTCTGGGCTCATAGACAGAGTCAGTCGGTGGGTGTTCTCCTGCGTGGTTGGTGAGTAGCAGAGCAGCACAAAGTACCATTAAACCCTGATAGCGACTCTGCTATGACCTTTCTAACCAGAAATAACGTTAGTGCTGCTGGTTGTCGTTCTCCCTTACAAAGGATGCTGCACGGCAGCTTTTACTTACCCTAAAGTAGTGTTTTACTTTGTCCTGGAGGAAGCGAGGGTTTTCCTCCAGAGCCTGTCTGAATTTGGCAACGTTGTCGCTGATTCGCAGCAGCTCCACAGGGTCGCCATTGTGGTTCCAGGATGAAGCTACATACTAACAAAATATCCAGAAAGCAGCGTCAGAGACGAGAGAATAAAGATGGAGTCAAAAAATGATTAAACAAACAATAACGGCTTCATTTCAATGAGGAATTTCACAGCTTCCCATCTGAACCGCATCAAATACTGATTTAATGCGGTTTCTTCTGGTGAATATCAATACTGGAAAAAGACAAAGGTCTCTAGAAATACAGCGAGACACCCAAAGGGAAGGAAAACAACAAAACTAAGAACAGCTGTTGACAGAAAATCATCTTCCAGGACAATAACTGAGACTGAGTAACTTTCTTAACTTTAGCAGAAATATACAGAGAAGCAGATAAGAAACAAGTTTAGGACTTTGAACTCAGAGAATCCAGCTAACACGCCACCTACGTGCAGGCTTCTGATTGTGTGTATCTGTGAGATCGAACTGAGGGTGAAAGATAAAAAGAGTGAACTCACCGAGGCCAGAGACAGGCCGAAATTTGTGGACTGATGTTTCATCTGAATCTCAATCTTATGAAGGAGAGCCTCGATCCTCTCCTCCTCAAAGCCGTTCCTGTGTTAGGTGACAAGTTACATGCTGCGATTTTTATTCTATTTATTACTGCTGCACACTTCTCTTAATCATGTACCTACGGTGGACAGGCTCCTGTGTTCACTTAGACTAAAAATTCTATTTCCAAATTAGGGTTAAAGAAAAGGGGAAAAAAAGAAAATGATAGATTTAGATGATGCCTGGTAAAAGAATTTAAAGAAATACAATAATTAAAATGATTAGAAACAAGCAACAGTCCAGATAAATTCAAAGATATCGTGCAGATTTCATGCATAGACGTATGAGAAAAGAAATGTTTTTTAACCTGGATTTAAAAATGTCTCCATTTGGTGAAAGTTTAATCTCCACTGGCAGTTTGTTCCACTTGTTTGCAGCATAACAGCTAAATGCTACTTCTCCATGTTTAGTCTGGACTCTGGACTGGACCAGCTGACCTGAGTCCTTGGATCTAAGGTTTATATTATCTGAACAGATCACAGATGTAAACAATCAGCAGGCTTTTAAAATCTATTCTGTGACTGACTGGAAGCCAGAGTAAAGATTTTAAAGCTGCTGTGATGTGTTCAGATCTCTTAGGTCAAAACTTAGGTTAAAACTCTAGCTGCAGATGTTTAAACTCACTCTATGATGTCATCGATAGTTTGGGAGATGATCTGTTTGACCCTCTCAGTGTCCTTCTCGGCCATGCCCTGCAGTCCGATGCTGAACGATGCCTCTTTGGTGCTGCCGTCATATCTGCACGACATTACATAAAAAACAAACATCACCATCAGTATTCTTCAGACGGTAAACTGACACACAAACAGCAGAATTACATGTGCAGCCACTTAGCAAACCCTTAAACTTTCATGCACGACATGGGTTTGTTGTCATTTTGAAGCCCATATACACACCCAACAACGGAGGAGAAGTCACTTCCTATCTTGGGTTCGATGAGAGACTTATAGAAAGGAGAGTTTGGGCCAGAGACCATCAGGGAGGACAGCAGGCTGAGAGTCAATCCTTCAAATGTATCAGTGATGCTAAACGGAGGAACGAAGCAGTCAGTTTTGGGATTCAAAATGAAATTCATCTGTGAATCATATGAGCCACGGAACATGAAATATGACTGATGTGATCTTACTCTCCCAGCAGGTAGCTCACACACAGGGTGTTCTGCTTGGCTGGGTCCGGAGCCAGAGCGTCGGGGCTGCAGGTCACATGGTCCTCCCTCTGGGAAAAAGAATGAAATCCACAGAAAACATCAGAGACATTATTCATTATTCAAAAACGGAAACTGTGAATGCAAATAATCCAGCTGGAAGACGTTTTGCTCTTCATCATACCACCTTAAGATGCTGCAGAATTGCAAACTTACAGGACTGGTCCAGTGTGGTTGGGATGGGACTTCTGTGTTTGGATCGATGCGCTCAAACTTGGACAGAGCTTCCTCTTGGATCTGCTTCAGATGATTCTCCAGAGGCAAGTCTCCATAAGTGAAGAACCTGGCAGTTCAAAAACAAAGGTTTCAAAACATGCAACTCCACTTTTAAGGTCCCACTTCTCATTCACCTGCAGCATTTTCCTCAAACCCAAATTCATCGACGACGTGTCTGCGTCTCATCACCTGGCGTTGCTGGGATGGTAGTGTGTGGCGTGGAAGCGTTTCAGCTCCTCCCAGGTCAGGTCTGGGATGGCCAGAGGTTCCCCTCCCGACACCACGGAGTAGGTGTGATCCGGGAACAGTTTGTTCTGTACGTGTTGGGCATACACACGCTCGTTGTCCGACTGTAAAAAAAGAAAAGAACATGCTTAAAAATATGATGCAGAACGTAATCCCCTCTGGAGTTTTGGTTTGGATTAAAAACATTATCGATTTCATTATTGAACTTAAATGTTAATCTTTAAAAACACTTTAAAAAGGGATAGTTCGCCTCTTTTGACATGAAGCTGTATGACATCCCATATCAGCAACATCATTTATGAACATTTTCTTACCCCCTGCTGCGTCCTGTGAGCAGAGTTCCAGCCTCGTTTTGGTGTTGATGAAGGTAGTCCGGCTAGTTGGCTGGGGCTTAAAAAATAAAGCGTTTTGCTTCTCAAAACAATATGCGTTCAACAGAGTAATACATTTGCATCACAAAATCGTTCTCCAGGAAAAAGTCAGACCTCACAATCGCTTGGCCCTATTTTCTCTCTCTTGGTATCACTGCCTGCTGCCGCCTGCCGACAGCCGCGCCTGTTACGGTGTTTGCTGCTCGGTCTGCACTTCGGTCTGCACGGTCTACACAGCAGGCAGTGATACAAAGGGAGAGAAAATAGTGCCAAGCGATTGTGAGGTCTGACTTTTTCCTGGAGAACGATTTTGTGATGCAAATATATTACTCTGTTGAACGCATATTGTTTTGAGAAGCAAAACGCTTTATTTTTGTGGCCCCAGCCAACTAGCCGGACTACCTTTGTCAACACCAAAACGAGGCCGGAACTCTGCTCACAGGACGCAGCAGGGGGTAAGAAGATGTTCATAAATTATGTTGTTAATATGGGATGTCATACAATTTCATGTCAAAAGAAGCGAACTATCCCTTTAACTGTGTGGGAAAGACTAAAAGTCAAAGAGATTTAAGCACAATACTGCGGCTGAAAGTCTGTGCCGATACAACAGATCCTGTTAAGATCTTAGACTTTATAAACTAACACACACATATCCTGGGTTGGTCGTTATCTCGTTGTACATAAATTTTTTATCTCCATAAACAGACACATTTGCTGAGTATTTTTGAGAGTTGCTACAGAATTGTTAACCTGACTCACGTCATCTGGCTGCGTTCACCAACTACACGTGGGGGCGTTCCCTTTCCTCACTCAACCATCTGAGGAGCCTGGGAGTCATATGTGTTTCGTCCAATTAGAAATAATCAGAGCCAATCATTAATCGCTGGGTGGGACTTTGGATGAATGGGCGGCGTTATGGCCGGCCATTCATGCTCCAAAGGGCGGGAGTCAGGTAAGCTCTGAGCCACGTCACGGGTTGAGTCATTGGGAGTGGCTGCAGTGGCGTGTCAGTCAAGATGACGGACAGATTCTTCATCCAATCACATGCACCAGTTTTAGAAAAAATAGCCCCATTTGAAATCATGTCGGTTGTGGGCTCGTCCCAGATGGTATGCGAATACCAGAGGGTGGGAGTCAGGTAACAGAGTTGTAGCTTCATTTTACAATTTAATCTAGAAATCTGCAAGTGGCCCACACAGGTATTCTGTTTTTCAATGTTGTATCATGTTAGTGTAAAATTATAAGAAAAAAGTTGTTTGCTTTACATAAAAGCTTCGACTCGTTGGTAATCCAGACTCACTTAAACTATTCAAGTGAAAACGCACAATACTGTCTGCCGAGTAAAACATTTAGAAGCGAGGACGCATCGACTTACAAATGCTCCCTTCATTTCATTAAACACCACTCCTTTAAACACCAGCGGGGAGTCAGCATTTGTGGGATCTTCATTCTCCAATCTCCACCCTTCCTGCCTGAAAAGTTAAAGCACACATACTTCAATAAGGTACCCTTGTTTTTCTTTAATCATTCTGACAGAGAAGCGGAACAGGCTGAGCCAAGATCACAGCACCTTAACCTAAACATTTGGGTTTTAAACGTTCGTGGCTGCAGCTAAACTCACCAGAAGTCTTGCTCTCGTAAACAAGGGAAGAAAACAGCGTCGAGATAGACCGACAGAAGATTCTGGAAGTCCTTTCCGTTTTGGGTGGAGAATGGATACATGGTGTAGTCACTGGCTGTTAATACAGAGCGTTTTATATGTGACAATCAAGCATTTTGAGAATGTGCTGCATGTTAACACCAATTTACAATGTATTACCTGTGAAGGCATTCATGAAAGTGGACAGGGACCTGTTCAGCATCTTGAAGAAGGGGTCCCTGCAGGGATACTTCTTAGACCCGCAGAGTACTGTATGCTCCAGGATGTGGGGAACACCTGTGCTGTCCATGGGTGTCGTCCTCAACTGCACGCTGAAGTACATAAAAGTACAAGTGAGAGTCTCTGCTTCCATGTACATGGCTGTGCAGTGACTTGGATATACATATAAATAGATATACCACTAAAACACATTCTAACTGACCTGAAGAGGTTGTTGGAGTCATCTCTGGCTGCATGCAGGTACTGAGCTCCAGTTTTATCATGGGTCAACTTTACTGCTGTGAGAAACAAATCTGGCACCGCTACAACCTGAGGATGGACAGAAAATTTGTATTTAACATAAATATAGTCATACGGTTTGTTTTAAAGTAGCACAGCACATCTCATTAAATTCTAATCCAGTGGACTGATTTCTCCTTGGGTTTACAATCTATCCATGAATAAGAATATTTTGTTTGTAAGGATGTGTTTTAATGAGCTGCAGGAAGCTGAGTGAAGCTGACACCCCACCCACGTGAAAAATTCAAGCAAATAGATTGATCGGTTAGTGCTCCGTTTGTGCTGGTTTGTGCCGTTAAAATTTTCGTTTGTGCTGCTTTGGTTTCTGAGATATTAAAGATTATTTTTTAGGTCATCCAAAGGTCACCATCCCCCCATATTACTCCAAAACAAACCAGAGTGGTCTACTTTTTTAGTGCTCCGTTTGTGCTGGTTTGTGCCGTTAAAGTGATACTCCGGAGTAGATTCAACCTGGGGTCATTTGAACCGTGATATCCAGCCAAGTAGCCCACCCGCAGTTTTTTCGATATTGGCTGAACATCAGCTGAGTTACTGAGTTATCCCGAATAGCTTCGTACAAGGGTTAATGGATCCTGGCAGTATCTCCAAAATTACCACACTAAAATCACATGCCATGACACCAAACTTCTACAGTAGTACAAATATGGTCTGTACTCACAAAGCGATGCATTTGGAAGTTTGAAAATAGTCCAGGAGTTTATTATTATCAACACAAGCCTGATAGCTTCTCTGCAGCTAAAGCTGCGTCGACGTCACTTCAGGGAGCTGGGAGCTTCAAAGTAAGATGAGGGTTGATCTACTACTGTAGACAACAAAGTATATGCTATATTCTACATGTTTTTTTATGAATTTTTTATGTTGTAGAGTTGTGAAATTATTTTATCAATGGAGAAATTGAGCAGCCTGTTTTGGAGCAAGATGGGGGGATGGTGACCTTTGGATGACCTAAAAAATAATCTTTAATATCTCAGAAACCAAAGCAGCACAAACGAAAATTTTAACGGCACAAACGGAGCACTAACCGATCAATCTATTTGCTTGAATTTTTCACGTGGGTGGGGTGTCAGCTTCACTCAGCTGCTGCAGGACACCGATCCACATTCTGGGAGCCAGAACAACACACAGTTGCACAGTTGGGGGTCTAGTGGAGATATGATGCTGTCAAAGTTCACAGATGTGTTTTAGAGACAGACTTTGGAAGATAAAGACGATCATTTTTAACTGAATCCCATATCTGATCGGTAGAGTGGCTCGGAAACAGGGGTTATACAAGTGAGGTGTGTGTTGGTACAACATCCTTTTACCCCAACATAAGCTGCACCTACCTCTCTGACTGTGAAGCCGTGGATTTTCTGCCCTGCTTGGTACTGAAGGGCCTTCTCTTTTGCTGAAGTGCTCCTCTGCCTCCACGCCTGCTGCTGTCCATTGAAACTAGAAGAGCAAAGAAGTCAAATGTGCATTACATTTTTCTTCCACTACAGACTTCTATGAAACTATACGTACCTGAGGTGGGGGGTTATCCCATTTTAAAACCAATTATTAGTATTGACATGCATTAAAAAGTATTTATTTCACGGACAGGTTATAAGACCTAACCCTCCGTGACATAAAAATAAAACAAAATCTTCCCACAGAAACATTATCTTACTCAAAAGCGACGTAGTCTTTCGTTACATTAGCTGTTTAATCACTTTAACTAACGTTTCAGCTTAATTTAGAATCAGTCAAACCACATATTTATAACAGAACCATATCTAACCACATATTTCACAATAAAGTAACACCGTCTACAACGTCGTCAGAATACACGAACAGCCTTTTATTTGGCTAGCAACATCCTAAGCGTCCCGTTAGCTAACTAACTTACCGTACATATCGAAGTTTCTGAAGCACCGCTCTCGTTTGCCGAAACATGATTTTATTTTTTCGTTATTGCTAAATTGAGCTACTTCTGTTTTAAGTTTGTTCGGATATAAAACCGCAAGATTTTACCATACTCTAATCATATATGTTTTCTTTCGGTCCAACATCCTCCCCGCTTGTGTCCTCTCATGCCGTGTTGTGTAGCTGACATATGGGTGAAACGTGCATGCAACAATGGCGGAGACACCTGCGCTTATCGTCGATCTTACAGTCATACACAACTGATTTTACCTTATCCAACCACTGTGAAACTCTGCTAATACAGATTCAGCTATTTTAGCTCCCACAAGCGGAACATCTGCGTCCAAGCGTTCATGTTTCTGATTGGCTAAATAGTGAAGAAGTCGCCATATGATTGGCTGAGAAACTTCCCCATAGCGACGGTTACCAAACGATGACTGGAGTTTTGAAGGGCAGTAATACTGAAATGCATGTGAAAAGAAATTCACGCAGTTCTCGAAACACTTTGGTTTGATTACACCTTAAAAAATAACATGAATCTATTTTTCCTCGTCATATATTTTAGTCATTAATACCAGTGTAAATATATATATATATATATATATATATATATATATATATATATATATATTCTAAATTGAGCTACTTCTGTTTTAAGTTTGTTCGGATATAAAACCGCAAGATTTTACCATACTCTAATCATATTTGTTTTCTTTAGGTCTAACATTCCCCCGTTCGTGTCCTCTAATGCCGTGTTGTGTTGCTGACATATGGGTGAAACGTGCATGCAACAATGGCGGAGACACCTGCGCTTATCGTCGATCTTACAGTCATACACAACCGATTTTACCTTATCCAACCATTATGAAACTCTGCTAATATAGATTCAGCTATTTTAGCTCCCACAAGCGGAACATCTGCGTCCAAGCGTTCATGTTTCTGATTGGCTAAATAGTGAAGAAGTCGCCATATGATTGGCTGAGAAACTTCCCCATAGCGACGGTTACCAAACGATGACTGGAGTTTTGAAGGGCAGTAATACTGAAATGCATGTGAAAAGAAATTCACGCAGTTCTCGAAACACTTTGGTTTGATTACACCTTAAAAAATAACATGAATCTATTTTTCCTCGTCATATATTTTAGTCATTAATACCAGTGTAAAAAAAAAATTAAAAAAAATTCTAAATTTAAACCCAGCAGATGTCGCCCGAGAGCCATGTTTATTTGGCCAAACGCCACCCTTCAGGACATACAGAGGGCAACACTACCACAAAAGCACAAATGTATATTTTTGCAGTTAAAACTGTTGTCTACAGTGTTCTCAACATTTCTAACACAAATAAATGCAGAACTTTGAGGTCAAATTGTATGACTGCAGTGACAGAGAAATCACCGTTGGCCAAAGCTTGAAAATTGAATAGTTTTTCTACAGTTAGTAAACGTTTTTATTCTTATTATTGGCTTTCTGATGCGCTGTTTTTTTTTTTCATTCATTGTGATCATTGTGCAACTTATTCCTCATCTTAAGTCATTTAGCAAATTGTGTCACAATACCTGTTGACATTCAAAGAGTCTTTGCACTTTAATACATGTCTGGATTCATCACCCTGCTATATCATCATTTTGTAAAGTTGAAATCAGCCTGAATAAAAGAGTGTTTCTCTACGAGTAGCAGTTTCAAGCTCACTAAAGCTTTGTAAAGTTATAGTTCACATTCTGCATGATGTAATAGTATTTATTTATTTTAGCCTGCACGCTTCAGGTTTGTGGTAATCTTATACGATTGATAGTCACAAACCAATTAGTTCAGGAAGATGTTGAAAGCATAACCTCAGGTTACAATGTACAGGCAGAGAACAGCAATAAAACACACTCAAGATTAAATAGATATAACCTATGATGTTATTTCTGCTTTGGTGTTTATCAGTAATCACACTGCATACTGTTGCCACACAGTAAGTAATCTTGGGGTTTGGTTTGGGAGGTGGTCATTCATTTGCATGGCATATTGAAACCAAGACACCGTTTTTTGCAATATGTGAATCCATAGTACAGGATTCAAAGTTGAAATATGCTAAAAACAAACAAACAAAAACAAAAACCAGAAACCTCACTTGATATCCTGAAAGGATATTATAAACCAGAGACTCACCATGTGATCTTTGGGGATTAGGACAGAAGCATCGTCGTCTTTTCTCATCAAAGAATAGACTTTTCAGTACCTTCCATTCTTCTCTACAGAACTCACTCTGCTTGCACTGAAAGCAACTGTGACTGCCTTTTCTTTTTTTCTTGTCTTGAATATCTTTTGAGGCACCCACGGTCATCCCTTGTGTTTCCACTGACAGCATGTGGGAGACTTTCCAACAGAATGAATAGGAGGCCTTGATTTTGACAGAGCAGCAGCCTCCTCCAACGTGTTGGTTGGCTCCTTGCTGCAACTGTACGCTGACTGTCAGTTTAAAAAAAAAAAGAAGAAGAATACGATGCATATCATACACACACATGTATATAAAGCCTTAAACCTATAGGGAAAAGAAAACATCTTGACTGCGAGCATCCTGCTTCATTCATTATCTTGTTTTTGCATCTCGAGGAAAGGTAAATGCAGGGATGGGATCAATCAAAAGCGTAAAGGGAAGAGCATGAAAACATAAAACAGCCTTGATGTTTCTGTAATGCACAATGAAAGAAACATTTTCTCTTACTTTACACTTTAATATTACAAAGCATGATGCGGTGGGGTGCTAAATTAGTCAACATTTTCACACAGTCAGTGTTCATTTCACGGTGCCCTTCAGGTGAACTGAATGATCGCGCGGTCCTCCGTTAGGTCGAGCAAACTCTGTGCCCCTTCCGCTCTAAAAGCCATTATTTGATCAAAACAATAAATAGATGGTGGCGGACATATACATAAGGAGGTTTTCATAAGCAAAGAGAGCCACACGAGCAAAAACAAATCTTCAAATGCAATGCAAATACATTTTACCAAAACAGGCTTTAGATAATGGAAAAAAAATCTGATTGCTCCACTCAGTCTATGAGATGTTTCCAGGGATGTGAGTGGATGGTGGTTTGTTGTTGTTCTCTGTTGATATGCTCTTTCCTCTCTGTAATCCACAGGATTTTATAAATGTCTGGACTGTCCTGACGCCGGTTCATCCAGGCTCCAGTGATCCATCAGTGTCAAATAGAAAACAACCCCCCCACCCCCTCCGGCTCTTCCTTCTTGGTTCTTGTACTGCTTTGTCATCCATCAGCAGTTTGCATAGACTCCATGCTTCTTGTTTCTTTCCCCAGCAACAAGAGGTGGCTGTAGTTCAGAAAGCAAAGAGGCTGTCTGCCTTTCAGAGGCTGAAAGTAGGTAGTTTGATATTCTTGGGCAAGGCACTGTACCCCATGTTGCCTACATTATGGGAATGTGTGTGACTGAGACTAAGCACTGCACAGCCGGTCACACTGTACTGACTAAGATGTGCTGTGTGAGTCTATCTGTGAATGGGCTGATGTGACCTGTAGTGTAAAAGAGCTTTAAGTGGTGAACTAGACTAGATGAGGGCTCCATTTAACAACCTCCCACATATTTACTGTTAAATGCATCGTGTAGTCAAAGATGTCGGCTGAGTTCAGTCCACTTTGGTCTGAGGCTGATCTGCAACGAAAATTTTTTATACATTATTTCCTAAGACATGGAGCTTTTTTTTCCAAATGATTTCTCCCAGATCTGTTTGGAAGATCTTGGTTGTCCTCCTCAAAGATCTGACGTCAACCTGATCAGCATCTTTGTTGTGAACTGACTGAGAGGAAAGTCGTCTCGTCCACTCTTTGATGCCCCAAGAAAATCCCATCAGGGTTTTCCACAACGAAAAATCAACAGCCATGTTTTTGGAATAAGATGTTTACTGTCACATGTGAACATATTGCTTGTTTGTGTGTACTGTCCAGTTTTGGCTGCATACTTTAGGTGCATACTTTACCTGCTTCTCTTGCACTGGAACTAATGCAACACTTTTAAAGATCTTTCATTGAACTCAAGTCATAATCTGTGTGCACCAAAGACAGCAAAATGAACGAGTGTTACTCACAAATCTGTCAGATTTTTCATTACACATACGATCATGGCCAAAGTGGGAAATTTAAAAAAAATGCAATGAAAACATTGATCTGTAATGTGTTGATTCATTTAAACCTTTATTTAACAGACACGAGCCCATAGAAATGATTTGCAGTGATTTTATCGGATCACTTGGTGACAGACGAGGGTGTCGAGATTCGGTGTAATGGGAGAATCTACAAAAGGCTCAGTCCTCAAGGAAGGATGAGTTGCAGCTCCCCGCTTTGTGCCAAACTCCGACAGAGAGTCATCAGGGTGTTCAGAAAAATATAAACAAATAAAACAACATCGCAAAGAACTTCGGTCTTTCAGCATCTACACTGCATCATTTTGTGTGAAGGTTTGTGGAGCCTCGGTGTGTAAAACCCAAAGATGCACTGGAAAAAATGCCCCTCCAAAAATAAGTAAAAAAACAACAAATACAAGACGTTTTTGCTTGAAATAAGCAAAAAATCTGCCAATGGAACTAGTGAAAATCGGCTTGTCAAGATTTCTTGAAATAAAATGTGATATTTAGGACTTTTGAGTTAAAAGTGATCTTGAAATTAGCTTAAAAACCTCTTAAAAAAAGAAAAAGCTTGTTTCATGTGAAATATGACTCAAAAAAAGATGTTTTCAAGACTTTTTCACTTCACAAGATATTCAAGATGTATTGTATTAAAACATTTTTTCCAGTGTGGAAACCACTGCTGGGGGACCTTTGAGAACTCAAAGTGGCAAACATTATTAAACACTTTTACTCAACAGAGTCCATTGTTGCACCCAGATATGGAACCTGAAACTGCATCAAACGAGGAGGAAACCGTGTCTGTGCAGAAACTGAGCTCTGTGGACACCGGCTCATCTCAGATGGACAGAAAGACAGAGGACTCATGTTCTGTGGTCAGGTTCTGTATGTTAAAGACGAGAAACACCATGTTTCAAGTGAAAGGTGTCATGGCCATGACAAGGCATGGCTGACTTGCATATGTGTGAGAGCACCCTGGCATACACTGCTATTCTGGAGAGATTTATGACACCACAAACCATTTTTTTCAAGACAGGCTGACAGAAATCTCTTTAACTTTTCTGTATTTGGAGATATTTGAAACATCTGGTGCAGCTGTCAGTCGTCGGCCAATCAGAAGTCTGAGGTTCGATCCCCACTTCCCACCGACAACATGTTGGAGTGTCCCCGAGACACTCAACCCCACATCACCTCCAGTGATCGAGTGTGATGGAAAATAAAGCTTTGTGTGATGTAATAGACCAGAGGTCTTCAACAGGGGGTCCGCGGAGGTACTGCAGGGGGGTCGCGAAATCTTTTGTTGATTAGACGATTTTTAACATTTGAAAGAAAACTTTTTTTTTTTTTTCACAAATTGTGTGCAAACATGTGCCATCCGCAGATGGTTTGAGGATTCATTGTCCCATCTACATGCATGTTTAAAGTTAAAATCTGAGGATTATTTGAATAGCTCAGTGTTGTATGCAAGATGTTTGTTTATAAATGGCAGTGGCACGGCCACCCTGTACCTTGCACATGTTTAAAATAAAAACATGAATATATTAACCTGTGTATTATTTGAATAGCTTAGTATTGAATGTACAATAACAGAGTAGCTATATTTATACACGGCACTAGGTCCCGTTAAATATAAAACACAATTGTATGCCATTAAAATAGGGGGGTCCCTGCACCAACTCTCCTTTAGTTTGGGGGTCCCTGGCCTGAAAAACGTTGAAGACCCCTTTAATAGACTATGAAGTGCTGTATGAGTGTGTGTGTGTACATGGGTGAATGTGATATGGATTGTAAAAGCACTTTGAGTGGTCCAAAAATATTTCCCAAGTTAATTAACAGTATTATGGTGAATTGACCAGGAACCATGAATGTTGAGAGATTTCTTCATCAAAGTGGCCAACAAACCAAATTAGCCAAACCAACAGAGTTATTCAAAAGACTTCATTTTCCTGTCATTAACATTTTTTGTTTTATTTTTCAACGAGAACACACGGGAAAAAAATCCCGGAGCAAAAAAATGTCGAAATGTATCAAATTATTTGCACCAAAAGATCCCATCATCACTAAAAGCGAATAAAAAAAAACCAAAGCTGGTGTTTGTAATTTAGTCTGATCAGAAGAAGGCGGCGAGCAGGCATTTCTTCCACAGAAGTGACAGAGATGAGGATGTTATTTGCTCACACATGGGCACATTAAACTGTACACATAGATTACAGGAGTGAGCGTGGGATGACATTTAATGGCCAACGTTACATCCTATTATTGAGTGGATAATGAGTTCTGATGAATGAACACTTGCCAAGACAGACACGGTAGTTACATAACCTTCGTAAGAAGCATTAAGATTGATGTGTGAGTCTTTGGTGCATTCCTGTAATTTAACAAATAGCACTACACTCCTAATCATGAGCAACCACAGCGCCTGCACGCGTGGCAGTCACATCCGTTTGTGGTGTAAACTGCACCACTGAGCGATCTGCTACAGCCACCATTAGCTTTTTCACACAACACCCTTGCAGCTGACTTCGCTTTTCTCCCCTGAGGGACCAATAAAGGTTGATCATTTGATGAAATAGATAATGACAGAATGTTTGGCTTCGAGCTCAGTCCATTATTGTAAGACAAAGCCTTCTCCCTCAGCTGAGCCTCGTTACAACACGCTGCATCGCGTAAACAGTGTGAAAAAGCTGGGTATGTTTTCACACGAAATGAGCCACATTTTCTCAAATGGAACAAAGTGTCATTTTGCACAATGCCAAAATATTTTGGTCGCCTTAAAAACTGGATCGATTCAAGAAATGCGTTTTTAAAGTGTCTGAGGAGAAGCTGTTTGCATCTGTTTAGCATGTATTAGAACACAATGTGTTTTTTTTTTATGTCACACATCAGTGCATGTGCTATTTGTGTAAAAAACACTCTGAGGCAGGAATCAGCAACAAAATTTAAATGTTCTGTCTGACACCTCTTGGGGATTTTGTCCTCATCGCGGTTCCTCCTGCAGGTGCCAAAACAGGATGAAAGAAGTTTTACAGACGATTTCCATGTGCAAAAAAGGCAAAAAGTTGTACGTCAAAGGAAAATCCATCTAATTAAAAGCATACCTTGTGATCTGAGGTATGGAGCTGCTTTCAGTCTCACAAAGCGCTTTGCTTGGCCACTAGCCAGTCTGATAAGCCTTTTTTGCACCAAAATGTCAATTCCTCCCGAGACCTTTTCATTAGTGTATGTTTTAGATGGATAGTTGGCCCTGGGTCCATGCGCTCATCCCATCCATTTTCCTTCTCACCTCTGGGGCCAATTAGGGTGCTGGAGCTGAAAATAAATTAAATGTGGTGGCAAAACAGCGTTTACTTCAAAACCTCACGCTTAATTTGGAGATCTCCCTCTGATCTGAAGTTGAATTAGCAGGGTGATATTCCCTTTCATCTTGCAGGGTACTGCATTTGCTGCCAACTTATTGAGTGGAGACTCCTGAGGAACAGTTAGTGCTGATGTGTGGATACATGAAGTGAACAAACGCAGGCAAAAAAAAAGAAAGAAGGATTTTCAATTGAGAATGTATCCCTAAATCTTGCTATCCACTTTATGCAACCACACTACTGTGCTCAACCTTGTGCAATGATGATATCGTAGACATATAAAAGTCTTAGTTTCGGAAATGATAACATTTTCTGATATCTGAGAAGGCTGGTTGTGCAAAAGCAACTCATAGTTGGAGATAGGTTTTCTTAAAACCTTTGATTGTATCTGTCAGATCATCTCTCATTTTGCAAAGTGGTACAGAAATATTAGGTTCCAACCTGTTTCTTACTGAGAAAGCATCCCTTTCTGCCATTCTATGAGGACCCCTCGGTGTCACAAATCGATGTAGAGGGACACCTGTGCTGCAATGTCTGATTTCAATGTGGTTTTTAAATGTAACTGTAGTCAAAACTGTGCAAAAAATCCAAAATCTTTTCCTAAACAAAACAAAAACCAACCAGTTTGAATGGCTGAATGTAACCAAAACAGCGAATTAAAAGGAAAACAAGGAGATGAAAAAGGAAACTTTGAAAATTGGTCTCATGAGTGCAATACTGTTGCCGGCTGGTGCATTATGGCACTAACACTGAAGGACATCTTGTGTGTCTCTGGGATGAGAATGGCTTATTCTTTTGTTCAGGATGCGTATTCAACCATGTGTCCAAGATATTACGTTGCTGTCAGATTAATGAAAAGATTAAGGGTATGTCTTAAGCATCATTATAGCAATTTTTTTTACTCTTTGGCTACCCTTACAGTTATGGGTACTAATGTTGCTGTCATGAAACAAAGCTGGTCTTAGCTAGCCTGACTATGTCATACTCACGATTCTTGTCAGAATGTGAGTCTGATGCCGCTGGATAGAGTTTTGAGTATGGGGCGTGTTTCAACCGAACCAGAGAAAAAAATGCCTCTTCGCTCAATTGGATAGACCTACAACCAATCAGAGCAACGTAGTATGCGACGTAGATTATGCGACACACACTTGTTGTAGGAAGGACGGCAAAAACATATTTTCTATCGATAAAAGCCTTTATCGCGTTCCTCTGTTCGTCTTTCAAAATGAATGCAATGTGGAGATCCTGTAGAACAGACTCGATTTTAATCCGCCTGCCTAACGATCCCGTTTATAGGTTCTGCTAACGTCTGACGCATTTGCAGAAGCGCTCTAAAGTTTGGTTATATTTCACCAAAAGGGACAAAACTAGGGCCTGTTGATCACATCAAAGGGGGAAATACCTCCAACATGCAGAAACATTTGACCACACAGCATGCAGTTACTTTGCACGAATGTAAAGTCTCTGACATGCTGCTAAGCTATGGCGCCGACTTTTCCATCTCAAAAGTACCAGGTAACGTAAAACTTCCAGGTCCTGTTGATGGTAATGATGTTAGTGACATGCTGTATGAATAATTTCCATCTGATGTTAATATTTAGTTGATGAGGACTGCAGTAGGTGAGGCAGGCTCAGAGGCAGGATCAGAGGCAGGATCAGAGGCAGGCTCAGAGGCAGGCTCAGAGGCAGAATCAGAGGCAGGCTCAGAGGCAGGTTCAGAGGTAGGTTCAGAGGCAGGCTCAGAGGTAGGCTCAGAGGCAGGCTCAGAGGTAGGTTCAGAGGCAGGCTCAGAGACAGGTTCAGAGGTAGGTTCAGAGGCAGGCTCAGAGGCAGGCTCAGAGGTAGGTTCAGAGGCAGGCTCAGAGGCAGGTTCAGAGGCAGGCTCAGAGGCAGGCTCAGAGGCAGAATCAGAGGCAGGCTCAGAGGCAGGTTCAGAGGTAGGTTCAGAGGCAGGCTCAGAGGTAGGCTCAGAGGCAGGCTCAGAGGTAGGTTCAGAGGCAGGCTCAGAGACAGGTTCAGAGGTAGGTTCAGAGGCAGGCTCAGAGGCAGGCTCAGAGGCAGAATCAGAGGCAGGCTCAGAGGCAGGTTCAGAGGCAGGCTCAGAGGTAGGTTCAGAGGCAGGCTCAGAGGCAGGTTCAGAGGCAGGCTCAGAGGCAGGCTCAGAGGCAGGCTCAGAGGCAGGCTCAGAGGTAGGTTCAGAGGTAGGTTCAGAGGCAGGCTCAGAGGCAGGTTCAGAGGTAGGTTCAGAGGCAGGCTCAGAGGCAGGTTCAGAGGCAGGCTCAGAGGCAGGCTCAGAGGCAGGCTCAGAGGCAGGCTCAGAGGTAGGTTCAGAGGTAGGTTCAGAGGCAGGCTCAGAGGCAGGCTCAGAGGCAGGATCAGAGGCAAGATCAGAGGCAGGCTCAGAGACAGGCTCAGAGGCAGGTTCAGAGGCAGGCTCAGAGGCAGGGTCAGAGGCAGGCTCAGAGACAGGTTCAGAGGCAGGTTCAGAGGCAGGCTCAGAGGCAGGCTCAGAGGTAGGTTCAGAGGAAGGCTCAGAGGCAGGCTCAGAGGTAGGTTCAGAGGTAGGTTCAGAGACAGGCTCAGAGGCAGGATCAGAGGCAAGATCAGAGGCAGGCTCAGAGGCAGGCTCAGAGGCAGGCTCAGAGGCAGGTTCAGAGGCAGGCTCAGAGGCAGAATCAGAGGCAGGGTCAGAGGCAGGTTCAGAGGTAGGTTCAGAGGCAGGCTCAGAGGTAGGCTCAGAGGCAGGTTCAGAGGTAGGTTCAGAGGCAGAATCAGAGGTAGACTAAGGCAGGCTCAGAGACAGGTTCAGAGGTAGGTTCAGAGGCAGGCTCAGAGGTAGGCTCAGAGGCAGGCTCAGAGGCAGGCTCAGAGGCAGGCTCAGAGGCAGGCTCAGAGGCAGGGTCAGAGGCAGAATCAGAGGTAGACTCAGGCAGGCTCAGAGACTGGCTCAGAGACAGGTTCAGAGGCAGGCTCAGAGGCAGGCTCAGAGGCAGGCTCAGAGGCAGGCTCAGAGGTAGGTTCAGAGGTAGGCTCAGAGGCAGGCTCAGAGGTAGGTTCAGAGGCAGGCTCAGAGGCAGGTTCAGAGGCAGGGTCAGAGGCAGGTTCAGAGGTTGGTTTAGAGGCAGGCTCAGAGGCAGGCTCAGAGGCAGGCTCAGAGGCAGGCTCAGAGGCAGGTTCAGAGGCAGGCTCAGAGGCAGGCTCAGAGGTAGGTTCAGAGGCAGGCTCAGAGGCAGGCTCAGAGGTAGGTTCAGAGGTAGGTTCAGAGGCAGGCTCAGAGGCAGGATCAGAGGCAAGATCAGAGGCAGGCTCAGAGGCAGGCTCAGAGGCAGGTTCAGAGGCAGAATCAGAGGCAGGGTCAGAGGCAGGTTCAGAGGTAGGTTCAGAGGCAGGCTCAGAGGTAGGCTCAGAGGCAGGCTCAGAGGCAGGCTCAGAGGCAGGCTCAGAGGCAGGTTCAGAGGCAGAATCAGAGGTAGACTCAGGCAGGCTCAGAGACAGGTTCAGAGGTAGGTTCAGAGGCAGGCTCAGAGGCAGGCTCAGAGGCAGGCTCAGAGGCAGGTTTAGAGGCAGAATCAGAGGTAGACTCAGGCAGGCTCAGAGACAGGTTCAGAGGTAGGTTCAGAGGCAGGCTCAGAGACAGGTTCAGAGGTTGGTTTAGAGGCAGGCTCAGAGGCAGGCTCAGAGGCAGAATCAGAGGTAGACTCAGGCAGGCTCAGAGGCAGGCTCAGAGGTAGGTTCAGAGGCAGGCTCAGAGGTAGGTTCAAAGGCAGGCTCAGAGGTAGGTTCAGAGGCAGGCTCAGAGGCAGGTTCACAAGTTGGTTTAGAGGCAAGCTCAGAGGTAGGCTCAGAGGCAGGTTCAGAGGTAGGTTCAGAGGCAGGTTCAGAGGCAGGCTCAGAGGCAGGTTCAGAGGTAGGTTCAGAGGCAGGCTCAGAGCCAGGCTCAGAGGCAGGTTCAGAGTTAGGCTCAGAGGCAGGCTCAGAGGCAGGCTCAGAGGTAGGTTCAGAGGCAGGCTCAGAGGCAGGTTCAGAGTTAGGCTCAGAGGCAGGCTCAGAGGCAGGGTCAGAGGCAGGATCAGAGGCAGGCTCAGAGGTAGGCTCAGAGGCAGCCTCAGAGTTAGGGTCAGAGGCAGGCTCAGAGTTAGGCTCAGAGGCAGAATCAGAGGCAGGCTCAGAGGCAGGGTCAGAGGCAGGCTCAGAGGCAGGGTCAGAGGCAGGTTCAGAGGCAGAATCAGAGGCAGGGTCAGAGGCAGGTTCAGAGGTAGGTTCAGAGGCAGGCTCAGAGGTAGGCTCAGAGGCAGGTTCAGAGGTAGGTTCAGAGGCAGAATCAGAGGTAGACTCAGGCAGGCTCAGAGACAGGTTCAGAGGTAGGTTCAGAGGCAGGCTCAGAGGCAGGCTCAGAGGCAGGCTCAGAGGTAGGCTCAGAGGCAGGCTCAGAGGCAGGCTCAGAGGCAGGCTCAGAGGCAGGCTCAGAGGCAGGGTCAGAGGCAGAATCAGAGGTAGACTCAGGCAGGCTCAGAGATAGGCTCAGAGACAGGTTCAGAGGCAGGCTCAGAGGCAGGCTCAGAGGCAGGCTCAGAGGTAGGTTCAGAGGTAGGCTCAGAGGCAGACTCAGAGGTAGGTTCAGAGGCAGGCTCAGAGGTAGGTTCAGAGGCAGGCTCAGAGGCAGGTTCAGAGGCAGGGTCAGAGGCAGGTTCAGAGGTTGGTTTAGAGGCAGGCTCAGAGGCAGGTTCAGAGGCAGGCTCAGAGGCAGGCTCAGAGGTAGGTTCAGAGGCAGGCTCAGAGGCAGGCTCGGAGGTAGGTTCAGAGGTAGGTTCAGAGGCAGGCTCAGAGGCAGGATCAGAGGCAAGATCAGAGGCAGGCTCAGAGGCAGGCTCAGAGGCAGGTTCAGAGGCAGAATCAGAGGCAGGGTCAGAGGCAGGTTCAGAGGTAGGTTCAGAGGCAGGCTCAGAGGTAGGCTCAGAGGCAGGCTCAGAGGCAGGCTCAGAGGCAGGCTCAGAGGCAGGTTCAGAGGCAGAATCAGAGGTAGACTCAGGCAGGCTCAGAGACAGGTTCAGAGGTAGGTTCAGAGGCAGGCTCAGAGGCAGGCTCAGAGGCAGGCTCAGAGGCAGGTTTAGAGGCAGAATCAGAGGTAGACTCAGGCAGGCTCAGAGACAGGTTCAGAGGTAGGTTCAGAGGCAGGCTCAGAGACAGGTTCAGAGGTTGGTTTAGAGGCAGGCTCAGAGGCAGGCTCAGAGGCAGAATCAGAGGTAGACTCAGGCAGGCTCAGAGGCAGGCTCAGAGGTAGGTTCAGAGGCAGGCTCAGAGGTAGGTTCAAAGGCAGGCTCAGAGGTAGGTTCAGAGGCAGGCTCAGAGGCAGGTTCACAAGTTGGTTTAGAGGCAAGCTCAGAGGTAGGCTCAGAGGCAGGTTCAGAGGTAGGTTCAGAGGCAGGTTCAGAGGCAGGCTCAGAGGCAGGTTCAGAGGTAGGTTCAGAGGCAGGTTCAGAGGTAGGTTCAGAGGCAGGCTCAGAGCCAGGCTCAGAGGCAGGTTCAGAGTTAGGCTCAGAGGCAGGCTCAGAGGCAGGCTCAGAGGTAGGTTCAGAGGCAGGCTCAGAGGCAGGTTCAGAGTTAGGCTCAGAGGCAGGCTCAGAGGCAGGGTCAGAGGCAGGATCAGAGGCAGGCTCAGAGGTAGGCTCAGAGGCAGGCTCAGAGTTAGGGTCAGAGGCAGGCTCAGAGTTAGGCTCAGAGGCAGGCTCAGAGGCAGAATCAGAGGCAGGCTCAGAGGCAGGGTCAGAGGCAGGCTCAGAGGCAGGGTCAGAGGCAGGTTCAGAGGTAGGTTCAGAGGCAGGCTCAGAGGCAGGCTCAGAGGCAGGATCAGAGGCAGGCTCAGAGGCAGGCTCAGAGGCAGGGTCAGAGGTAGGCTCAGAGGCAGAATCAGAGGCAGGCTCAGAGGCAGGGTCAGAGGCAGGCTCAGAGGCAGGCTCAGAGGCAGGTTCAGAGGTAGGTTCAGAGGCAGGCTCAGAGGCAGGTTCAGAGGCAGGCTCAGAGGCAGGCTCAGAGGCAGGATCAGAGGCAGGCTCAGGTGCCCCTTCCTGTATGTGCCCCTTTCATCGAGGCAGGAAAAAGTAAAATGACGGAGGCGAAACTAGATGAATGTTGGTGCATACTTGAAATTGAAGTGTTAATGCAACCAAAGCCATTTGAAGCATATATAATTGGATGAGAATCGATAAGCGATATCGATAATGGAACCGGATCTTAACAATTCCCATCCCTAGCAGGATGTAGCAGGATCCATCACTGTCATGGGTCACATCACTGTGGGAACCCAGAACACAGAGAAGGAAGGCTGTTTGGCAACTTTACTTATGTATTAGGGTCATTTAGAACTCTATATGCTAAACATGGACAAAACATAAGAAAGCAAGGAATATATAATACATTCATAGGTAAACATAAACAAGATATCACACACACAAGATCACATATACACATACAAACATGGAGACAGTTTCTTTTTAGTGTAGGCGTGTGAAAACTGGACCAGAGTAGCTGAAAGCACCCTCAGCAGACTTTGATTTAATCCTGGGAACACCTAAAAGAACTTAACCTACTGACCTGATCATGTTATGGACAGTGAGCAAGTCACAACCCATTAGGTGCTTTATGGACCAGTACGATGATTTTAAAGGTAATTCTGTAATGAACAGGGAGCCGGTGGAGGTACTTCAGTCCTGTTTGTGTAAGAAGTTGCCAAACTACTGTCATATAATATATCTAAATCCAAACCATGATGCATTTTTAAAACCACTATAAGTAGTTCAATCTGAACTAAACAGGAACTAAAAGGCAAACCACAAAATTTAGTCTCATGACTGACTCAGAGTTAAGTTACCTGGCAGGAATTCCATCTTTTTATTCCTGCACAATCCCTCCAAAGACAGACTTGACTGACAAAAACCCACATCCATCAGGTTATAAAACTAAAAACATTAGAAGCTACCCAGTGTACTGAACTGCAACAGCTAGGCTTGTTGAAAAGGCCAGAAGATGTGACAGATTGGGAGTGAGATAAGAAACGGCACACAAACATTCTGCATGAGTAATAAAGAACTATATCTAGCAACAAGAAGAGTGAGGGGTCTTCAAACAGATGGTCTGGCCCCCACAAAGCCCTCATCTCAACATCATGGAGTCAGTCTGCGATGGCACAAAGAGACGGAGGACAATGAGACATCTTAAATCAACAGAAGAATGATCTAACTGCCAAGTACCTTGAAAAGCTATGAGCAAGTGTTCCTCAGAGAGTTGCTGTTGTTTAAAAGGTGAAGGATGGTCGCACCAAATATTGATTCAAGTTTTTGCTGTTTACTGCGCTTTGAAATTAAGTGATAAATAACATCATTTGAAAGCTCTGTTTTCTAAAGACACTTTAGATGTACTTTTATCGCCTAAAACTTGAGACTGCGTATCTTCCTGTTAAATCTGGAGCATTTTGACACTAATCTGAACAGATCGTCCAGACAGACTCTCGCCTGCCTACCTCAGAGTCAGATGGCTCCCTTGTCACACCGCCCGAGGCTTTTCTTATTCAGGCTGTGGTAAAATTTAAAAAAGTTAAACATCCTACACAAACAATGCGGCCACCTGAGCTTAGGCAAGCCACATACTGTGTCTGCATGGAAAAGAAAAATCAATAACACGTGAGGCCAGCAGGTTCAAAACATTTCTGGCTGTGAATTCTCTTGTTCAGGTGTTGTGGGTTCAGTATTGAGCTGTTTGCTGGCTCCTAACAGGCCCACAGTGGGCTTGTGTGCTCCCAGAGTGTGGCTTTGAATGGGATTGATTCTCATTCCAATGCAACAATTGTGTGCTAAATAACAGAAATAACCCTTAAAATGTTGGTAAAGAATCTCAAAAATGATTATTTTTCACTCACAAGTTTGAAATTTGTATGCAAAGTATGCCAGTCATCTGTGTGTCAGAGTATGTTATTTTAAAAAGAGCAATAAAAAGAATTTATGCAGGTTGAAAAGCAGGTGTGTAGAACTATTCATACATATAAAATCCAAAAAAAAAAAAGAAGGGAAACATGCATAATTTACACATAATTTCCAGAAACAAAATGATCTCCTCACTTTACCTCTGGATTCATGTTTCTCTACAAATAAGAGCACCAAAACAGCGAAATGAAGGACTTGAAACCTACTAATAAAAGATTTTCCATGAATTAATGACCGAAGACTTGGCTTAGATTTAGATGACTGTACAGGTCCGAATAGTTTCCCCCATTCAATGAATGTTTTTAAGGTTTCTCATTGCTCACATTCATTAGTTTAGATGGTTTTGAGCCTCTGCATCTCTATGAATTTCATTTAGTCAGACAAGCTTGGACATCTTTTTCTGTGAAAGAAGCAACGATTCGGAACTGAAATTTGGAGAAAACTTAAATAAAGCTGTTAAATTTTGGTTAATGAATAAATAAATAAACGTATATGGAATCAAATGGGAGATTTTTACTTCTTCAACACAACTCTACTCATTGAAGACTAATTTTCCACTGCGATAGAAAGTCCTGCATCTCAGTGGAAACAGCATTTATTTCCAATTAATTTTCAAATTATAAGAACATTTTATAATATATAACGTTTGGGTCTAAAGAGTCAAGGTTTGGGAAACTGTAACAAAAGAAAATACATTCTATCATGTCCTGAAAGTCAACTTTATCTCTTTTTAACCGTCTCATGGCGTTGTTTGAAACTATTGAAAAGCAAAGATTACCCATTTCAGAAGGTAAAAAACAATTTTTTTTGGAAGGTCAGAAAGACATTAAAATGATCTTCTTAAGGTTATAAAAACAAATTTTGTGTTATTAAAGTAAAACCCCTCACAGCCTCTACCACATGTTACTAATCTCTTCTTCTTTTTTGGCCTTCCGGGTGATAAGAGAAAAACATTGAGGTAAATAGAAGGATTTTTCATTTCGTGAATATAGTTCTCATTCTTTTGTGAGACTTGGTTGGGGCCATAGAACCCGTTGGACGGTGGGATGTTATGGGATGTTATTCCCTTGATCACAGAAGGACCACCCTGCCATCTCTCTTATCCATCCCCTCAGCAGCAGGGAGAGCGCACGGCCTGAGGGCTTATTTAGCTGCATGTGAGTAAGTCAAGTCTCTTAAACTTTGACATTGATGTTCAATCTGACTGAGGTTTGTGCAAGTCATAATCTATGACTTTGAAATATCAGCATCTTAAATGTGCTGTCTATTGATTAATCCAAGACGCTGTCCATGGTGCTGAAGTAGCAGATGGCGTTATGATCGTGGCTCTTTCTCTCAGTCCCACCCTTCTGCCTGTTTCCTCTTGGATCTCTAAGATGCCCTAAATGATGTGAAATGAGTTTTATGCTACTACCAGACATGTCTGTGAGTTGCACATGTGTGACCCCGACGTCTGCGACAAATGTTTCAAATTCTACATCTTCTCAGAGCAGCAATTAAACTGTAAAATTCATCACAGCCTGTGGGTCTATAGGACTGTGAGGATTTCTTACTTGAACAGCACTCACAAATTGTTTCAAGCGCCATACTTTGCAGACAATAATTTAGCGTGGCTATTCTGACCTGATCATCAAGGCGATGCATATCTAAGAAACTCCACTGAGTCCTCTTGATGTTTTTGGATCAGCCAACTAAAGTGACGCATCCCGCTTAAACTGTCATTATAGTGGGAGCCTTTATAAAAGCCTCTTTACTCTATTTTATGTCTACAAAATACACTTTTCCCCAACTGCTTTGGCAGCCTTTTATTTGGCTATTTACTTATATTTCATACAGTGAAGACAAATAATAGATTACCAACATGTCAGGGTGCGGGTTGGCAGGACACGGCAGCGGACTCCAGAGGTGAGAAGCAAACTGGGTTTATTATTCAAAAACAAGTATAACAAAAGGCCGGATGACAAAAACTAAGCTGTGGGATGAAACATTAAAACATGACTATGACAAAAACAAAACAAAGGACTAGACATGGCATGAAAAAACACTTATTTTGACGTGGCGTGGCATGAGGGGTGAAAAACTCTCTGTTTGAGAGAGAATTTCACCAAATGAAAGGGGAAACCTGGAAACTAAATACTGAACTGGGAGTGGTTGACAAATGAGTCTGGGTGGATGAGCAAACAGAAACTGCGGGGAAGACAATGGCAAAACTAAAACTAAACATGAACTCAAAAATCAAGACATAAACAACCTAAAAGATGATGACACTAAAAACATGGGGAAAACCCCATAGACGGGACACAACAACAATACACAGCAACAGCTCGTGCTTTTGATTAAAACAGCAGTTGTGTTGAACAGCAAAACTACATTCTATTAAAAATTTGGGTTTATCTTCACAGATTTGGGCAGCACACATATAAATTCCTCTATATAGAAATATATATATTTTTTTATCTAAGGATCACATTATGCTGTGTGAGTTCAGTATGTGGGAGGTTTTCCTTTTTGAGGAGGTTCCCAGCAGCCTTGGCTGCGACCTCTGGAGAGGACGGATAATAACTTCACTGCGATGAATGTTTAAAGTTAGTTTGCCCTCTACCCACAGCGATATCTCTAATTTCTGCATTCACTTTCAAGCTTGCACTCTTCCAGTCGCTCAGAAATGTCTTTCACACACACACACACACACACACACAGAACCTATCACTAATGGTGGTGTGTGTGCATTTCATGCGTCTCTCCTTCTCCATATCGTTTTGATTCATACTGTACCCAAACAGGAGTCGGCACATTTTGTTTTGTCTTTGCAATTGCTTGAAGGGGAAGCAAACGGTTTATCTCATACATTTAATCTACTTCCAATAATTAATCTATTTTTTTGTTTTTGTTAGATCATCTTTTTAATCATGTGAGTCAATTCAAACTGGTATTAATGTTGATATGAGGAAGCTTCCCGCAGAATGTGCTATTCCAGATCAACTTAGAAAGGAATGAAACATCGTTTATTATGTTACAGAATTAATAAACTAGAAAGCATGGCTGTTGCTGCGTTTTAGCCTCTTCAAGCTCAAAGTAATGAAGTTTTGATGCATCTCCCGTATCACTTATAACAGTGTAGGGAGAGAACAGAACAGACATTTTGCTGCAGTCCAGGTTGAAGATACACCTATTTTCAGCTGCGTTTGAATAAAGCTCAAAACTTAATCACATTTTAACTAATGATTTTATCTGTTGTTCTTATTTCTTTCTTTTTTGTTTAAAATTGAAATCATGGTTTTTATTTCTACTGTTTTAATGTCTCTGTAAAGCACTTTGAATCGCCTTGTAGTTGAATTGTACTGTACAAATAAACTTGCCTTGCCTTGCAAAAGCACTGGATGTTTTCCCTATTGCATGAAAGTTATGTTTAAAGGTTACAGTTAAAGGGATAGTTCGCCTCTTTTGACATGAAGCTGTATGACATCCCATATTAGCAACATCATTTATGAACATCTTCTTACCCCCTGCTGCGTCCTGTGAGCCGAGTTCCAGCCTCGTTTTGGTGTTGATGAAGGTAGTCCGACTAGTTGGCTGGGGCCACAAAAATAAAGTTTTTTGCTTCTCAAAACAATATGCGTTCAAAAAGAGTAATACATTTGCATCATAAAATCGTTCTCTCGGAAAAAGTCAGACCTCACAATCGCTTGATGCTATTTTCTCTCCCAACAATTCAACTAGCTTGACTACCTTCATCAACACCAAAACGAGGCTGGAACTCTGCTCACAGGACGCAGCAGGTGGTAAGAAGATGTTCAGAAATGATATTGCTAATATGGGATGTCATACAGCTTCATGTCAAAAGAGGCGAACTATCCCTTTAATTTACTATAGACTGTGTGTTTACTCGTGTAGGCTAAAGGCACCTTGACAAATTTCTTTCATCAAAGTTTTGGTCCTGAAAACTGTATTTTTTTACTATGAAATGATGATTCACTTTGAATAAGGGCTGCAACGATTCGTCGACAAAAATCGATAATAGAAATTTTCGATAATAGAAACAATAAAAATATTGTCGCCAGACGTGTTTTTCCAACAGAGTGAGGCATCTCACTTAATTGCAATGTCTGCGGAGAGTCGCACATAGCGTGTCGAGCGGGAACGTACACAGAAATGGCGGCGTCCAACACATTAGCTATGCGAACCAAAACTTCTAAAGTTTGGGAGCATTTTAGCCTGGATACGGCGAATAAAAAGATTACTTGCAAGGTTTGCAAAGCAGACCTCGGTGATGTACGAACATTTAAAGAGAAAGCACGTCGGGCAGTTGAACTGAACAGAGTCTGACTCGCCTCGGTAAGATTCAAGTAACATACAAGCCAATACGTTTTGTTTTTGATGTACATTGTACATTTTATAAGCGTTTTTTCGCTTTAAAAGAGAGCTTTAACGTTGTGCCTGACAAACGTATTTTACTTGATTGTAATTAATTATTTATTTTTTATAAAACACATCTGCCCGTCCTTAAAAAATTGACAGAGGTTTATTTATTTCTGGATTTAAGTCTATACTGATCGAGCACTGTGCTTAATTGGTTTTAGATGGGACATTTTTATTTACTTTTCGCATGAATCAGCAGCAAAGTTGAAGAAAAGATGCATTTTTCATTGAAGTACCCATCTTTCTTGTGTTTATTTATCATTTGTCACACAATTAAAGCAACTTCATGCTAAATTTAAGAAAAAATTTATAATTATCTGATTAGTCGACTAATCGTTTCAACAGTCGGTGACTAGTAGTCTATTAAAATAGTCGTTAGTTGCAGCCTTACTTTGAATTGATCATCCTATTTCAGTACCCAAGACTCCATCTTTGGACAATGAAAATATTTGCTTAATGTAAGGAATATATTATGGTTGGGCATTTCTCTGTCACATTCACCATGTTAGAAATATTAATTTTCTATGAATCAACTGTAGATTTTGAAAAACTTTATCAGTCGCCTTCTATGGTCACGACTACGTCATAATGCCATCTTGCACGGTTTTTAGGGGACGGACAGTTTCTTTTAACACAATGTTAACAGACTAACAGTCAAGAGGTTGGAGGGACAGGATCGGGAAGAGAGAGGGAGGCAGGAGGTCCAGGTGGAGAAGTTTTCGCCCTCTGGCATTGTAAAAAATGTCGTTACACTTTTGAAACATTAGGCCAAACTGACAGAAGGATTTCCACTTGGGTATCACTGCTGAATTCCAGGAGCTGATCCTGTATCAGGTCAAATGCGAATGATACACAACCCCAAATTTAATTCAATTCATCCAAGTTGCAAATGGTTGAATTTTGAAAATGAATTTATTGTTTTTGACATCAAGGATGTTGTATGTTTGGGATGCTTTGTTAAAGTTGAAATTCACAAAATTTAAGAGGAATCCGTTAAATCTGCCGTCGATGAGGACAACTTTTGTAAAAACTTTGAAATAACATTTGCTTGTCTGTTAGATGATATATTTAAAATGTTATCAACAGATTTACACAAGGGAGTCGTTCCTGTCCACAGTCGCCTCAGGCACGCTCAGGACGGGAGACTGGACTGAAGACAAGTTTCAGTGCAATCTGTTGGTTTCCTTAGCTGGGAAACTGTTTTTGAACTGGCTCTGTATGAATGAATTGGATTATTTTGAAATGAATTATGATTACAATGAATTAAACTCCAATTTAAATGCCTTGAGATGACATTTGTTGATGTCAAATGGTAGCTGGGTAGCTCTTTAGATGTAATTTGGCGCTATATAAATAAAACTGAATTGGATTGAACTGAATTGAATTTACATGGGCCTTGGAAATTCATTTAATTTCATTCATTTCCTTTTTGTTTCTTCCACCCCCGTTTAGACAACATTTAGACAACTTCCTAAACTGATGTTCCATCTCTTTCCATCTTCATTGTTCGTGTTGTTTCATCTTGTCGTGGAGTTTTCAGACAGGCTAAACACTACCTTTCTATTCATCGTTATTTATTCAATTTGAGGTTATGTCTGCTGTCAGACGCCACATGCTCCACAACAACATTTAGTTTGAACGTTTAAATTGTTTTTCCGTTTGTTAAAGTGTAACCTGTGTTCTCCTCTTTCCAGAATTGGTTCTGAGCAGCTGTCATGCTGATAAAGTTATTGACTGGAAATTAAACCGTAAGAAACAACCCCAGATTGACACGTGGTTGCCCGAACAGCAGTGCGCTTCCACCTGCCGCTGCCTCGCTGTAACCTTGTTGAATATTTTATATGTGCCAATGTGTTCCCGTGTCACACTTTTGAAGTGGCGGCGTCGAATTTCACAAGGGTGACATTGTTGGTGGATTTTTTTTTTCTTTTATTGTTTTGTTTCGGCTTTTTTTTTTTCTCTCCCACCACAACAGCGACAATTTAGCATACGCCGCTCATCAAAAGCAACCTTGCTGCCAGCTGCTGAACAGAAACATTCCCCTTTCAGAGTCTGTTGTTTGTCATATGTTTAAATTATGCATCTGAATTTTAATAGACAGGAATATGATTATATAGTTTGACAATGAAGAGGAGGGGGAGGGGGGGAAGGAGAGGGGGGTGAAAATCCTCCAAAATTCATTTCAAACATTCATGCATATTTAATAGGGCTGGGTGCAAAGACTTCACACAGCAGTATAATCCCAATATGCGCCAAGTCGTTATCGCTGTCATAGGCAATATGCAGTAATTCTGCTGCAGTGCACTTCTTTGGAAGACCAAACACTCACCAAAACCAAAAATGGTTTCCAAAGTCAAAATCCACAGCCTCCTTCAATCTCTCAGCCACACACACACACACACACACACACACACACACACACACACACACACACACACACACACACACACACACAGACCCTACTCTCAGTTTTTCTCCTTTCTATATTTCCTTTTTACCTTCTTGCTTTACTTTGACTTAGACAGCCCTCCAGTCCTCTCTGTTGCCGTCTCGGCTCGATGACGGGAGCGGAAAGCGTGATGCGTGGGTGAGGCGTCCCATCCTGCAGCATCTCTAAATTCAGCGCAGAGTTAGTTTTCACCCCCCCCCATGCCTGCAACCTCACCACAACCTTACACTTCGGAGGTGACAAACAAACTTCAAACAAGGTTTTTGGCTCGGAACTTTTCCTCAAACTCTTGAGACACTCAACCTCAAAGGAAGAGATAATCATCAAATGGAACAATGCGGAAAAAAGTTGCCCCCAGCTTCTTTTTCTTGTTTGTGCCAAGAATCTAAGTGATTATAAAAATGTTGTTGAAGGTATTCAGTAATGAAGAAATGTAAAGGGACACTAGTTGGAGTAGAAACAGGTGAACACTGAGAGTTTGTGATGGCACTGAGGAGGGAAGGGGTCCCACAGGAAGAGAAAACCATAACAAACCGTGTTCACTGACAGACACCATTTCTCAATATGCGTACTCGTGTAGTTCTGAAACATCATCACTGAAGGACCAAGTACTGTTCCAATTCAACGGCTGCGTTCGAAACCGCATACCCTTTAATACTACATACTTCCATACTGCATACTCATCGATCAGACAGTATTGAGGGCGTTTACCCACAATGCATCTCGCTCCTGCCCGACCCAAAATCAGCCGGCCTGAAGCTGATTTCGCTGAAGCTCTAAACTCTGTAAACTTTAGCAACATTTGAAATATTTTCAGGCGAGAAAGTAGTCGTTTAGATCCCCAACGTGTTGAAAATCTGAGAAAATACCGGCTATTTACAATTTTGTTCCCAGGAATTTGGCGCTACTAAAGCTAGCCGCAGTGAGCAACGCACTTCCGGTTATTTTCACAAAATAAAATACCCGTTGCCCTTTATCATAGGGAAAGCCATTACGATACAATTGGTGCTTTTGTTTTGAAAACAGGAAGTGAACCTACCCTCGTTGTAGCTAGCTTGAAACTGCCGTTTTGACAGGAAATGACGATCGGCGACGTCACATTACGTTGCATCTTGGGTAGTTTGAGTATGAGTAGTAACCTCATGATGCATACCCAACATTTCGGAGAATCTAGTAGAAACTATGGCTAGGGTAAGAAAACCATCATGGGCAGGACTGAAATAAATTTGGTCCCCATTGAAAAACACTCAATGTGGATGTACTCGGGTGGAGGAAAGTCTCCAAATTTCACCTTTCATGCGGAATAAATGTTTATGTTTTCAAATTTAGTTTACACAAAGTTCATTTCTGTAAGTGGCAGATTTATTATTTCAACCACACTCTTCCCCCTTTTTTTCCCCAAAAGACTTATATGCTTGAGCTACTGAGAAGTGTTGCAATGCACAGGTATTTATATCTTTGTAATATATGTATATATGCCATTCTATACATACAGGGTTGCCAACTTTTCCAAAAACCTTGGAGTGAGATTTCAGCGGGTCGGTTCGCGACACGCATCTCAGAAGTTGTTCCACAGTACAGATATATCTATATCTGTGTAGATATGATGTAGATACATGTATACATTTTATGAATATGCAATAGTGCAGAGTGTGGGGCCTTCCTCTAGAAAATTTTGCATTTCTTAAATGCAATTTCTTCCATTCTAGTCGATTTTAGGGTGACTAGTTAGACATGGCAAATATTTTTTCTTTTTTTTTTAAAGTGAATGCAATACGCTTCCATAGACACGCGCTCTGCTCTGAACATTTGACAAAGCAAATACAAACAACACCACAAAACTACATGGTCACATGACTCACCGGGACGACACAACAGGATGAGATTCATGTGTGTTAAGAGACATTATTTTATTCAGTGTACTCAGTTGTTATGTGTACAAGTTCATTCCTCCATGACTCAAGAAATGTGTGAGTGTGTGCTGGCTAAATAAATATGCCAATAGAAGATAAATAACATATTTGCCTCCGTCGGTTTATTCTCCGAGTACAAAGCTCAACAATGTTGAATTTATTCCTGTTGGAATAAAAATTTACATTTCTTGACTTCTTAATGATCCAAATTGCTACAAACTCCATCACAAACACACACTTTTCCCGTGTTGTCTCCTTCTTCACCACTAAAAGTTAAAGTAACGTGTTTGTTACATCAGTTTCTGCTGGAAGTGCCCGCAGGTCAGAATACAAACCCTGGGGTGAGCGAGCCTTTTCCCAAAGCTGCCCCCAGGCTCTGGAATAAGCCCCCCGTCCAGCTGCGTCTTATTTCTGACCTGGGCCTCTTCACATCTAGGCTAAAAACCTACTTATTTAGGATTTATTTTAATACCCAGTAGTATGGTGACCCTTTTATCATATTTTATCTTTATCTTATCTTTTTATTTCTTTTTACTTATTCTTCTCTTTATTTATTACCTGCTGTAATAAAGGATTGTCTGTAAAGGGCTGTATAAATAAAGTACATTTATATTTACATATTCATATAGTTCCACTAACGGTTACCGTGGTAACAAGTTGTGTAGTCTTCTGGTTGAATTTCCATCACTGGGTTCCAGAATGTGCCGTTTGAAAGTTTTGATGACTTTCAAATGTATTTACCACCCGGTTACACATGTTTCAGATGCCATTGAAGCTTTACACTTCATCGCATCAACAAGTTACCTTAAGTTACCTGAAGTTACCTGAAGATATCTGAAGATACCTGAAGATACCTGAAGATACCTGAAGCTACCTGAAGTTACCTGAAGATATCTGAAGATATCTGAAGATACCTGAAGATACCTGAAGATACCTGAAGATATCTGAAGATACCTGAAGATACCTGAAGATACCTGAAGATATCTGAAGATACCTGAAGCTACCTGAAGTTAACTGAAGTTAACTGAAGTTACCTGAAGCTACCTGAAGTTACCTGAAGATATCTGAAGATACCTGAAGATATCTGAAGTTACCTGAAGATATCTGAACATACCTGAAGTTACCTGAAGTTAACTGAAGTTAACTGAAGTTACCTGAAGTTACCTGAAGACTACAAACAAAGATTTACAGACTGCAGTCAGAGAACCAGCTTCTTCTAACTGGTAAGTATCCCATTAATTCATGTTTTGTTGTATGGCTGAGTTATGAGGCCTCCAAAATGCACAGAAACAATGCAGAGAAATTTGAATATTTAGTTGAAAGTCATTTGTTGAGGTTTCAAATGTCTGAAAGGCATTTTTTAAAGGGGCTGGAGATGGAAGAAGGCAGAAAAGAGAAGAAAAATGCAAAACAAAAAGTGAAAACATTCAGAAAGAAGATAAACAATGCAAATACAAAAAATTGAATATTTAGTAGAAAGTCACCAAATGGAGACATTTTTAAATCCAGGTTAAAAACATTTCTTTTCTCATGTGTCTATGCATGAAATCTGCACGATATCTTTTAATTTATCTGGACTGTTGCTTGCTTTTAAATTCATTTAAATTATTTGTTTCTCTTTATATTTTTTTATGTATTTTTAATGCTTCTTCCACTCCCTGCTGCAATGCTTTTATTTTATGTAAAGTAATTTGAATTGTTTTGTACATGAAATGTGCTACAAACAAATTTGATTTGATTTGATTTGAGAAAGTCATTTGCTGAGGTTTCAAAAGGTCTGAAGGGCATTTTTTAAAGGGGCTGGAGCTGGAATAAGGCAGAAAAGAGAAGACAAATGCAAAACAAAAAGTGAAAACATTCAGAAAGAAGAGAAAGAATGCAGAACAATTTGAATATTTAGTAGAAAGTCATTTGCTGAAGATTCAAAAGGTCTGAAAGGCATTTTTTAAAGTAGCTGGAGATGGAAGAAAAATGCAAAAAGCATTGGCACTCTGAAGGTACTGCTGTGATTCAGAGGCTTCTAATTCAAAAAGTAAATTTCTGAAGGCTATGAAAGTCACATTGGCTGAAAGAGGACACATTTTCCTACGCTTTAATGCTAATGTTAATTCTGTGGCTTAAAGATTTTGGAAACAGTGACAGGTTAACAACTTTTTTTAACTTTCTGTATTCTTCCACTCTGCCAGTTGGGTGAACACGTGAACATTCCGTGTCATTGGAATGCATTGTAAACTCAGAAAAAAACAAGGATTTGAACTAAATGTTTAAAATGTGATGGTTCAAAATTGGCTGGATATTTTGAAAGGCTGCTTCGTGCAGTAATAGCTGAATGTCTTGTGAACATTTTAAAGTTTGAATGGTGTCTCTAGCTGAAAGTGTGCTGAAGTAGTTAAGTTTGAAAGAGGAGGACGCTTTTTTAATGATTTGAAAGGATTTATCATCACTTTTAAAGGGAAGAAAAGTTTCACAAAAACCTTAAGAGCTGAACATTTTGTGCAAAAATGGTTTGAGCATTCTCACTATAATAATTGGCACCCATAACTAGCTTGTTAGCTCAACAGAGAGTGGCAGCTTTCGCTCTCTCAGACCCTAACTTAAGACAGCTGAAGATAAGACGGTTTAAGAATAAAGTTAGAATAAAAACAGCATGCTACATAGCTACCTGCTTTTAGGCAGTTGTTCACACTACAAGTTAACTCTGCTTGATTTGATGTAATGTTAGGACACACTTTGAAACACGAACCTCATGGTTTGTATGATGATGCAGGGACAGATGTGGAAATAAAGACCTTTAGAAAAAGAGGAGTGATGCAAACTGCAAAGGGGAATTAATACAGACATAAGTACATCTTTAAATGGAAAATGTTACAATTATTCAATTGAAAATACATTGTAAAAATGAAAATGTAAAAGGAAATAAATACCTAAAGGGCAAGAAGTTGGGGAAATGTGCAAAGAAAGTGTAACAAAGAAATAATTGGATTGAATTAATGTAAATAAACAGGGGCATTAACACACATTTAAATCAATATTGTTGAAAAGCTACGGAGAAATATCCATTTATGCTGTATTTTCTACATTCATCATTGTGTATATTGCATTTATTTTGGATTTTGGCCGCTCAACAGGTCAAGAGCCCCCACAGGACGGTTTGTTTTCTCCTCGCAGCCTTGACATTAGGATAACTATTCCCCTAATAATGGTTAAAGTTAAATTAGGCAGGTTTAGACAGGTACGGAGCCCGGTGGAGATCAAACAATATCTTTTTCAGGGGGTTTCAAGAAAGCGTTCTCTCACTTTTCAAAGTGTGCCCTCGCTTTATTAAATCGTGCGCTCGTCTAAATAAAGCGTGCGCGCGTATACATAAACCGTGCGCTCGTCTTACTAAAACCGTGCGCTCACTGCCCCTCAGTCGTGCCCACATTATATACCTTGTGAGCACAATAAACAAAAGTGTGCCCACGATCTGTAAGACGTGCCCACGACATTCTGTATGGTAACAATAAATCCAAATTGCTTGAAACGTTCGCACGTTGTATTAATTGTGGCCACGAAATCTGTTACCATTACAGTGTGAGCATCTCACCTTTTTAATCTATTTGGAAGTTGTTTGGAATGGAACAGTAAGTGCATTGTGCTATGGCGAATGTATGCCTAAGCAAGTATTATGGGACGAACAGTGTCCCTTAATGTAATGTATAATTCAAGTGCTTGGTCTGGACTGTTTGTCAACTGTAGCCCTCGTTCTTGCATTATGCCTGTGCTAAAATCAAATACATCGATGTCGCATGGTATGGAGTCGAGGAAGGTGCATTTCCTCTTGCAGACGGTCAGATTGGCTTCATCGAGAGGAAAGAGATGATCTTCAGCCCCCCACAGATGCGGAGCCAGGTGCATTATATCCGGTATTCCAGCCGGAACACCTGGGTTTCTGGACGGACGGATGCGATGTGCATTCCATGTGTCTTGGATGCTGTTCAATTCATCCTGGGGAAAAAATTAACGAATGCAAATAAATATTTTAGGATTTTCATTTGGCTACAGCCCTGACTTGGGCGCCTTACAAGGCAGCCTAACAGGTGAGGGTGTGTGAAGTACTTTGAGTCAACTAGGCTCATGAGGATGCCATGACTGGACGCCAAGGTTGAAAGAATATTCTTGTATTCCATACCTAGCCCATGGTAAACCCTGATTAAGTCCATTTCAAAATGGTGAAGAATCATATCCTGCTGGTAAATTTGGCTCATGATGTTATGAGAGTGTGGAATCGTGGCCACGCTTTGCTCACTTGTGCCAATTTTAATTAGGCTATACATTTCTTAAATAACGTTAACACGTTTTGTGAATCATGACCACGCTTTAATAAATTGTGGTCACGAGGTATATAACTTTGTTACTACAACGAGAGCAAGAAACTACTAAATCGAGCGCACGATTTAGGTAAACGTGCGCACGTTGTATTTCAACGAGAGCACGTTTTGGTTAAATGAGCGTGCACTTTGCAAAGTGAAGACACGTTTCAGTAAATTGTGCTCACGAGGGATATAACGTGAGTACGACTGTATTACAGCGAGTACACGACATTAGTAATTCGAGCGCACGATTTAGGTAAACGTGCGCTTGCTATATTTTAAGGAGAGCACGGTTTGGTTAAATGAGAGCGCGCTTTTTAAAACGGGTGCACGCTTTCTCGACACCCCAATATATTTCACCTTAAGACTCAAGGGGCTCCGTAGACAGGTGCACATACTGGGAAAAGGGTGGCACGTGTAACTGACCCAAAAGCTTTGAGAAAAAAACATTAAAAAGGAATAATTATCATCTAGTTTTTAAGAAATCACATTGTTTATCATAGCTAAGAGGTGGTTACTCGATCTCAAAATGAAAGCTAAATTTGTCATAGCTTTTTTTTTTTTAGGAGTGTTCCACATGGTATGTCTTTAACCATTATCAGAAGGAGGTTTTCAACCACCATAGTGCAAAGACTTAGGATACTGCACTGATAACTTAAAGATGAATTGGCTTTGGCCCAATCAGAACCTCGGCTGCGAGGCTATCAACGTGACTCAGTCATTACCTGAGGTGATTTTCACCATATAATGCCAGCTGTGACAGAAACCTTAATTATCCAGACAAAGACCATGCTGTATGAGTGCTAAGGTGGTATTCCAGTGGAAATAACCCAGAATTCACCTGATAAAAACACACTGACACACACCGTGATCAGTAACGATAACGGCGTTGTAACAATGGGAAAAGTGATTAATTAGATTACTCCCTTACTGGAAAAATAACGCCGTTAGTAACGCCGTTATACTTAAACGCTGTTACTCCCAACACTGCTGGTAACGTTCAGCTTGAGCCACCAATCAGATTGATCTAATCGATGACGATCACGCCGAGCTCTTTGTGTCTGCAGCCAAAAGTTGTGAAACCTGTGGAAGATCACTGCTTCAGAATGTGATTGCTGTGTCGAGCTTGGTGTCTCAAAGTGTCTAAAATCAGGAAACAGCATCGTTTTACCTGTAGATTGCATCTGTGTCGTCAGACTTGCACGAATGATCTGCGATTGTAGACTTGATTAGTGCTCGTTTAGTTTGATTCGTACTGACAGACGTGGGTTTGAGTTTCACATCATCTGTAATTGTTTTCACACACTCACATTCGGTGATGCAAGCATCAAAACTTATGCTTCTGTCTTAGCTCTCTCTCTCTCTCTCTCTCTCTCTCTCTCTCTCTCTGTATATATATATATACATATATATATATATATGTTTTATTTATATGTTTAACTTTATTTATACAGCCCTTTACAGACAGTCATTACGATGTACCAAAGTGCTTTACAGCAGGTAATAAATAAAGAGAAGAATAAGTAAAAACAAATAAAAACAATAAAAGAACAGTGAAAACAATAAAATACAACAAAATCAAATAAGATAAAATAAGATAAAGTGTCATCATACTACTGGGTATTAAAAGCAATCCTAAATAAGTAGGTTTTTAGCCTAGATTTGAAGAGGCCCAGGTCAGAAATAAGACGCAGTCCTGTGAGGAAGGTTTCATCACTAAGGTCTGGTGTTGGGATAACTTAGATCGCGGTATAGTGAAAGCAGCTTTTGGTACCATTAAAATGTTGTTAATTTGCTTATCAACTTGTATGCATTTCTGCTTCCCTATGCAAATGAGGGGGGTGCCGTCTTTCAGACATTTTTCTACTAAAACAATAATAGGAATTAGAAATTAAAACAGTAACGATGAAATACTGCACTGGAAAAAATGCCCCTCCAAAAGTAAGTAAGAAAAACAACAAAAACAAGACGTTTTTGCTTGAAATAAGCAAAAAAATCTGCCAATGGAACTAGTGAAAATTGGCTTGTCAAGATTTCTTGAAATAAAATGTGATATTTGGGACTTTTGAGATAAAAGTGATCTTGAAATTAGCTTAAAAACCTCTTCAAATGTTAAAAAAAAGCTTGTTTCATATGATATGTGACTCAAAAAAATTTGTTTTCAAGACTTTTTCATTTAACAAGATATTCCAGATGTATTGTCCTCAAACAAGTCCCTATATCTGGCTGAAATGGTACTTGTTAGGCAGTTGTGTCTTATATTAAGTGTAATGAGATATTTTGACTAGAAATGAGACAAATATACTTGGTAAGACTTTGATTTTTTCCAGTGTGACTGATAAATAGATGAAATTATTTTTCTTCCGCTGAACACACATAGTCTTTGTCTTTATGTCCATGTAATTAATCTATCCTGACCCCTTCTCCTCTTGCATATTTCTGACTTTCTTACAGAGTATTTGTGATCCAGAGTCCTTCTGTCGCTGAGGGACCGAGGCGGCAGCAGCACAACATCATGCTCCCTGTGCAGGAACAGGCGAGCACCTCTGGGGGGCCGGAGGAGCAGGAGTTGCCGTTCCCCGACCTGCCCCCGGTGGCTTTCTGGCGTTTACACCAGACCACCAAATTTCGTGCATGGTGCATAAATATAGCGCGCAGCTCATATCCTTTCATATTGTTTGAAAATTACTTAGGCAGACACCTGATAAGACCAGTTATTCATTATAACACAGCTCTCTGGCTTCCATTTCTTTCCATTTTCAAGTGCCAATAATGTAGTTGTCATTTCCAAAAGGACCCCGAGCGGCCTGATTAAGGGCCTCCAGTCTGTAAACATCAGACCTGTGTAGCAGTCAAATCACAGAACGGGTTCTGACCTTAACATCTTCCACGTGGTTGCGCTATCTGTCAGTAATCGTCATCCTGGTGAGCTGCGTGTCTCAGGGCCTGTACAGTCCTGCTGAAGGGGAGCAAACTTACCAAAAGGTTAGTGAGAGCCATGCATTGCAGAGGCGGGAACTCAAAGACTGAAACCCACACTGGAAAAAATCTAAATCTTACCAACTATATTTGTCTCATTGAGTATCTCATTACACTTAATATAAGACACAATTGCCTAACAAGTACCATTTCAGCCAGATATAAGGACTTGTTTTAAAATCTAAGTTTTACCAAGTATATTTGTCTCATTTCTAGTCAAAATATCTCATTACACTTAATATGAGACACAACTGCCTAACAAGTACCATTTCAGCCAGATATAAGGACTTGTTTTAATACAATACATCTGGAATATCCTGTTAAGTGAAAAAGTCTTAAAAACATCTGCTTTTGAGTCACATATCATATGAAACAAGCTTTTTTTTCATTTGAAGAGGTTTTTATGCTAATTTCAAAATCACTTTTATCTCAAAAGTCCCAAATATCACATTTTATTTCAAGAAATCTTGACAAGCCGATTTTCACTAGTTCCATTGGCAGATTTATTTCTTATTTCAAGCAAAAACGTCTCGTAATTGTTGTTTTTTTACTTATTTTTGGAGGGACATTTTTTCCAGTGCAGAACTCAGTTCTGTGTGCGGGTACAACAGAGATTTCAGTGTTCTGTTTTTCAGTGATGATATAGTCACCCATTGATCTTGTGTATTGCTTTTTTATTGTATCCAACCAGGTATTGAAAGGCCTTTGCTTTGCGTACTTTCTCTGCGAGATGACGGTCAAGATGGTCGCCCAAGGCGTCTACGGCCACCGAGGAAGCTACCTCCCAGACAAATGGAACACAATTGACGTGGTTATCGCCTGCGCACAGTCAGTATATCCCACTGTTTCTCACGTCAGCTGCGTATTCTTTTCATCACTGATGAAAAGCTGCAGCCACAAACCGATGCTCCTTGGCTCAGATCAAAGTCGATGAAAGAACACGAAATGAAACGTGTCCTCTTGTTTCTGTCTGCAACTTTCTTCTCAGGACGTTGGACTACATCATTTCCGCATTCAGTATCAACTTCGGAGTCGGTCACGCGCTCAAGCCGATACGTCTGATCAGCAGGATACAGAGTAAGCTGATGTTTGAGCATTAAGGGGTGTGGTGAGAGGATGAATGTCACCCTGGTGTCAGGGCTGCTTCTGAGTTTATCTTCAACAAAAACATTTGAAAATGTAGCTTTTTCTATCTGAACGTGAATGACACCGTTTTAGACCAGGGTTTCGTTGATTGCTTTCAAAGTTTTCCTGATGGATGAATTCTTTTTTTTTGTCTCTAATTTAGATCAAATGATGATAGTCTGTTTCTTGAAAATGAAAACTCTTTGATCTCATTCATTTGAACTCACTTAACCCTCATACCTGATTTAAAACACAACTTAATTTCTGAAAAGGGAAATTTTTGTCACCTTTTTAAAACGACCTAAAAACCACATGTTGATATTTTTTCCCGCTTTTTTTTTCGTAGATATTTTATTCCACTTCAGTTCTGATCATAACTACCAAGTTTTCAATTATTTTCAAAAATTTAACCCTTTCAATACTGGTTTTTATGATGTAAATGCCAATTTACTGTAAAAAAAACCCCAAAAACCCCACAAAAACTGCTATATTTTTAATATATAGGATGCAAAGTGGAATTGTTGAGCGGGGATAATTATGGTCTGGGATATGTCAATGATCAACAACAACATTGATTTTTAGGGATTTTTAATTTTTTCCTATGTCTGATTTAAAAAAAAAAAAAAATCCTTCATTTCTGAAAAGGGACGTTTTTGTCCCCTTTTAAAACAACCTAAAAACATCATATATTAATATTTTTTTCCACTTTTTTCCCCCATAAATCTTTCATTCCACTTCAGTTCTGCTCATAACCAACAAATTTTCAATTATTTTTAAAAAAAATTAACCCTTTAGATGCAAATTTGAACTTCTTAGCCCAAATTTGAAGCCTTTAGGTGCCAGTATTTTCAATACAGGTCGTGGCAGGTAAAACGACTGAGATGATGCCAGTCTGTCACTAAAAGTAATATCTGGTGATGTGTTTCAGTCGTGAAGATCAAAGTTTAAAAGAAGGTGTGGCCACAATGTGTGAAAACCTGATTCATCCTCTTGTGTTCACCTGTGTAGGTTTTCGTGATCTGGTGACCATACTCCTGGACTCCGTGCCCATGCTTGGTAATGTCCTCCTCGTGTACCTGTTTGTGATTCACATCTTCGCTCTGATCGGAGTTCAGCTGTGGGGCGGTGGGCTGCGCAACCGCTGCTTTCTGGGAGAGGACATCCTCACGTAAGAACGTTTATTTGTTCTTTCTCTCACTGGGCTGCGTTGACAGTTAACTTAAAAAAACGAGACGTGATGAAACTGTGAGACCCGAAAAAGTTGGGTCGCTGTGTAAAATGGAAACCGAACGCGATGAAAAACATCTCAGAAACCGTTGTGAATATACACATGAACAACATTCGCTTATCTTGGATTTGATGGCAGCAGCACATCCTGCACTGGAAAAAAATCAAAGTCTTACCAAGTATATTGTCTCATTTCTAGTTAAAATATCTCATTACACTTAATAGAAGACACAACTGCCTAACAAGTACTATTTCAGCCAGATATAGGGACTTGTTTGAAGAAAATACATCTGCAATATCCTGTTAATAATATCCCTTTCAGGCTCAAATTAAGTTGTAGTTGCAAGAAAAATCTGATATTTGGAGAAAATGATCATATGGGGTAGTAATATACAATTCAGACTTTTTTTTTGAGAGAGACCTTCACATGCAATGAATTCTGGGATGTTGCAAATTTGCAACAGTGGCCTGGAGTGGTAAATTAACACTGAAGACTGAATCTGATATGAACGTTAACTTTATTTGAATGTCACAAACAAAAAATTAACAACAAATAACAAATTTCTCTCACAAAATTAGAGACAACTTTTTCTCAAACTTTCTCTCCACCGACATCTCAAAACCTCTTGAGAAGGCCGTTTTTGAAAGTCACTTTGTTGTGTGGTAGTCCATGAAGCAATTCTTGGTCTTTGTGAAGCACAAAAGTACTGCACGAGTAAAGACCTTGATTCCCCATTTTTGTGGCTTGTTCTTGAGGTACTGTTTCATTCCAATCTTTCCTTTGAAGGGGATCATCTGCTCATCAATTGCGTGGTTTTCTTCTGGTTCAACTTTCAAGCAGTTGGCACGGACTTTCTCAAGCACTGGTCGCACCTTGAACAGTGGATCGTATCCAGGCTCACCCTTTTGCTTCATGTTGGTATTGTCATTCATATGGATGTATGTTCGCAGATGATCAAATCTCTTACGTCCCATGACTGTTGCAATTGGGTCATAGCGTGTTGCCGTCTGCCAGTACATGCGGTACGATGGCATACGTACTATGGTCATCAAGATGTGTAAACCAATGAATTGCTCCATTTCAGCAGGGGTTGTTTTCAGTTCTGGGCCATTCATCATAACGGCATACAGGTTAGATTGGTGAGAAATGTGTTCAAACACCGATTTGTCCATGAACTGATCAAAATACCACCTTGGACTTGGGATTTCGTCTGGTGGAGTTGAGAACGCAGGTCCTTGGAATGAAGAGTCGATGTCAGCTGCTGGGGGTTTCCTCTGTCTCCAAGAAAACTCTTTGTTGACTGGAGCTGGGCCTGGCTGAGGTTCATTGTCATCTGGAGCCTCAATGACACTGTCTGCATGTGCATGATGAATTTCAACATCAAGCTGGTTGGGATCAGTTCTTGCTATATCTGCCAGTGGCTCATCCTCATCAAAGCTGGAGTCAGACTCGTAAGCTTCAGGAGTTTCCACAAAATCTGGATCTGCAATTTTATCATCTGAAATGGATTCTGTGTCAGATAAAGCCCCATTGGGAATCCAAACCATCTCAAGAGCTTCCTGGACTGAATATAATCTTCGTCGGCCTGCCATGATGCACGGCAAAACCTGCAAAGACAGTATTCTGTCAGATAGTTTGCCAAAAAAAGCTTACACTCAAACAAAGATCTATATGAATATATATGCCATGGAATTTAGGCTCCTACAGTTTTCCTCACTGCACAGTCAAATGAACATTTTATTATGCCATTGCTTTTGATCAAATCTGCCTCTGGTAGTTTGTAGTTTCACTCAAAAATATTTCATTTTCCATAGGATATACCCTTAATGACACCTCAAAGTAATAAGTAAACACTGGTGATTGTAAATTAACTCTAGTATAAACTGTTGCTCAAAATATAGGCAAACTAGTAGCATGTAGCATGTAGCATGCATTGGTACCTTTTTGGGCACACGTTGCAAATCCACAACATTGAAATCGAGATGCCTCTGGTGAAAAACCCAGAAGAGATAAAATCTACTAATTGGCATGTGTCATATCTATACACGTTCATGAGTCATCTTATGTAGTATTGATTTCAAAATAATGGAAATTGGTAGTGATACTTACATGAAATTGATGCTTAGTAAATCTGTTTCAGTGACACCAAGGACTCCGCCATGTTGAAAGTGAGTCAGCAGTGCCCTCTAGTGAGCTGGAGGGTAACTGCTTGTTGCAAATGCACAACTAAGTCCTTCTGTTGTACTTCTGAGTAACAAAAGCTCTTAAAATATGGATGTGGAGTAATTAGCTAAGTAGCATTTAGCTGTTGCAAATCTGCAACATCTGCCTGGAGAGGGTTTTAAATGAAAAAGTCTTGAAAACAAATTGTTTTGAGTTGGATTTCACATGAAACAAGCTTTTTTTGACATTTGAAGAGGTTTTTAAGCTAATTTCAAGGTCACTTTTAACTCAAAAGTCCCAAATATCACATCTTATTTCAAGAAATCTTGACAAGCCGGTTTTCACTAGTTCCATTGGCAGATTTTTTTTGCTTATTTCAAGCAAAAACGTCTTGTATTTGTTGTTTTTCCTACTTATTTTTGGAGGGGCATTTTTTCCAGTCTGAACAACGTTGGGACGGGTCCATGTTCACCCCTGTGTATCATTCCCTCTAATTTCAACAACAGTCTGTAAACATCTGGGGAGACTAGCTGTCAGAACTTCTGGGACAGCAACGTGGTCCCATTCTCATATCATACTGGATTCCACCTGCTCAACAGGCCTGTTTTCACACGGTGAAAGGTCTGGACTGCAGGCGGGTCAGTCCATCACCTGGACTCTTGGAATAGATGCAGTATGTGGTTTAGTTTAGTCATGATGACACATGGAAGGCCTTCCCTGAAACAGACATGGATGGGAGCATGCGTTGCTCTAAAACCTGTGCACGCCTTCCCAGGTGTGCAAGTTGGCAGCTCTATGGGCTCTAATGTATCCATATGTCATCAGAGATGCAGACTTTTGAACTGAGTGATGATAACAAACCAAGAATCGCGTCTGTTTTTAATGCAGCGGCGTCCATTGATTGATTAGTCTTCAGATTCTCTAAACCTCCTGATGATTTTATGTGCTGCACAGTTTTAATTGACCTTCTGCCCTTTCATCCAGCTGTTTCTGTTTAATACCACTCACCTTCCCATTTCAAAGGGCACATTCCTGCCATCAAATCAAACGTAAAATAGCTAAACGTTACATTTTCAACATTTGAGATGTTTCTATGTTCTATTGTGAGTAAAATGTTTGTTTATGAGATTTGCAAATGGTTGCGTTCTGTGTTTTTATTTACATTTTACACAGCACTGGAAAAAATGCCCCTCCAAATATAAGTAAAAAAACAACAAATACGAGACGTTTTTGCTTGAACTAAGCAAAAAAAATCTGCCAATGGAACTAGTGAAAATCGACTTGTCAAGATTTCTTGAAATAAGATGTGATATTTAGGACTTTTGAGATAAAAGTGATCTTGAAATTAGCTTAAAAACCTCTTCAAATGTCAAAAAAAGCTTGTTTCATGTGATATGTGACTTTTTCACTTATTCAAGATGTATTGTCTTCAAACAAGTCCCTATATCTGGCTGAAATAGTACTTGTTAGGCAGTTGTGTCTTATATTAAGTGCAATGAGATATTTTGACTTGAAATGAGACAAATATACTTGGTAAGACTTTGATTTTTTCCAGCGAGCATCCTTACTTTCTCGGAATTTGGGTTATGAATCATCAAACTATTTGCACACATAAGTTCCCAGGATGACTTCTTCTGCTCATTCGTTTTGTCTGACCTGTTTTCCGAAGGCTCACATTTTAAAAACTGGAGTCAGTGAAAGTTTACTATGTTGGTATTTCCACCCCTGCAGCACGACAAACTATGTGTGAGCTCTACATAAAATCTAATGTGTGTGTGTGTGTGTGTGTGTGTTGTTATCGTCCATTTTCAATCCAGAAAGTACAACTTGTCTCTGAGTCCGTACTATGTCTCGGCGCCCGGTGAAAGAGGCCCTTTTCTCTGCTCGACCGAGGATTTGTACCGGAAGAGGGGCTGCAGTGATATTCCGGCGTACACAGAGAGAGGCAAAGTCTGCACGCTGGCCGCTCCCCCCGCAGATAAACCGGGTAACTGGACGCTCTCTGCGGCGGCCGCCGACTGCATCAACTGGAACAGGTACTACAACGTGTGTCGCCCCGATGGCCCCAACCCCAACATGGGCGCCATCAACTTTGACGACATTGGACACGCATGGATTGCCATGTTCCAGGTGGGCAGTTTCATCATCTATCCGTCTGTTTGCCTGCCTTTGTTTCCTGACTGAGGGTTTTAAGGCTGGACTGTGATCTCTATCTTTCTGCCTCCAGGTCGTCACACTGGAAGGGTGGACCGACATAATGTACTATGTGATGGACACTCATTCTGTTTGGAGTTTGGTGTTGTTCATAATCATCACCATAGTAAGTACCAACATTTCAGTGTTGGAGGTGGGGTCGGCTTTTATTTGCCGCCGTTCAGTGCAACATAGTCAGTCTCTTAACCTCATCTAAGGAGCGACTCCTTGATACATATGAACACGTTTCCACCCAAATCTCTGGGTCTGCTTTGCTCTGACCACCAAGAAGCAACGGTTTCAAACTCGTTTGTTCCCTCGCCAGATGGGCGCCTTCATTCTGATGAACACCTGCGCGGTCGTCATCGTCACTCACTTCTCAGAGGCCATGCTGAGAGGCTCGGGAGACGGTCGTCCTGCTCGTACGCCTTTAATGGTGCGGTGCCGGGAGATGATCACCAGGCTCTACTGCAGGTCAGATAATGGACCGGCTGTTTGCACCACCTGAAATATTTAGTTATTCATTGTATTTGTGGTATTGGATTTTTTTTGTATTATTTATTTTTTATTTATTTATTTATTTATTTTATTTTATTTTTTTTTTAGTCGATTATTATTATTATTAGTTATTAGTAGTAGTTTTATTAGAATTGTTTATTATTGTATTGTTATTGTTGTTGTTCATATACAATCAGTGTAAATATTAATAATTTTTTGAGCTACTTGACTAATTTGAATTTAGTCAATTTATTCATTGGGGGATGAATAAAGTATTTTTCTATTCTATTTCTAAGTGTAAATAAGTCATGTTGCTTTGACTCATGTAAACTTCACCAGTAACTACACAACTAAAGCCACTTTGCATCCAAAGTCACCTTTTTATACCATCTTCATTCATTGATTGTTGCTTTTATTACTGTTTTGCCAACCATCAGAGTGGCGGCCATGTTGCTCAGTTGCCCTCAGTTACTCAGCTGCCACAGATGGGGACACGCCTCATCGGTGAGACTAGAGCGCAGCTCGCTGCAGCACCATTAGTAGAGGTTTTATTGCTTTGTCACTAAACTGGCTCCCTTATCATCCAGTTTGAGTTCTGGCCTCCTCTTCGTGAGAGACTTCAGGAGTTCGTTGAAGGCAATTTCTTTTCCAATGGAATCATGCTTTCCATTTTTCTCAACACTGTCACGATGGCCATCGACCACCATGGGCAGGTGAGAAAATACATGTTAAAAAATGTATTAAAAGGCAGACATCTAATAAAAGCAGAGTGAGACGTTGGTTGTTTACCTTTCTAGAAAACTTTATCATTGATTGGTACGTTTCCACACTGTCTTATTTCCTCTCACCTTGCAACGTCACCTTCTCTCCTGCTTCTCCTGCAGCCGTGGGAGCTGACGCAGGCCTTAAAGGTCTCTGACATCTTCTTCACCGTTGTGTTCGCCCTGGAGATGATAGTGAAGCTCCTGGCGTACCAACAGCAGTATTTTGCGGACCGAAGCAACCTCTTTGACTTTTCCATCGTCATAATCAGGTGAGATAGTCTCATGCAACTCGGTGTTTGACTTTAAGGCTTTGTCATGTACAAAGCTTGTGGTGGTAAACTCCTTTCACAGCCTTTTTGATGCTGATGGCATAAAATTCAAAACGAGTACTTGAGATTTGGTATTTGATCTGGGACCTTAAAGGGATAGTTCGCCTCTTTTGACATGAAGCTGTATGACATCCCATACTAGCAACATCATTTATGAACATTTTCTTACCCCCTGCTGCGTCCTGTGAGCCGAGTTCCAGCCTCGTTTTGGTGTTGATCAAGGTACACTGGAAAAAATGCCCCTCCAAAAATAAGTAAGAAAAACAACAAATACAACACAGTTTTGCTTGAAATAAGCAAAGAAATTTGCCAATGGAACTAGTGAAAATCGGCTTGTCAAGATTTCTTGAAATAAAATGTGATATTTGGGACTTTTGAGATAAAAGTGATCTTGAAATTAACTTGACAAAAATCTTCAAATGTGAAAAAAAGCTTGTTTCATATGAAATCCGACTCAAAACAATTTGTTTTCAAGACTTTTTCACTTAACAAGATATTCCAGATGTATTGTCTTCAAACAAGTCCCTATATCTGGCTGAAATAGTACTTGTCAGGCAGTTGTGTCTTATATTAAGTGTAATGAGATATTTTGACAAGAAATGAGACAAATATACTTGGTAAGACTTTGATTTTTTCCAGTGTAGTCCGGCTACTCAGCTGGGGCTTAAAAAATAAAGAGTTTTTCTTCTCAAAACAATATGCGTTCAAAAGAGTAATACATTTGCATCCCAAAATCGTTCTCCAGGAAAAAGTCAGAGACCTCACAATCGCTTGGCGCTATTTCTCTCTACCTTCATATCACTCACTGGAGAACGATTTTGGGATACAAATGTATTACTCTTTTCAACGCATATTGTTTTGAGAAGCAAAATGCTTTTTTTTTTTTAAACTCCAGCCAACTAGCCGGACTACCTTCATCAACACCAAAACGAGGCTGGAACTCGGCTCACAGGACGCAGCAGGGGGTAAGAAAATGTTCATAAATGATATTGCTAATATGGGATGTCATACAGCGTCACGTCAAAAGAGGCGAACTATCCCTTTAACTGTACAGTATGATGAAAAGTGTTTTTTTGTGGCTCTCAGTGTTTGGGATGTAGTTTCCGTATCAGACGACAGGCTGTCGGTCCTGCGCATGTTTCGCATGCTGCGCTTCGTGAGGCTGGTTCACCACTTCCCCTACCTGAGGAGGCAGCTGATGGTGCTGTACAGGACCATAGAGGAGGCGTCCACACTCTGCTGGCTGATGCTGTTTTATATCTTCATCTTCGGGCAAGTAACACACGTTAAGCACAAAGGGTTCCTTGACGAGCGCCTTCTTATGACATCACGCAGGCTCCCAGATGCGGCTTGACTGACTCTCACTTGGATCTGTTGTCTTTTTGCAGTGTCGTGGGTATGAACCTGTTTGGCTGCAAGTTTGTGTACATTTTACCAGCTGGAGAACCCGCTGATGACAGAAAAAACTTTGACTCGGTGCTCTGGTCCATGGTGACAGTGTTCCAGGTTGGTTTTTGACCCTCTGATCATTCTTTGTCATATTTTCTGTGTCAATCTTTGCATTTTTATCAACGTATCGATCCAGATTCTAACCCTGGAAGACTGGAATTTGGTGCTGTACAACGCCATGGCTTCCACCTCCGCATGGGCGGCTCTCTACTTTATTGCCCTCATCATGATTGGGAAAAACGTTCTTCTCAATGTCGTCGTGGGCATTGTGGTTGAGAACTTCCAGTCTGAGGTAGGGTCATGTTGAAACGCTCATCCAGCATGGCTTCTAAGTATAAATGACAGAAACACCTGCGTAGACCTATGAAAAACAATTTTTTTTAATGTTTTTCCTCTTAAAGCCCACTGTGATACCCACTGACAACAACCCCCCCCCTTCAACTACGCTGAATCCTGAAGCTGTAAGTGTCCAAACTCCTCACAGAGGATTTTTAATGTCTCTGATTTTAGCAACTTTTTCATTTCCCACTTGAATGTATTGCATCTAGATGCAGATCGGAGACTTAAAGGTGTAAAAGTAAATATGCATGCATGTTATGTCATGTAAGCTTACTTTAGTTTTTCTGATGAGGTTTATTTTTGCACGGTGCACCGAATGTGAAGAGAAGAGCCTGCAAAACAGGAAGTAGATGCACTTAATCCTTGTTCAGATACTGTAGAGTTTATGTTTTGAAAGTCTGAGGTTGAAGGTACAGATGCTGCACAGGACAAAGGGTGTGGCGGAAAGAGAAAGTTATGAACAAAGATGTCTAAGAAAACAAGCGGATAAAAGCTCTCAGGTGACACCAGGGACTTCCATGAAGACCTCGTGGCAACAGGCGCTATACAGGCCACAAGCACAACTAAAATGGTCGCCAATGTGCAGAGGGCATCTGGAAAGGCTCCAGAAGCCTTGGGATCATGTTCTGTGAGGCAGTGAAACCAAACTGGAACTTTTTACTGTGCTCCTAAAAGGTGAGGTGGCTGGAACGCTGTATTTTCCCACACATACACCTTTGTTCATGTTGTTCCAGGGCCCAACAACTTCCACTCAAAGCGACGCTACCAACATTGCTGGGGAAGCCTCTGCGCCGACCCGTTGGAACTGGAGCGACGTGAGTTTGTGAGAGTAAAGAGTTAAAGTCTTTAAGCTCAAGGGAAGATTTTCCAAGGTTTCTGAAATGATAAAGCGACATGACCGAAGCCGCTCCGGGGTTTAAAGAAGTAGTGCAACATTTTGCTGCACTGGAAAAAATCAAAGTCTTACCAAGTATATTTGTCTAATTTCTAGTCCAAATATCTCATTACACTTAATATAAGACACAACTGCCTAACAAGTTCTATTTCAGCCAGATATAGGGACTTGTTTGAAGACAATACATCTGGAATATCTTGTTAAATGAAAAAGTCTTGAAAACAAATTGTTTTGAGTCACATATCATATGAAACAAGCTTTTTTTTTTTACATTTGAAGAGGTTTTTGAGCTAATTTCCAAATCACTTTTATCTCAAAAGTCCTAAATATCACATCTTATTTCAAGAAATCTTGACAAGCCGATTTTCACTAGTTCCATTGGCAGATTTTTTTGCTTATTTCAAGCAAAAACGTCTTGTATTTGTTGTTCTTTTTACTCATTTTTGGAGGTGCATTTTTTCCAGTGTGGTGGTTATTTACCGCCTTTAACACAAGTGCCTTCAGGAGAAGCAGAAATGTAGTTGCTTGTACGTTTTGTCGGTTTTTTTGGGGGGCTTTTTCATCATGTGTAACTGCTGAACCCCCACAGGCACGTTTGATCCGAAGAGTGCTGGGCTGGTGCAAAGAGCGCGAAGACTGGACGTTCTACCTGTTTCCTCCAGAAAACAAGCAAGTGCCCCACACTAACACGCAGGATTTCACAACTCGATCTGTTATTTGCAGTTTAATGTGACCTCTGCACTTTTTTTTAATTGTTGTGTTTTCAGAAATTTCGCTCACCTGAAATTGTGAGATGTTTTTCGTCTTGTTTTGGCCTGCTGTGTTTTGTTCTTTCAGGCCGCTGTGTTACAGCTGTTGTCACTTTTGTCACTTTTGTCTGTGGGCACTGTCTGCTCAGGTTTCTTGTATTATCGTTTATTTTGCGCATCTGATTTGGTTTATTTTTTACCATTCACTGGAAAAAATCTAAATCTTATAAAGTATATGTGTCTAATATCTTGTCAAAATATCTCATTACACTTAATATAAGACACAACTGCCTAACAAGTACCATTTCAGCCAGATATAGGGACTTGTTTGAAGACAATACATCTTGAATATCTTGTTAAGGGAAAAAGTCTTGAAAACATCTTGTTTTGAGTCACATTTCACATGAAATAAGCCTTTTTTTCATTTGAAGATTTTTTTAAGCTAATTTCAAGATCACTTTTATCTCAAGTTAGTTATAGTTATAGTTTCATTGGCAGATTTTTTGCTTATTTCAAGCAAAAACGTCTCGTATTTGTTGTTTTTTTAACTTATTTTTGGAGGGACGTTTTTTTCCAGTGTTCCCACACAGCTAAAATCAAAATGGGTCATCCAAAGCATTTAATCAGTTTTGCGGGGACACATATTTCACTTTCTTTAATGCCCTTCTTTTTTCTTTGTATCTTTAACCGATTACAGCTGGTTTGACTCTAGTGTGTGTGTGTGTGTGTGTGTGTGTGTGTGTGAGTTCAGATTCCGCACATTTTGCAAGAAGTTGACCGATGACACAAGGTTTGACATTGGGATCGTATTGTTCATTCTGCTGGGTTGCATCACGATCGCCTTTGAGAGACCCGACATTTCCCCCAACAGCACGGTGAGATGAAGGAAATTCTCGAAAGCTGCAAAGAGCACACAGGCTTCCAGTCTGACACACACAAGCATGACGTGAAATAGACCGATCTGTTAGGAATTTAATGGGACAAATGAGTTGTGAAATATGAATGTTGTTATTTGCAAGACAAAAATGTTGAAAATGAAGCTCTTGTTTGACCCTTAGGAGCGATTGATACTGGACTCGTTGGGTTATTCCCTGACCTTTGTGTTCTCCGTGGAGATGTTTGTGAAGGTAAACTTACTTTGTGTCATCTGAGTTCTGCTTTAAAATCAAAGCTTTCATTTGACTTCAGGAATGCTGTTGGGACTTTACGTGTCTTAAACATGACTGGATGGGTCCTTTCTCTAACACCAGGTAATGGCCAATGGCTTGATATTTGGTGAGGGAAGCTACATCAAGTGTTCCTGGAATATCATGGATGGCATTCTGGTGATCACGTCTTTGATCGACGTATGTATCACTGTTGTCACATCTGGAAAGGCTAAGAGGCTGAGCATCCTCAAGGTTTTACGCCTGCTACGCACTCTCCGCCCACTCAGGTACGTTATAAATCTGTTTGCTTTCTATTTGTGTGGCATCATGTCACCAATCTGCCGACATATTTCTGCTACACTGGAAAAAAATCTAAATCTTACCAAGTATATTTGTCTCATTGAGTATCTCATTACACTTGATATAAGACACAACTGCCTAACAAGTACTATTTCAGCCAGATATAGGGACTTGTTTGAAGACAATACATCTTGAATATCTTGTTAAGTGAAAAAGTCTTGAATCTTGTTTTGAGTCATATTTCACATGAAACAAGCTTTTTTTTTTACAAATGAAGAGGTTTTTAAGCTAATTTCAAGATCACTTTTAACTCAAAAGTCCCAAATATCACATTTTATTTCAAGAAATCTTGACAAGCCGATTTTCACTCGTTCCATTGGCAGATTTTTTTTGCTTATTTCAAGCAAAAACGTCTTGTATTTGTTGTTTTTTTTTACTTATTTTTGGAGAGGCATTTTTTGCAGTGCACTGACTCCAACAAACATCTGTTTGCTTCTGTTTGTGTGCTCCAGGATGATCAAGAAGTTTCCGAGACTGAAGCTGGCTGTGGAGGCTCTGTTGGCCTCTGTGAAACCCATGGCCAACATCGTTCTCATTTGCGGCATCTTCTTCTTCTTCTATGGCACACTTGGACTTCAGGTGAGGAGCACGCACGGCTTCTTTCTGCCCTCCAGGGCTGTACCACTCCTGGGCATTGACAGTGTAACAGCCAACCAGCTTTGAAGTAGAGGAGAGGAGATGAGGACACTCACTGTCTCTTGTCTTTCACCCAAACCTCAGTTGTTCAAGGGGAAGTTCTTTCACTGCGTGGGTGAGGACGTCACCGACATCGTCAGCAAGTCTGAGTGCCTGACGGCCGGCTATCACTGGGTGCGAAAGGACTACAATTTTGACAACATCCTACAGGTAGGAACTTACACCCTCAAAGAAAGAGGACGCAGGTTCGCACTCATGTCATTGCTTGATACAGTAAAGCTGGATTGTAACTGCGTGATGTGTAGGAGGATAACTAAGTTGGCACATGCCACACAGGCTAAACTTAGCCTGTTAGACCTGTTAGACAAGGTCGGACTATTGCAATGTGCTTTATGTTGGCGTCTCCCAGTCTTCTCTCAGCCGCCTTCAGCTGGTGCAGAACGCTGCTGCCCGTCTTTTAACCAACACCATCAGACGTGTGCACATCACTCCTGTTCTTAACTCCCTCCATTGGCTTCCTGTCCTTTATAGAACTGGTTTTAAACTTTTAATGTTGGTTTTTAAAGCTCTTAACGGCCTCGCCCCATCGTATTTATCTGAGCTTTTAACAGTCCTGGTAGAGCTCTGAGGTCAACAGATCAGTTTCTGCTGGCAGTGCCCAGGTCAGAATACAAACCCTGGGGTGAGCGAGCCTTTTCCCAAAGCTGCCCCCAGGCTCTGGAATAAGCCCCCCATCCAGCTGAGTCTTATTTCTGACCTGGGCCTCTTCAGATATAGGCTAAAAACCTACTTATTTAGGATTGCTTTTAATACCCAGTAGTATGATGACACTTTTATCTTCCATCCATCCATTATCTATACCGCTGAATCCGTCGATCGGGTCGCGGGCGGGCTGGAGCCTATCCCAGCAGTCAATGGGCGAGAGGCGGGGTACACCCTGGACAGGCCGCCAGTCCATCGCAGGGCCACAGAGACAAACGAGACAAACAACCATGCACGCTCACCACTTTTATCTTATTTTATCTTAATCGATTTTGTTGTATTTTATTGCTTTCACTGTTCTTTAATTGTTTTTATTTGTTTTTACTTATTCTTCTCTTTATTTATTACCTGCTGTAAAAGCACTTTGGTACATCGTAAGGATTGTCTGTAAAGAGCGGAGTGAAAGCAAAATGTACAAACCATGTTCACAAGGATGTTTTTTCTCATGAGCCCACTTAGGTCCTCTGATAAAAACATAGAAAGCACATTTGGATTTACTTTTATCATCCACACAACATGCACAATGCCAGGAGACTGTAGTCTTTACCATTTCTTATCTTTTTGATCTTTGTGCACCATTTGCATGCTGCTATATTCCCCTGAAAGCAGCAGGTCCTTTTTGTATCACAAAGTTCTTCTCACTGGAAAAAATGCCCCTCCAAAAATAAGAAAAAAAAACAACAAATACAAGACGTTTTTGCTTGAAATAAGCAAAAAAATCTGCCAATGGAACTAGTGAAAATCGGCTTGTCAATTTTTCTTGAAATAAAATGTGATATTTAGGACTTTTGAGATAAAAGTGATCTTGAAATTGGTTTAAAAACCTCTTCAAATGTCAAAAAAAGCTTGTTTCATGTGAAATATGACAAGACTTTTTCACTTAACAAGATATTCAAGATGTATTAAAACAAGTCCCTATATCTGGCTGAAATGGTGCTTGTTAGGCAGTTGTGTCTTATATCAAGTGTAATGAGATATTTTGACTAGAAATGAGACAAATATACTTGGTAAGACTTTGATTTTTTTCCAGTGCTGAAAGTTTCAGAGAAGCTGAAAAACTGCTTTCCTTTTCTGAATACCAGCTCCTGTAAACTCAGGGTGTGCTGCTTGATCTCTCTGTTCAGGCTCTGATGTCCCTGTTTGTGATGTACTCCAAGGACGGCTGGGTGAATCTCATGTACGATGGGCTGGATGCTGTCGCAGTCGACGTACAGGTTTGGTGTTTTTTTTTTTTTGTCTCTCAAGCGACACGTTATGTTTGGACACTGTTATGTGCAGTTTGAGATAAACGAACAGATTTGAGTTTTGCTTCCCTTTTCAGCCTGTAAGGAACTACAACGAGTGGGCGCTGATTTATTTCATCTCCTTCGAGGTCATGAGCTTCTTCCTCCTCGACATGTTCATCGGTATCATGGCGGAGACCTTCTGCCAGTGTCAGCAGATGCAGAAACTTGAAGTTGAAGAAAGCGGGCGACAAGTGCACCCACTTCCGAGCAATCGTAAGGAGAATGAAGGGGGTGTGTGTGTGTGTGTGGGGAGGGGGGGGGGGGGGGGGTCACTGGTTAGGTCACGCAAACAGCTGATTTTTATGATGTTTTCTATTGATTATAGCACCTCTGAAAGTTACATTAATTCTGTTTGTGTATATAGAAATATAGCTGTGCCTGTGTGTCTTGTGTGTGTTTTAGAACTGAAGCAGGTCGTAAACTCTGTGAACTATTCCACCGTACGGCGCTTTATACACAAAGTGTGTTCCACCAGGGCCTTTGACATGTTCATTCCTGCCTTAATCATGATCAATCTCGGGATAATGTCTTTTGAGCACTACGGTCAGCCGCAGGTAACGCGTGCTCACACACACACTGATGGTGATGAAAGCTCCAGCCTTTTCAGGTGAAGGTTATAACCCTGTTTGTACATGTGTGTGTTCTTTAGTATCTGACCCAAATTTCAGATTACAGCTACTACGGGTTCACCCTCCTCATGATGGCTGAAATCGGGCTGAAGATGATTGCTTTTGGAGTTAGATTTCTAAAGAACAGGTAACACATTTGGATTGAGGGAGAATTGTTGTTCCTCTGCGTCTTTTTTGTTGCATTTTAAGACCCTGACACCATGTGTGTGCCCTTGTGCATGCCTGCGTTTAGGTGGAACTTGCTGGACATCGCTATCGTGATAGTTTCCATCGCAACCATCCTTCTTGGCATTATGGAGATGAAATATACAATTCCCTTCAATCCCAGCATCCTGAGAGTCTTCAGAGTCTTCAGAGCTGCACAAGGTAGACAAACAAACGCACACAAAAACAAACATTTTGAAATCTTTCATGATAAAGGTGTGTATGCACACAAATGAGAGAATTTTCCTCAACAATCCCTGTCTCTCATCAGTGCTGAGGTCCAAGAGATTAAGAGTTCTGATAAATACCGTCGTCAAGACACTGTCTCAGGTAAACACACACACACTGTTTGTTAAGGTTACGACAGTAAAGTGGACGTGAATTAATCGCTTAGCATTTATCCTATTCAAAGCTTGAGTAAAGCCATAAAAGAACTGTGTTTTAAGTGTGCCACAACTTATAATATACGTTATCAACCATTCGGTTAAACGGAATTATAAAAAGGATTGCTTAGTATCAAATTAAGTGTTAAAACCTGAGAGAATGAGTTGGGTTCTCTGCTGTTTGTTTGGGCCATTTTCCAGCTGTGGACACATTTATCCAGCACAAGAACCTCTAACAGCACATCTGACATTGAACATGAGTGTGACAAGCGCAGGACCAGATGTTGGCAGGAGAAAGTGTGAAGATAGCCACAGTAATGACCCAGTAATCTTGAATTAGTGGATTTGCTTGGTTTGTTCTTTCTGGCCTGCAACACGGTCAAGAAAAAGACAGTTTTAGGAAAAAGGCCAAGCACAGCGGTGGTGTTGTGGGGAGACTGAAGGCTGCTCCGTTACTAAAAACTAAACTGCCAGTGGAGATTAAACTTTCACCAAATAGAGACATTTTTAAATCCAGGTTAAAAACATTTCTTTTCTCATGTGTCTATGCATGAAATCTACACGATATCTTTCAATTTATCTGGACTGTTCCTTGTTTTTAAATTCATTTAAATTATTTTATTTGTTTCTCTTTATATTCTTTTATGTATTTTTAATGCTTCTTCCACTCCCTGCTGCAATTCTTTTATTTTATATGAAGCACTTTGAATTGTTTTGTACATGAAATGTGCCATATAAATAAATTTGATTTGATTTAAAAGAACACAAGTCTGATCCGCAAACTGAGAGTGAATCTGGTTCACATGTCCGTGGTGTCAGTAGTAGACTGACCAATGGATTTTAGACCAAACGTCATGGTTACGCTGAGTAAAAAGGCAGCTGAGGGGGCTGACAGTAGCTCTGCTGTAATCGTAATTGTGGCGGTTTTATTGTTTATATGTGGTCATAGCTTCCCAGCTGGCAACTGGAGAGCTGTGCGTTCACAAGTCCCCGTCATCCCCTCGCCCGCCACCCGGGCAAACCTCCAGAAATTCGACCAATCAGACCACACTAAAGCCAGATCCCCTCACTGTCAGGAGGAGCCTTCCCCACAAGAGAGCTTTCTCCCGTTCTAAACTAATTTCAAACTATTTGGAGTTAATAAGTGTGCGATGCTAATCTAGGGGTAGCCAGGATTAAGAATTAAAGTGATGGAAATGGTCATGCCATGTCCGCTTTATTCATTTTGATTGGACAAGATTAGAAGCGTGCATAGAAATCGAGTCCCTTCACATGTTTTCAGACTTTAAAGCAGAATAAGTGGTAATCATTTTCAGATCCTACTCTGTAGGAGTGGGTGAGTAGTCAGTCACAGAACCACATGGCTTATCAAAGTGTCACAGCAGTTGTGATCTGCAGCACAAATAAGCACCTAATTCTGCACCCTTAGCGTGGTAGTTGTGGCTCAGTTTCCACAGTTTAGTTGACCCCTACGCATGATCAGACTGAATCCAGATCTCTTTTCCAAAAAAAGGATGTGGATCGTGCTGTTCTGTCTGATTTCAGACAGAACTGTTGTCCATTCCACTCGGTTTCCAGCGTCGTTCGCATTTTTCTGTACATAGTAAAGCTGTGCATTAAGTGCATTTGTCCTTCTGAACTCTTTGCAACCAAGAATGATAAAATGTAAGCGCTGCGACAGAGAATTTACGGAGGATTTAACGCAAGCTTTTTTTCCAGGTTGGAAACATCTGCCTGCTCTTCATGTTCTTCTTTTTCATCTTTTCCGCGCTGGGGGTGGAGCTCTTTGGCAACTTAGGTGAGTCCCGGTAGCATGACAAGCATAAAAACAAAAACTTTCTGCAAAGGAACATGGTCGGCTAGATGATTTTGTATTTGCATTGCAAATATTCTCCAGTATTGTGGAGAAGAGCTTTAAAGAGTAGCCAAACACCTTAGTCAAACCAGATCTTCTTTTAAGCAGTTTTGTTGTGCCAAATCATTCATATCATTCAGTGGAGCTGAATTAAAGGCCTGTTCCCATGGAAGATCACAGTTCTTTAAGATCTAAACTCTGCCTCAAATGCATTACTCAAATATGTCAACAGCGCAGAAACGTTAACATCTGCACATCTGCTTTGTTTGCCCCTGTTGATCAGCGTGTACTCCTGATTACCCGTGCCTGGGGTTGCATCGGCACAGCAACTTCAGGAACTTCCCGATGGCTATGTTCACGCTCTACAAAGTCTGCACCGGAGACAACTGGAGTGGCATCTTGAAGGTATGAGCGCACACGCACTCCAAACCCTGACAACCTGCCATATGTCGTGACTGAAAACAAACACCTGGATCATAGCTGATCATGTCCAAGTTAACTGCTAGCCAATGCCTGAACATCTGGCTCTGTGCCTTGCAGGACACAATGAGGGAATGTCGCCCCGATGACATCAGCTGTGTGAGCTACCTCTACTGGGTCTCACCAATTTACTTTGCCAGCTTTGTCATTGTGGCCCAGTTTGTGCTGGCGAACCTGGTGGTGGCCTCCATCATGCAAGCACTCCAGGAGAGCAAAGAGGTATAACTGCAAATAATGCAAAACAGCAGTGATGCTTTTACGACTGATTTTATTTTTAACAAACCTGGAACTTTGGTTTTTTTAGGAGGTCTTCTCGAAGAATAATGGTAGGTAGACTGGAGAGATCAGGCCAACTGAACATGAAATATGTACCTGCTAACTGCAGTTCAGCACACAAATTCACACTTTGAGATTTTCTGTCAAGAATTTACTCTAAAAATCAAAATATGCTTACAAACTACTATCATGAAAGTACAATCACATCAGTCTCTCAGCTCTTGGTAATTTTTCCTTAAGTAGTTCCAAATTGAACAAATCACCACCTCTCATCGGAACCTCAGGTACAGAAAAGGTTATAAATACATTTACTGACATTAAAGTGCACATCAGGATTATTCCGACACAGTCAAAATCAAATAGTGATCCTTCTTGGCAGGAGAAACCTTTGTCAGTCTGAACAATCTAAACTGAAATGTTTGAAGAAGTTTGTTGATCCTAGAGACAGATTTTGGTTTATTTTTAGTGGTGAAATTCATTAAGGCGACTCTGTAAACCTCAGCCACATTGTCAAAACATACTGAAGATACATACAAAAGCTTTAATTCTCAACCTTGGGACTAAATGACCAATATTTACAGAGAAAACTCTCTGTCTCCCTTAGGGCAAGCATGAGAATCTCCATCAGCAGCAGAGGAGCACTTAGAATAACTCCAACCGGGGCCACGCTAGGGGATCCATCAACATGAGATGAATGAGATGAATGAGATGAAAGTTTGAACTGCACTGTTGTATTTAGAGATTAATGTTCTTATGTAAATTAATGTCTATTTTAGGTCTATTTTTAGGTTTCTATTTTAGGTTTCTATTTTAGGTTTCTAATTTAGGTTTATTTTATTGTCTATTTTAATTTTGTGTCAGCATAGAAAAGCCTAACCAGGGACGGGAGTTGTAAATTAGCACTTGTTGCTATACTCTATATACATCACATCAGCTACAAGCTTTGATTTGTAGCTATGTCTGATTGTCTTGTCCCTGTCAAATAAACTAATAAATTAAATTAAATGAACACACCAACACACGTGAAATCAACACATCAATATATATATATATATGTCAGTAAGATGTACATAAATAAAAACATATATATATATATATATATATATATATTTTATCTGTCTTATCTCTTTTTTTCACTATTATTGTTACATTATTGCTTTTGTTTTACTCTTTATTATAAATGATGCCTCCACACCACAGTGTACTCCAGTTTAAAACATGTATGGAAATTTCTAACTAATGATACGAATGATTACTGATGATTAGCTGAATCACCATGACTGGATTTAGTTCCATTTATTTTGTATTAATGTGCTGACGTTGTACTCTTGGATTTTATGATTGTATTTTATTAGGGACCGAAACTGCAAGGACCCTATTGTAACCGAAGGAGTTATTATTATTATCAATATTATTATCAGTATTATTATTAATAATAAAACTATGATTATATGTGCGCGTTCAGGCTGGGTCCAGCATTCACCGTATGAAGTTTGGGACAGATTTGATAATGTATGTGGGAGTTATAAGCAACTTAATTTTTTCGTGGCGAGTGATGGTGAGTCATCGAACTTTGAGGCGGCGCCACGCCCACGCCCTTTAAGTTTAAAAAAAAGTTTCTCCATGATTCTTCCCCCCCCTATGTCTTAAGAGTAACCTGGCCAGGTTTGAAGTCTGTAGCATTAAATCTGTAGGACGAGTTTGATCATATGCAAGGCGTGGAATCGGGCAAAAATGGCACCAAAACGCACTTTCCATCCAAAATGGCCGCCTTCCTGTGGACGTGGGACCATGGGACCAAATTTGGGAAACAGTTTGGTTCCAGCAGACGCTGTGTCCTGTTTCCCCTGCAGACATCTTCAGTGCAACAGTGGCTATAAGGATCCTGCTTTTACCATCAATGGAGTACAAGATGGGAACAATATTTCAGTCAAGTTACAGAAACAGGAACAGTCAGGACACTTGTTAGTATTGGAAATTAATTCCACACCGTCACGTCATGTCCTCCTTTTTTATTTTGAAACAGAATCATTGTGTTGTTGTTATTAATTATGCTAAATAACTCGTTTTTACGCCATTTTTGGTTAAAAAAATAAATAAAACGTTGATTTCGGTGTCTTGCCAAATGTCGGGCTCACCCGCCGCCTATGCAGGTGTACCTGATAAAGTGGCCGGTGAGTGTATAATGAATATATGTGATGAATGGCAGTGGTCCCAGCATTGAGCCCTCAGACAGTCCTACACTAATAGGTCTGAATAACTTTTAGGATTCACTGTGTCAAAAGCTTCATGTAGACCTAGAAAAATGGCTGCAAAGTGTTGCTTGTTGTCCAAGGATTCTATTAATTCATTAATTCATTTGTTCCATTTATGCAAAGATGCTGTTCATGTGCAACCTGGAGTAAAGAGCTGGTAAAAAGCAGCTACAACAGTTTCCATTGCAGTTAAAACAGCACAGCGGCACTAAGGGCGACTGTTTAAGCACTGATTCGAACACCCATTTCCCCTGCACATCAACCTGCTTTGGGAGGAAATGAAGTCTTGTTTTACTCAAGGTGTCCTTTAGTTTGAAATGGAGTTTTAAGGAAAAATGTGACTGATTGTTTTGGATGCTTCCCATGATGAAGAGTGGCTATGCAGTTAGAGTTAATCACAAGCAAAGCTATAGAAATTCTAGAGCCATCTGTCTGACATCTATGCCTGAGTAATTATATGAAGAACCCTGGCAAAGAAATTAATAAATAAATAATGATAAAAAAAAGATTTGTACAGATGTTATTGTGGGGATCAAGGACCCAAACTCACAACCTTTGAATACGCTTCCATTTGCGGAATAGAAAGCTAATGTACTATCAGTTGCTCTAAGGAGTCCATGTCATTTAAGAAGAGAAGCAGGCATTAAAAAAACTCTTTAACTAAACATCTTTTTTTGGAAATGTTCACTTAATATATTGTGTATGAGTTGAAGTTGAAGAAGTTGAAACAAAGAATTGTTTTCAATCCAGAGAAATAATGACTGTGAGAGGACTCAAGCCAAAAAAACCTTGAATAACTTTACAAATCTCTGCTTAGAAATAAAAAATAAAGTTTTATGTTTGCTTCAAGGGCTTTCCTCTTTGTTTTTCTGTCTAGAACACGATCTGTTCAGATATCTCTGCTTGGGTTGTAAAGCTTTGACTCTAACCTCACTTTCTCCTTTTCAAACATGTTAATCAAACAAGATATCTGCGCTGAATTAAAAGCGTTTGATGTGGGTTTTTTTTTAAAAACTCACTCATATGTTTGTTATGAATCTGCATGGCTGCTTTTGCTGGGTTTATAAAGCTGCAACTCTGGTGGGATTCAAACCCACAATCATCTTTCATTTATGAACTGAAAGTCGTTCAGAGCCTGTTCCTCCTCAGGTAAGCGTCTCAAACACTTTGCTCCAAGCATTTTGTTTTATTAATATGTGGTGTCAGATCATAACAAATGTCATCTCAGGACACTTTAAAGATACAATAATAATAGAATCAAATTCAATAAATTCCAAATTACTCATGCAGAGCCAATTAAAAAAAAAAAAAAAAAGTAGCCTAGCTAAGAAGACCGGCAGATTGCAGCGAAAGTTCTCTTTGATCCGATCCCCGTCCTGAGCGTGCACGAGGCGACTGTGGACAGAAAAAAAAAAGCTCCCTTTTAACAGGAGGAAACCTCCATCAGAACCAGACTTCAGACAGGGCGGCCATCTGGGGGTTGAAAGGACAGGAAAGAGGGGACAACAAGCACCATGACACCAGGCCAGGGATACCTGCTGAGAACAAGAGTCACAAGTTAATTAAGTCGATTTATTCACAGCATGATCTGCACTGATGTCTTTTAAAGCTTTGACTCTTCTGGGACTCAAATCCAAATCCTTTGAATGGCCACTGCACCACACAGCTTGTTTACTTTAAAACAGGAAGCAGGGCTTCAAGTAAGTCATTCACTTCAATTCCAAACACTGCCTGCAGCAAGTTAATTTATCATGAAGCTCAATAGATGCTTTTTCTTATAAAGCTGCGACTCTGGTGGGACTCGAATCCACAACCTTTGAATCACCTCACAACCACTAGAAGTCCAATGCAACGTCCATTGCGCCACAGAGCCTGTGAGCCTGCCAGCACGCAACTTTTGGGCTCATTATTTGGTATATGCAGTATGTACTCGGCTTCATGTGAGCAGCTCAGAAGGCTGTAACATGGTTGACTGTGTTGGGACTCCAGCCCTCTTTCAGTCAAACTGAAAGTTTTAACGCCTACTTCAGGTGTTTTTTTTCTTCTTTTTGTTCAAGGAAAAGAGTTGATGTTACCATGGCAACATGGAAAAACCTTTTCACTAAACGGGTCTGCGGTAGAGTTTCACTCACTCGTCTGCTGTTTTTTTGCTCAGCACCATAGTTCCCAATTATATCAAATTCCAGCTCCTGTTTGTCCGAATGATTTACCTTCAGGATGATCTACGACTTCTACACGGACATCATTGCCAGGATTGCAAAGATTTCGGTGAGGCTCAAACCCACAACCTTTGAATTAAATCTCAGATTTAACAAGAATGGCAATGTGCTGCCCACCCTGTTATCTATTTTTTTTCTTTCCAAAACCTCAGAGGACACGAATAGACGGGCAAGGACAGTCTTCTTTCTAATGTGGCACATGAAAGGTTTTCATTTTGATTCCCAGCTGAATCACAACTTTGTGAAGCAGCTCGTGTTGACTTTCTGTCTTTCTTTCCAAAGTTGTTGCTCCTCCTAGCCCTGAATTCCACCTGACGCAGCCGCATTATGTATATGTATATTATATTATTCCAGCTGTGCTGACCCCTTCGTTGTTGATAATTACCTTGTGTTTGAAGTCCATAACTAACTGCATGCCGTATATTAGTGCTAGGGCTGGGCAACGATTAAAATGTTTAATCTAATTAATCACATGATTTCCCTGATTAATCGCATTTGTACGCAAAATCCAAAAATGAATTCAAAAGTAGTGTATAGCTTTTAGCATTTAGCTTTATTTTAAATGTGCTGCCATATGAATGAAAGTGCCATAACATTTGTTGTGCAAACACACTTTTAACATCAGCATCTTTCTGTAGTTTTTATGTAGAAGCCTCGCTCCACTGTCTGTTTCCTTGAATGACTTGCTGCTATCAGTTGTGTGTTTTGCCTTTAAGTGATATTTTAGACTGGAACTACTACGCTGAGAAGACAATTCAACTTGGCAGTGTTTACAGATGACTTTGGTTCTGTCGACTCCGCCGTCTGGAAGAACTTTAAAATGAAAATGGCCGAGTAAAAGTTCCGTACCCTTCTCCATGTTTGGTGGATCCGCCGATTACTTTCTTTTCCGGTTCTGCAGCAGACAGCAACAGACTTTTACAAAATAAAAGCCTGTGAGCAACAGACTTTTATAAAATAAAAGCCTATAAAAACAGGTGGTTTTTGGCGTAGTGGGTTGAGCAGGCGCCCCATGTAAAAGAGTCCTCGCTGCAGCTGGCCCCGGTTCGAGTCCCGCATCAGACAGCCCTGTGCTGCGTGTCGTTCCGTCTCTCTCGGCCCACTGCTTCCTGTCTCTCTGAACTTTCCTATTCCATTAAAGGCACAAAAGCCCCCCCCAATTATTTTTTTAAATTAAAAACAAACAAACAAACAAATAAAAAAAAACATGCGTTAATGCGTGATAAAATAATTATTGGCGTTCAATAATCAATGCGTTAACACAATAATAACGAGCCCAGCCCTAATTATTGCACATGAAAAAAAGGACACAAATGACATAGATTAGTCATTTTTAAAATTATCTATAAATTCTATGTCAGTCATATCCCAGTTTGAATCCACATCAATGCAAATATTGCTGAAGATAGTGTTGTTCCCCCTCTCTGCCCCCTGCTTCCTGTCTCTCTACACTGTATCTAATACAGGCATAAAAAGCCCCAAAAAATAATAATAAAAATATATATATATATTTGTACTCAATTGTCATGAAATGGCAGAGCGCTTACAGAGGTGTTTCCCACAAAGAAAAGCTTAGAGATGCCGTTTGACTTGACTGGTCAGCTCCGGTGGCTTGAGCAGCCATTTCCAACCATTCTGCATCAGCTATGCTGAAACACTAAAGTTGAAGAAGCATTTTATTGATTGGGAGCCCCAAAGAGCATGGTGAGAAAATGTCAAACAGTAGAATACAGTTAACAATACATACAAAACAACTTTTTGTCATCATTGCGTACACCATAAGCGACGTGCAGTGCAAAACTTATAATATAGAAACATTTAACCATCAAATTTTTCTATACTCGCTTCATCCAATTCGGGGTCCCTGGGAGGCTCAGGTACACCCATGACAGTTACACTTCAATCAGTACTTCGATTTCATGGAGACTCGACACCAATAATTATAATTTTTCTTTACTTTTTTCACTCGCTAGTTTGTTTGGGCTGCATTGGACTGTGGGATCTGTAGGTTCCAGCCCACCCGTGACCCTGAACTGGATTAAGAAATTTTCGAAAAATGGATGTTTAGTTTAGCCAAATGTTCCTTTTCATAGCTGTTCATCACAATAAGAATGAAGATTGACAGATCCTGTGTAACCTGTTTGCTGCTCTAACATATTGTATTTACTCTGTAATACCTGTAATGGCTGCTGAACCAAATATAAGGCTTCTGGTCTGTAGAGAAACCTCGAACACACCATCACTCATTGCTTAGTTCCATCAATCATCTGTTCTCCTCTCCTCTCTTTGACAACAAAGTGAATCTTGTTTGGACGCAAAACAATTACGCTGGCTCTGTCACAGATACATCCGCTGAGTGCCTTCTTTTCTCTGAAAGAAAGCCAAGTTTTTGATGCGTCTCCCTGCTTTCTTCCACTTCCATCGCCGCAGCCGTCTCACAGAAATGTTGGCCAGCTATCGCTGTTGGCCAGTCGTCCTGCTGTTTGAGATGTGCTCCCCGTGCTTCTGTCTGCAGGGAGACTGTGACAGGCTTATCTCCCCTGATGCTCACTCACCTGGAATAAAGGAGGAAAAAAAAAGTAGGACTGAAGGGTTTTGCAGCTTCTCTGAGCGCCTTCTGCCAGAGCTGAAACCCACACATGAAAAGAAAAAGTCAATTTCATTGAGAATTAAGTCGGTACAGTGAGACATGGGAGGAATCAAAAGCTAAACCAATGAACAATAAATGTAATTATAAGTCTTCTGTGCTTGCTTTCGTTTGCTTTGTTGCAAATATATCTGGAAATATCAGAAATGTTACCGCTGAGATGCAACATTTCAGTAATTTCGTTTATTAAGGCGTTTTTTTGCTGTAAAATAAGCCAAACAGGCTGGAGCCGATTCAGTTTAAAGCATCTCACATCAAACAATAAAAAACTGATTTATCTATTATTTTTCACTTTGTGAAAATGTTCCCTATTCAGCGTTTTTCCAACAAACTTTTCTATTCCCAGTGTGCCAAATACTGCTGTTTTGTCAATACCAATGGTGCCAGTGAAACATGCACAAAGTGTCATTGGAGCAGAAGTTGGTTTTGTCCTGGAGACCTCAGTTTCCACTCACAAGTGAGCCCAACCAAAACCTCTTGGTTGTGCTTGTGAAAAGTTTCAGGTTTACCTGCCACGATGTCAAACCTGAAGATGTTTTTATTCATATTATTAGTTTAATTTTGACACAAATCAGGTTAAAGGAAGTGTAATAGAATAATACAAACGACTCCGACCAAGAAGATCTGGGTTCAAGCTGAACTCGGTTGAAAGAAAAAGACAGTTCCTGCACACTTCTCACCTTTGCATTGGCTTACTTGGAAAAAAGCAGAATAGGACAAAGACCTTTCTTAACACATGTGTTTAAATATCACTTAAATCTGTTTTTATATCATTGCAGCCGTGAGAATTATGTGCAAAAAAACCTTTTTCTTTCTTTAAATTGGCTTCATGGTGCAGTTCCATTGCACTATTCCTCATTCAATACTAATCTTTGTTGAGTATTGTTACTTAAGTTTATCATGTGCAGGTTGATTAGGTTTTGGTAGCAAGCTGTGGCATTTAAAAAAATCTTTCTTTAGGTTTAGGAAAAAAATAACGGCTTGTGGTGAAGTCACTATGAAACTAAACACTAATCTGCAATGTCTGTGTGTGTCTATCAGAGTTTGATCAAGGCTGGTCAGTAAATACAGCTGAATAAGTTCAGGGAAGTGGTGTGCTTAGAATGATGAGAAAATGAGCAACATTGGGGGTAAAACCTTTAAAACCCGAAGAGGCAGGGGGTCGGGTAGAAGAAACCTTGATGCATATTTGCAGTGACCTAATAAACTGAACTGAAAGTGCCAAATGACAACAAATATCCTTCTCTGGCACTTTAAATGCATTAATTAATTGCATCATGGGAGGCCCCCCAGCAGTCTGGGCCTATAGCAGCTTAACTATGGGATGTTTCAGGGTCACCTGAACCATCCCTAACTATAAGCTTTATCAAAAAGGATAGTTTTAAGCCTAAACTTAAAGGTAGAGAGGGTGTCTGCTTCCTGAAGCCAAACTGGCAGCTGGTTCCACAGAGAGGGGCCTGAAAACTGAAGGCTCTGCCTCCCAAACTGGCAGCTGGTTCCACAGAGAGGGGCCTGATAACTGAAGGATCTGCCTCCCAAACTGGCAGCTGGTTCCACAGAGAGGGGTCTGATAACTGAAGGCTCTGCCTCCCAAACTGGCAGCTGGTTCCACAGAGAGGGGCCTGATAACTGAAGGCTCTGCCTCCCAAACTGGCAGCTGGTTCCACAGAGAGGGGCCTGATAACTGAAGGCTCTGCCTCCCAAACTGGCAGCTGGTTCCACAGAGAGGGGTCTGATAACTGAAGGCTCTGCCTCCCAAACTGGCAGCTGGTTCCACAGAGAGGGGCCTGATAACTGAAGGATCTGCCTCCCAAACTGGCAGCTGGTTCCACAGAGAGGGGCCTGATAACTGAAGGCTCTGCCTCCCAAACTGGCAGCTGGTTCCACAGAGAGGGGCCTGATAACTGAAGGCTCTGCCTCCCAAACTGGCAGCTGGTTCCACAGAGAGGGGCCTGATAACTGAAGGCTCTGCCTCCCAAACTGGCAGCTGGTTCCACAGAGAGGGGTCTGATAACTGAAGGCTCTGCCTCCCAAACTGGCAGCTGGTTCCACAAGAGAGGGGCCTGATAACTGAAGGCTCTGTCTCCCAAACTGGCAGCTGGTTCCACAGAGAGGGGCCTGATAACTGAAGGCTCTGCCTACCAAACTGGCAGCTGGTTCTACAGAGAGGGGCCTGATAACTGAAGGCTCTGCCTCCCAAACTGGCAGCTGGTTCCACAGAGATGGGCCTGATAACTGAAGGCTCTGCCTCCCAAACTGGCAGCTGGTTCCACAAGAGAGGGCCCTGATAACTGAAGGCTCTGCCTCCCAAACTGGCGGCTGGTTCCACAGAGAGGGGCCTGACAACTGAAGGCTCTGCCTCCCAAACTGGCGGCTGGTTCCACAGAGAGGGGCCTGATAACTGAAGGCTCTGCCTCCCAAACTGGCAGCTGGTTCCACAAGAGAGGGGCCTGATAACTGAAGGCTCAGCCTCCCAAACTGGTAGCTGATTCTACAGAGAGGGGCCTGATAACTGAAGGCTCTGCCTCCCAAACTGGCAGCTGGTTCCACAAGAGAGGGGCCTGATAACTGAAGGCTCTGCCCCCCAAACTGGCAGCTGGTTCCACAAGAGAGGGGCCTGATAACTGAAGGCTCTGCCTCCCAAACTGGCAGCTGGTTCCACAAGAGAGGGGCCTGATAACTGAAGGCTCTGCCTCCCAAACTGGTGGCTGGTTCCACAGAGAGGGGCCTGATAACTGAAGGCTCTGCCTCCCAAACTGGTGGCTGGTTCCAAAGAGAGGGGCCTGATAACTGAAGGCTCTACCTCCCATTCTGCCTTTTAGAAACTCTCGGAACCTCAAGTAAACCTGCAGTCTGAGAGCAAAGTGCTCTGCTGGGAAAACATTGAGCTTTGACATTTTTCGGATAGGACAGAGCTCGGTAATTAAGAGCTTTAAATGTGAGGAGAGGGATTTCAGAGGGAGTTCGTGCAAGCGTATCCCACAACAGGATCAAAATAGCTGGACGCTCAATCAGATGGAATAAAGTGATGCTCAAAACCAAATGTTATCTGGCCTCAACACTTAGTCCATAAAAACCAAAGGCAGCCAACATAAAAGAACCTGGTGTTTCAATCTAAGCATAAGAAAGAAATGTGATACATCCAGCTGCAGTAAGCCCGTGTGATGAAGGGACAAAACATGACTCTTACTCATGACTCAAGCCCACCTTACGCTCCACTACTGAACCACAGAAAATATCCTCCAGGTTTATCAGTTTTTCTTGCCCATGTGTGTTTTTGTTCTGCAGGCACATTCTAACCCAGAGAATAAAAGTCGCAGCTGAATCACTTGCTACAGAAATAGTTAGGACCAGTTTCAGGAGTTTTCAGCATGTAGTCAAACTGCATCCGAAATAGTTTCCCCAGGATTGCTGAGACTGCAATTCCTCAGGCATCCATGTCAAAGCAGTGGATTCTTCCCCTGCAGTTGTTTTGATTATGTTCAGTTTAGGAGTGGGTCTTCTGTCATTTCCAATTGTGTTGCTGGTGTGCAGTTTTGAATTCCCACAATGCATTGCCAAGCTGGTACTGCAGTGTGTCCCTCTGCTCTGACAGACTGATCATTACAGCCACAGCTGGAGAAGTTGGGTTCTGATTCGACAAGGCCAGTCTCTTGTGAGCTTTTTTTTTGCACAAATGCCAGCATAACAGAATCATCCCCGCCAACAGAAATATACTTTATTCTGATGTGCACATTTCAAAGGGATTTATGTTGTTTAAAGCAATACTATGTAACATTTCTACCTTAAAATAACAGCTTGAAAAAAATTGTGCGGCTAGAATGAATTTTAATATTACGATTGGCCTGTCTCCTATGCCCTTCGGGGGTCTGAGTTGGAAAAACTGCGCTGTGTAACTTTGCTGGACCGGCCCGGGAGCGGCCCGGGAGCTGAGCGGAAGTACTTCGACTTGCTTTCTGGCACACCTACCGCAAAAACAAATAGACCCCTCTCACGCTCCCAGGTACATTTGATTATTCTTACCTTCTCGGTCGACATAGCTTGCACCTTCCAACTCCTCGCCGGTTCGTCAACAAACGTGAAACGTGAAAGCGAAAGGGTGTTGTATTTACGACAGTGTAACCGTACATTACCTCCAAGCCTGTAGGGGGAGCTCCAGAGTGGGCTTTTTGAGAAGTTACATTGTATTGCTTTAAGGCTTCCCTTTGTGGCCCGTTAGAACTCCCAAGATGATCCTCAGTTATAAAATGACTCCTGCTAATCTGAACAAAATGGGAATGTTTTGTTGAACAAATACACCGAATCAAACTAATTTATATCGATTAGTAATTCTGCAAACTCAAATTCAATTTTTGTCTTGCAGTTGTCTCGCTGTCATGTCTGTGCGTTTTTTGCCACGTCTTAGTTTAGTTATGTTTGAGGTTCAGGTCTTGCTTTTAGGTGTGCCACCTTTTTCCTCAGTAACCGCATAACCGCATACTTCTCCTACTACTCAAACTGACTTTTTTCCCGAATGCATCATGAGGTTACTACTCATACTCAAACTTATCAAGATGCAACGTAACGTGACGTCGCCGATCGTCATTTCCTGTCAAAACAGCAGTTTTAAGCTAGCTACAACGAGGGTAGGTTCACTTCCTGTTTTCAAAACAAAAGCACCAATTGTATCGTAATGGCTTTCCCTATGATAAAAGGTAACAGGTATTTTATTGTGTGAAAATAACCGGAAGTGCGTTGCTCACTACGGCTAGCTTTAGTAGCGCCGAATTTGTGGGAACAAAATTGTAAATAGCCGGTATTTTGTCAGGTTTTCAACACGTTGGGGATCTAAACGACTACTTTCTCGCCTGAAAATGTTTCAAATGTTGCTAAAGTTTACAGAGTTTAGAGCTTAAGCGAATTTAGCTTCAGGCCGGCTGATTTCGGCTCGGGCAGGAGCGAAATGCATTGTGGGTAAATTCTCTGCATACTGTCTGATCGATGAGTATGCAGCATGTAGTATGTAGTAGGTGGTTTCGAACAAAACCAGTCTTTTTCCTGCCCTGCCATCAACTTCACTTCCCTCACCTGTGTTTTCCCCATCAGTTCTCTCATAAGTTCTCTCATTCAAATTCAAATTCAATTCAAAAATACTTTATTTATCCCAGAGGGAAATTAAATGTTGATGTAACTCAATTAAATCAAGGAGTTATTATAGATGCTGATGGCTGTGGGCAGGAATGATTTCCTGTAGCGGTCCGTTTTGCATCCAAACTGAAGAAGCCTTTGACTGAAGAGACTCTGTTTTCCGACAATAGTTTCATGGAGAGGATGTTCAGGGTTGTCCATAATTCTCTTGATTTTATGCAAAATCCTTCTTTGCATTATTGTCTCCAGAGGTTCCACAGTCGTCCCCAGAACAGAACCAGCCTTCCTTATCAGGTTGTTGAGTCTTTTTAGGTCCCTGGTTCTGATGCTGCTGCCCCAACAGATGACGCAAGAGGAAATGACGCTCTCAACAACAGACTTGTAGAAGATCTGCAACATCTTGTTGCAAACCTTGAAGGACCTTAGCTTCCTCAAGAAGTACAGTCTGCTCTGTCCTTTCTTGTAGATGGCTTCACTGTTGTGTCTCCAGTCCAGTCTGTTGTCCACATGAACACCAAGGTATTTATATTCCTCAACCACCTCCACTTCTTCTCCCATGATGGAAACAGGGTTTGATCTGACCCTGTTTCTCCTGAAATCTACAATCATCTCCTTTGTTTTGTTAACATTCAAGATGAGATGATTGTTCCCACACCATGCCACAAAGCGGTCCACCAGCTCTCTGTACTCAGCTTCTTGTCCATCTCTGATACACCCGACAACTGCAGAGTCATCTGAATATTTCTGTAGATGACAGGAGTCTGACTTGTACTGGAAGTCTGAAGTGTACAGAGGGAAAAGGAATGGTGAGAGTACAGTCCCCTGTGGTGCTCCTGTGCTGCTGATCACCTGGTTAGACACAATTCTTCAGTCTGACAAACTGTGGTCTGTTTGTCAGACTGTAAGTTCTCTCATTAGTTCTCTCATGCAATACCAAGTCATGTTCTTTGTTTTGTTTTTTTCTTAGCAATGTATTCTTCACCACAGTCTAGTTTTGTCTTCCGGCTCAGCTGGGCTTTTTGTTAACCTTGATTTTTTTTTTTAAACAAATAATTTTTCTTTTACTTCTGAAGTCCGCATCCGTGTCCTTCTACGCCTCGCTCCCACCCTTCATGACACTCGCCTCCTTTAAGGACGATTGTTTAGTCCTCTAACTTTGTTAAAACTTCAGTAAAAAGGAACACGGAAGTGATAAGATGTAATCCCCTCAACTGGAACATATTGAAAATAAAAAAATCAATCTTCCCTTTTTATGAAATTCACTGCGCTGTCGTGAAAGAAAAAGAAAATTCTGATTATATCCAAGTATCACCTCTCATCTGTAGAGGAACACTTTTTTTCCATTGATAAGACACTTCTTTTCTTTTTTTATCTGTTAAAGCCTTCATTTGATGGCACAGAAAGTAAGAAATGGCCTTGGGCCAGATTCAAGTGAAGGAGTGGTTTCAATCTCAGTATGTTGGGGTTCAAAGTCCTCTGTGTGAGCTACAGAGGCACTTGGTAAGACACTTCTGAGTTGTATTGTAAATTGAACACTGTGTATGAGTGGTCAGCTGTGCCGCAGTTTCTGCTGCTTTCTATTTGACTCTTTATCAACCATTTAATTTATCAGGTGAAAGAAAAAAAAAGGAGTGTGAATATTTGCTGCTGTGTATGCAGGTACAGGTGAATATTTTGTGACTGTTACACTATCAGAAAGTCTTTCATTAGCATCTTGCCCCTCGGGTTTCCATGGAAACAAGCTTGGTGACTTCACAAGAGTCTTGGAGACGAAGGTCTACTTTCTCACTCTGTGCATGTGTGTGAGAGAGAGATAGATGGCATATGGCACCGGCAGCATGTGCATGAGTGTGCCTGCTTTCCACATATGGCTGCCCATGCATTTTCATTGCTTACTGTCACAGATGAACATGTGCTAGGTGTGCGTGTCGTTGTCTGTATCACAGTGTACGGGGGGTGACCGCTTGTACATTTGCATGCGTGCATGTATTTGCATGTTAAGTTTTGGGGGTTTTTTTGCGACAAAATGAATGTACAAACTGCTGCGGCGTTGTTGGGTTTTCCTTTGTGCGCACACAGTTGTTTTACGTAGGCGTGCAGTTTTAAACAAACAGTTTTATACGTTTGAGTGTTTGTTTTTTGTGGAAAAGATGCACGCGTGGCTCGGTAAAGTGAAATTTATTTATATAGCACTTTTCAGCAACAAGGCAACAATACAGAAATAAAAACATCAAAAAATCAAATACAGAAATACAGATACAGAACATATATCAGGTCATTTTTAGCTAACAGTAAGATTGGTATAACTATAACTGAGCAAAAGTAAATTTAGCTGATAGTAAGATTGGTATAACTATAACAGGTAATTTGAGTAAACTAACAAAAGCTAACAAACATGGATAAACTTTCCTCTAAGAGGAGGCATTTAAAAATATAGCTAATAACAGAACGGTTGATATAATGAATGATAGCAAATCTTTAAAAGACTTTCATCTGAGAGGAAATATTAAGGTTGATACAGTGGTAATAGGTCTTAATAGACCATTTGAATATGACTACGTTTTCCTCCTAGTGAAGTATTAATAAGACAAATCTATTTGATAAGGGTAGAATGACAGAAGAAATACCACATTAGGGGGGGTAACCTTTTGAAACAGAGATTCCATGTCAGGTTTATCCTCCGTTTCCAGTGGGCGTGTCTGCGTGAGCTGCATCTGGATGTGTGTGTTCATGCACATATGTGCTGGCAGTCTGATGAGTAAAATACAAAAAAAAAAAGAAATGTTAGTAAAGAGAGACAAGTAAATATCTGTCTTTTGAACACCTGATGATCACTCTCCTTGTCACACACACACACACACACACACACACACACACACACACACACACACACACACACACACACACACACACACACACACACACACACACACACACACACACACGTCTGTCTTTTTTCTTTGCCTTGAGTCATCAGCAGCCAGCACAGAGCTGCCTCTATCTCAGCCAGCAGACGTAAATTACTCTCCTGTGGCATTTCAGTGCTTAAAAGGAGAAATTTCATTTGGTCAATTTGATGCAAGCACAGAAACACACACAAACACACACACAGAGACACACAGCAAAGACACTTGACACTATAAACTCCAGTTGAGCTTTGCCTTGGAGGGGAAGGGAAATAAAACAGAGACTAATAGGACCTGAAACAAGTCGGAGGACTTTTCAAACATACTTATTTGTGCCTGGTTTGATCATAGTTGTTTTTTTTTTTTCATTTTCCACACACATGCACATACTTTCAGTTTCATTTTTTTTTGTTGTTTTGACTTTTTGTCTCTCTTGGCTTTACGTGCTACTCGGTTCTTTATGTGATGTCTGACCGGCTTTCACATCAACACCCCCGATTTCTATTACATCATCATTCCTGGAGACAAATCTTAACCCGGACCAGTAGGACGCATTTATTGAGAATGTGTGACACATTTTATGGAAATATTTCTAACAGATGTTGAGATGGAGGAATAACAGATTTTAAAACATTCTATCTGCGCTGGCTGAAGACACCAGGGGAGAAACACAGAGATCAACTTGAACAACACCTCTTTCTCAGTCTGTGTCGGTTCTGGATTCATCTACGAATCAGTGGCGTGTTCTGAATTTGTTACAACATTAGTTCTGCCTTTGACTTACCTCGTCTTTAAATTGGGCTTATAGGTGTTGATGTTTGAACAGATATTTGCCCCGGCAGATCAAGAAAGGGAAAAACGAAGCTAAGAAACCTGGTAAAAAAACTACATTCAACCAGACGCAGGGCGTTAGAATCTTCTGTAAATCTGCCCACCTTTCCCTTTCTGGTGCTGTCCATAAAGAGGATGGTGTCATCAACAGAATGAAAGGTTTCCTCTCCCAAACAGACCAGGAGAAACTCATCCATACATTCATCTCCAGTAGACTCCATCACTGTAACGCTCTTTTAACTGGACTTCCCAAAAAGAGCATTAAACATCTGCAGCTCATCCAGAACGCTGGTGCTAGAGTTTTAACCCGGACTAAGAGATCTGAACTCATCACAGCAGTGTTAAAATCTTTACACTGGCTTCCAGTCAGTCAGAGAATAGATTTTAAAAGCCTGCTGATGGTTTACAAATCCCAGAACGGTTTAGGCCCAGAAAACATCTGTGATATGTTCAGAGAATATAAAGCCAGCAGAGCTCTTAGATCCAAGGACTCAGGTCAGCTGGTCCAGTCCAGAGTCCAGACTAAACACAGAGAAGCAGCATTTAGCTGTTATGCTGCAAACAAGTGGAACAAACTGCCAGTGGAGATTAAGGCCTCATGCACACGTAGCCGGGTATCTGCTAAAACGAATATATTTTTCTACGTTTGGATATGTCATCCACATGAAAACGCATAATAAACGAATATTTTTTAAAAAACTCCGGGCAAAGTGAAGATTTTTTAAAACTCCGTTTATGCATTTGCGTGTAGACAGAGATAACCGGAGTTTTTCGTTTTCGAACGTCACAATAAGCGCAAAAACAACAACAAATCTGCTCTGACGTCAAACGTGCGACCGTTGTTTACTGAAGAAGCATGGATGCCTTGAGAACTGTGGTGGTTATTATTGTGCAGGCGCTGTTTACTGCCCTGATTTTACACGCCCAACTACTGCTCCAAGAGCACAGGCGACGGGCAACATCGCGGTCGGTGATTTGCCCTCTCATAACAACTCCACGTAGGCATGTTCTTCGCCGAAATCGTCGACGCCGGTTTTGGATCAGACCGGGACGCACTGCCATCTACAGGTTTGGATGCTTATGAATGTGATTGAAAATGCAGATGTTCGGTTATGTGTGGAAGGTTTTTTTTCCGAAAACGAGGTAATATGGATACAAACGGAGGGGGGGAAATATTCCGTTTTAAAATTACCCGGCTACGTGTGTACATAGCCTAAACTTTCACAAAATGGAGACATTTTTAAATCCAGGTTAAAAACATTTCTTTTCTCATGTGTCTATGCATGAAATCTGCACGATATCTTTTAATTTATCTGGACTGTTGCTTGTTTTTAAATTCATTTAAATGATTTTATTTGTTTCTCTTTATATCCTTTTATGTATTTTTAATGCTTCTTCCACTCCCTGCTGCAATGCTTTTATTTTATGTAAAGCACTTTGGACTGTTCTGTACATGAAATGTGCTACAAATAAATTGGATTTGATTTGATGTACCACCTTATCCATATCATGTCATGTCATCCATGATGAAGATTTTCTGAGTTGTTGCTTTGTGGCCTGACACCGCTGGTTATGCTGATATAGTAATGTGTTTCATGACAGGTTTTGCATGTTTCATCTCCACAATAGAGCAGAATCTGTTGGCCGCTTGCTTGGCTCGTTCCCTGTGCGCAGCTTGCTGTTGGCGACTCGGAGCAGAGAGCTTCTTCTGGGATGCCTCTGAAAGAGTGCAGTGCATCCGATGGGATCACAAGCATTGCTTCGGGTAGCTGCAATCAGCTCTGGCAGCCATGTCACAAGGGCAGAACATGAGACATTGTGGCCCAGTGGAATTCAGTAAAGGCCATGAAGATATTTCTCACCATGTTGCACTGAGTGCACTCAGCTATGTCTCACAGCTGTCAGACACAAACTAAAACGGCTTAAATGCATTTGAAGAATGTATGACCGATGTAGAGGCGCTAACCTAATATGCATGCATTTGTATTGTGGTAGTAGGCGTCTGGAGAAAACCTTCCCAGGCACAGAGGGAACATGCAAACTCCACCCCGACCAGCAGGTTTTAAACCTTTCTGCAGTGAGGATACCCAGTTAAGTAAAAAAGGTGCATTTTATGCTAAGTACAGATTCATATGTCAGTCTATCTCAGCAAAAACTTTGGCATGTGCTTACTGACTACACTTTATATCAACAAGAACAGAAGTCTGCATGAAGAGCTGGAGGGCTGGTAATGGAGTCAGGAGAAGCATGTTTTTCTACTTAGTTTTGTCTTAGAACCTACTTTGTACTTTTAGTCCTACATGGAATCATTTTTCTTTTGACTGGTAGGTTAGGTGTTGCATTTATACTAGGGCTGGGCAACGATTAAAATTTTTAATCTCATTAATCACATGATTTCCCTGATTAATCACGATTAATCGCATTTGTACGCAAAATCCAAAAATGAATTCATAAGTACTGTATAGCTTTTAGCATTTAGTTTTATTTTAAATGTGCTGCCATATGAATGAAAGTGCCATAACATTTGTTGTGCAAACACACTTTTAACATCAGCATCTTTCTGTAGTTTTTATGTAGAAGCCTCGCTCCACTGTCTGTTTCCTTGAATGACTTGCTGCTATCAGTTGTGTGTTTTGCCTTTAAGTGATATTTTAGACTGGAACTACTACGCTGAGAAGACAATTCAACTAGGCAGAGTTTACAGATGACTTTGGTTCTGTCGACTCCGCCGTCTGGAAGAACTTTAAAATGAAAATGGCCGAGTAAAAGTTCCGTACCCTTCTCCATGTTTGGTGCATCCGCCGATTACTTTCTTTTCCGGTTCCGCGGCAGACAGCAACAGACTTTTACAAAATAAAAGCCTGTGAGCAACAGACTTTTACAATAATAAAATAAATAATAAAACAGGGATAGTCCGTGGTGTAGTGGGTTGAGCAGGCGCCCCATGTACAGAGGCTATAGTCCTCGCTGCAGTTGGACCCGGTTTGAGTCCCGCATCGGACGGGCCTGTGCTGCGTGTTGTTCCCCCTCTCTCTGCCCCCTGTTTCCTGTCTCTCTGAACTTTCCTATCCATTAAAGACACAAAAGCCCCAACAAAAAAAAACCCAAAACTTTTTTTTAATGCGCGATAAAATATTTATCGGCGTTAAATAATTAACAAGTTAACATGATAATAACAAGTTAACTCGCCCAGCCCTAATTTATACACAAGACCTACGTGGTTGCTCAAGCAGAAAAACGCAGCCTTTAAAGCAGTGAAATGACACTAAAGTAGTGGAATCTTCAGAAGTAAACATGAAATCTCAAATGTTGCCCTTAAAGCAGCCTTTGCATCTCTCAAAACCAAGAAAACCCTATATTAACTTTTGTCTTATCTCTCATTTTCTGTCTTTTCTGCCAGCCTGACTCCTCGGCTCTCTATTTTGTTTGTTTTTTTGGCTTTTTAGAGAAAGAACATGATTCATTCAGTGGACAGAAATCTGGTTGTCTTCCAGCTCTCTTCCCTTGGCAAGAACAGAATTACTCTGTCACCTAGCAAATATCTGTTTGGTTTAGTAGTAAGGCTGGAAATACCCTTAAATACTCAGAACATTTCTATGGAACAAGGTGGGACTCTTCTGTTTAAAGGCATTAAAATGTTATTTACACATCACATCATTAACAAGAACATAAAGTGGCCACATTATATTTTGGCTTCCAGCTTGTGAGGCATCAGTCAACACACAGACGTTCATGTATAAACTTAGGTGAAAACTCTCAAAATCCTTTTTTTTTCTTGTTTTTTTTAATCTTGGTTTATTGTTTGCTCTTATAGTGCGCACTTGTGGCAAACATTAAATATAGACTTGCTTATTGAATTACTCAGTGCCAAGAATATAAGTAAAATAACCTTAAAAAGAGAAATTCTGTACTCCTGGGGCCAGATGCATAAAAATCTGCGTAATTTCGTGGCTAAATCTGTCTGATGAAGGCGTAAATTAATGAGTTTTAAAGCTGTGTAAGCTATGGCTCTTTTATAAATCTTAACCACAGTGAAAATGGAAATGCATGCATGTGCAAAAACCTAATAACCCGTCGGGTTATTACGGACATTTTTTCTACTTACTCGTTTGCATCTAAAACAACTGAATGGACATAACGATGAAAGCAACAGCAAAGCAGAAGTGCCGTTTTATTGAGACACTCATCAGTGAAGTTTGTCAAATGAAATGTTTTATTTAGTTTCTTCAGTTATAGAAACACAAACAGAAAACTGCCGGTCGGGCAGCAGTCGGGGCTGCTGGAGAAGCGACCCTGGTTTTATCTGCAGCCGATGACCACATAGCCCGTGCAGCGTACCGTACACAGCTGTGTGTGAAGATCAGTGGGTAGTAACGAGTTACATTTACTTGAGTAAGTTTTTGAAAAAATTACACTTCTAGGAGTAGTTTTAAATCTCTATACTTTTTACTTTTACTTGAGTAGATGTGTGCAGCAGAAACTGTCCTCTTACTCCGCTACATTAGGCTACAATGAGCTGGTTACTTTTCTTCTTACCTCTTTGGTATTCTACGCCTCATTATTTTTATCCCCCCGCGTACGCCTCATTTTAATGTTTTATTCTGACAGAGAGAGAGACTTCCACCAAAGGCTCTACCACCTGACTGTGTTCCACCAATCAGACGCAGCCGCGCAGTCTGGTCACGTGACCGTACTCAATCTCAGCGGCGGGACGGGTTAGCTTTAGCATTAGCAGTCGTAGCAAACAAACAAAGAAACAGATGAAAAATGTCAGAATCAACGGTGGGAAATGAAGACGCAGACGAGGCCTCATACTGAAAGCATGTTTACCTTACAAAGAGTGAGAAACAGCAGCTACATTATGTGTCTTCTGTGGCAACCAAAACAAACGCACATTTCAGCAGAAACTCAACATCTAACTTGAGGAAACATGTTGCGCTAAGTTTCCTAAATTAGCTTTTTTTCCCCCATGGATAGGTGAATGTTTGTTTTTTAGGTTACATATGGGTTACACATGTTTTAAACATTTCCCAAGTCTCTTTTATTTATTATTGAAGTACTTGAATTTACCTGGATTATTTTAATTTAAGCTATTTTGTAATTAATTAATTCATTTTAATTTATTTTATTGATTGGATGAACTCTAATTTGCCTAAAGATGATTATTTAGTATTTTTGTCTGTCTGATTGAACGCTTGTGTTAACAAATAAATCAGACGTTACTCAACAGTTACTCAGTACTTGAGTAGTTTTTTCACCAAGCACTTTTTTACTGTTACTCAAGTAATTATTTGGATGACTACTTTTTACTTTTACTTGAGTCATATTATTCTGAAGGAACAGTACTTTTACTCGAGTACAATTTTTGGCTACTCTGCCCACCTCTGGTGAAGATCATCAGCAGAGAGACACAAATACACGGATAGATCATGAGTTTTAAGTTTTATTTAACAGCCTCCAGAAGCCCAAACAGGAGCCAGAACATCAAAAACTACTAAACTACTACTACTAATAATGATAATGATGCTATCGATAAAAATAAATCAAATTCATACAAAGGAGCCAGCTGTGGGAATGTTCTGTTTTATGTTAAAGTGTGTCGCCTGTTACCATTTCCACTCGACTGTATCAGGCTTAGATTGGTTTAAAAATGTGTTTAAGGTGGTCTGAAGGATTTGTGAAGTGTATACAGTCTAATTCTTCATTTACATGCACCAGTTTGTGTGTAGGAAGAGGTGTTTGCATGTTTTTTGTGTGTGTTGATATGTTTTATGTATCTAGCTATGTGTGTTTTTCTGTTCAACACTGTCATGTCTGTTGGTTTTTTTTGCCAAGATTTTAGTTTCTGTTTAAGTTCTTAGTTTTACCATGTTTTAGTTTTTCACGTCTTAGTTTTGTTAAGTTTTAGGTTCAGGTGTTGTTTTTAGTTTTGCCATGCTATGCCACTTTTTTCCTCAGTTTTTCTCATGCCTTGCCATCAGCTTCACTTCCTTCACCTGTGTTTTCCCCATCAGCTGCACTCAATCACCAATCACCCTCCACAGTATTTAGGCTGTGTTCAAAACCGCATGCTGCATACTTCCATTCTGCATACTCATCGATGAGACAGTATGCAGAGCGTTTACCCACAATGCATTTCGCTCCTGCCCGAGCCGAAATCAGCCGGCCTGGAGCTGATTTCGCTTAAGCTCTAAACTCTGTGAACTTTAGCAACATTTGAAACATTTTCAGGCGAGAAAGTAGTCGTTTAGATCCCCAACGTGTTGAAAATCTGACAAAATACCGGCTATTTACAATTTTGTTCCCACAAATTCAAATATGAAAAGTAACCTCATGATGCATACCCAACATTTAGGCGAATCTAGTATGCATTCGGGAAAAAAGTCAGTAGGAGTAGTAGGAGAAGTATGCGGTTTCGAACACAGCCTTAGTCTCCCAGTTTGTCCATGCTCATAGCCAGATCCTCACTCGTCATTTTTCACTTGTCACTCCAAAGTTAAGTACCTTTCTTGTATTCCAAGCCATAGTCATGTTTTGTTTAAACCTAGTCATGTTTTGTTTTTGTCACATTTTAGTTTTTGATATCCGTCTCAGCCGCGCTTTTTGTTAAAATCTGTTTTAGAAAGAATCTGCATCCACATCCTTCCTCGCACCCACCCTACCCGACACACTCTCACTATACAAAGTCATTTCCACGCTCTCTCCATCCCTGCCCTCTTCCTCTTCCTGTCTGTACCTCTCACTTTTACTTTCTCTCTAACTACTATGGAGTCTGCCTCACTGATTACTTTTGTCTCCTTCCCTTTGTTCTGGTTCTCCGTGTCCTTGTGTCACTTCTTTTTCTCTCAGTTTGACTTTCTCTCTCTCTCTTTCTTTCTGTACGCTTCGCTTTTTCTCTCTCCGTCTCGTCCTCTTTATCTCCGTGACTCACTCTTTCCTTCTGCTCTCTTTCCACGTCTGACTCACCGGCTCTCTATTTTAATCTCCATCTGTGACTACTTTCCCACTTTCTTTTTCTGTCTCGATGTTCAAACCTCTCCGTTTGTCTGCGGACCTCATTCCCTGATTTATATCTGTCTCTCCTACGCTCTGTCTGACTATCAGTCTCTGTTTTCCTGGCTTTCCTTCTCTCGCTATCGGTCAGTACATCTCACTTTGTGTTGCCCCATTGCTCCCACAAACATCTTCCTCGTCTCTTGCTGTCAATACATAGTCAAATCAAATATGGGTGCTAATCCTCTCCATTTGGTTCTGTCTATCATCATTGTGTCCCTGTGTAAAACCTAATTTAGTTAGACCTTGTCTCTCAGTTCCACACACACACACACACACACACACACACACACTCGTCTCCAGAAGCACTCGCTCCACACACACATATCCGAATTAGTCTTGGTTGCCCGTGGCGACTTCCATCTTAATAAGTGCGATGTTTATGGGCCCATAAGCAAAATGTTGTCTGCACAGCTCATTACTGTTGAGTGAGGAGGGGAAACTCCCAGGAGGCAGTTCACACACACGCTCGTCCTGCCTGCTGTACACCACACCAACAACTGTTTGCTCTTCTCCCCTTGGTATACAAGCGTCTCATAAATCCGATGCCGTAGATGTAAATCGATAGCTTTATCACTGAATGATGAACCACTTAAAATATCTTCTGGACATCAATAGAACTTTCCATAAAACGTATTGTTTGTATTTGTAAGTAGTCGATCTGCAAAACTCTGACCAATAAACTGGAAACCGCTGTCTGGAAACATTAAATTAAACATGTAAAAAAAGTCTAATTTCCAACAACTTATTGGAGGAACCCTTCATCCCACAATGCCGTGGGTCTCATATTTGATACATACATTTCTAAGACCTGTTGCATCACCATATGGTCTTTTTTGTTTGTTTATTTATTTATTTTAATTATTTAACAGCCAAATAAAGACTTCAGATTAAAAAAAAGTAAGGCTGGGCAATGATTCAAATGTTTAATCTAATTAATCACACGATTTCCCTGATTAATCACGATTAATCGCATTTGTACGCAAAATCTAAAAATTAATCCAAAAGTAGCGTATAGCTTTTAGCATTTATTTTTATTTTAAATGTGCTGCCATATGAATGAAAGTGCCATAACATTTGTTGTGCAAACACACTTTTAACATCAGCATCTTTCTGTAGTTTTTATGTAGAAGCCTCGCTCCACTGTCTGTTTCCTTGAATGACTTGCTGCTATCAGTTGTGTGTTTTGCCTTTAAGTGATATTTTAGACTGGAACTACTACGCTGAGAAGACAATTCAACTTGGCAGTGTTTACAGATGACTTTGGTTCTGTCGACTCCGCCGTCTGGAAGAACTTTAAAATGAAAATGGCCGAGTAAAAGTTCCGTACCCTTCTCCATGTTTGGTGGATCCGCCGATTACTTTCTTTTCCTGTTCAGCAGCAGACAGCAACAGACTTTTACAAAATAAAAGCCTGTGAGCAACAGACTTTTACAATAATAAAATAAATAATAAAACAGGTTGGTCCGTGGCGTAGTGGGTTGAGCAGGCGCCCCATGTACAGAGGCTATAGTCCTCGCTGCAGTTGGACCGGATTTGAGTCCCGCATCGGATGGCCCTGTGCTGCATGTTTTCTATCCATTAAAAGCCCCCCAAATTTATTTATTTTTTAATTAAAAAAATAACAAAATTATTAAAACCTGCGTTAATACAAAAAAAAGTTGAATTTTTTTGTCCATTATCTTGTGGGTGAGGATACATGACAACAGAAGATTCACTTGACTTGCTGATGGATTTTTAGAAGGTGAGTATTAATGACCTGTTATAACAGCATGGATTTTTGCCGGCTGATAATATGGTAATATGGAGGCCATTCCTCCTGCAGGATATAAATAAATTTAGAAAGAAATTAAAAACCTATTGAAACTAAATTCTAATATTGAAATATTTTCATTCCCAAAGATCTTTGCTTTTGCTAAACACTGTACCTTTAAGGGGATCCTTGAATTGTTTGTGGAAAACATGATGTCATGATTGACTTACGGTAACCACACAATGATATCAGAGTTCATCTTTAATATAATCTCACTTGAATGCCTCATTACAACAAGAAAAAGCAAACATTTATTAACAGTGCTTCCTGAAGAAAACAAATGTTTTTTTTTAAATAGATGTGACATTTTCACTTTAATATCAGAGCAACCCATTCATTTCCAAAGCTTACTGCCATATCTTCCACAGAACGGGAAGCCGGGATAACTTTGTGACTGCAGGAGCGACAGCATGTGACACATGTTGCCACTGGGAGCAGTTCTGAGAAGCAGATGGCTGTGCAGTGTGGCAGGAAAGAGTTAATGCCCAAACTGTTTGTGACAGAAGTATTTCTCCTTGTCTCGTAAGTGCAGGATCAAACGTGCAGAGGCAAACATATGAAGTGATACAAATAGAAGCAAGCAAATTAATACAGAGCGACAGCTGCGACATCAAACTGGTCATTATCATCTTTAGTCTGAGTCTGTGTGGGGGGGGGGGGGGGGGGGGGGGCATTGATGAAGCTGGATTTCTGGGAGACACGGGTCAGATGACTCAAGCTGCACTGGAACACACAGAGAGGATATCATGTTGACCCAGTTTGTGCCTCTTGTCTTTGTGGTGACAAAGTGGGGAAAAAGTCAAGTGACAGGTAAATACAAAACCTTCAAACCCAGTAAGGTGTTTACAGTAAACAAGGCATCAAGTCCAGTGAAAGCAACAACATAAATATTTCACTCACTCATTTAAAAGAAGTTCAATTCAGTTTATTTAAATAGCACCAAATTATAACAAATGTCATCTCAAGGCACTTCAATAATACAGTCCAATTCAAGCCAATTGGAGTTCAATTCATTCAAAAACCAACAGATTGCACAGAAACTCGCCTTCAGTCCAATCTCCCGTCCCGAGCGTGCCTGAGGCGACTGTGGAGAGGAACGACTCCCTTTGAACAGGCAGAAACCTCTGGCAGAACCAGAACCAGGAAGGGTGGTCATCTGCCTCCACCAGCTGGGGTTAGAGGAGACAGAAAAGAGGGGAAAAAACCCACTGTAACACCATTCAAAGGATACCTGTTGGAACAGGGAAACACGAGTTAATGACCACAATAATGTCACAGTTTGATCCTATTTTCAACACATAACTGACAGTAACTACATGGTACAGTTGGGCTCAAAGCCATGGCCCCATCCAACATGTTTTACTTGGATAAACCTCAGTCAGATAAACTCAATCTATTCATGTTCACATAATTTAATGGCTCATTAGAAGAAAAAGTACAACTGAAAACAGATTTGTGCCATAAAACTATAATTCTTCTTTCCATTCCCAGCAATTTTCTCAAAACCCCCTCATATCATATCCGTGTCTATAGAACAAATCTTAAAGTTGTATAAACTAGCTCAACTTCCATCTGCAAAAATTGTGTCCAAGTAGTACTTAAACACCAAAACCTACATCAACTGTACATAAGTAGGATTTTTCATGCAAAACAATAACTTTATAATAATGTTTTCAAATAGCTGAATTGGTGGTTTCTTTTCTTACAACCACAAATCAGGAAGTTGAGACAAAATGGGAAAACACTCTTAAAAGATGAGTTCAAGGACAGAAACTCAAACACAGACAGAACTGGAGAGGCAGCAGGATAAAGAAGTGATTGGTTGAATACGCCTTCAGCTGGCATTGTAATCCACTGATATACACAAAGATATATATCCATAGATATCCATGGAAACCAGCATAAAAACTGCACAGAATACACAAGAAATGAACTAAACTATGACACAGAACATGGAAAAGGAGCGGAAACCAACTCAGCAAGGGATACGACGATAAGATCAAGACTCATCTCCCAAAGGATATATGAACAGAACGGTTTGGACAAAGTCCAAACATGTATTTACAAATGAAACTTCATTTAATTTGCTAACACACATCCATTGCTGCAATTCAGGCCTGCAATGCATTCCAAGAAAAAGTTCAGATGGTAAAGTTTTTACTACTTTATAATGGTACCATTTCTTATCCGGTAAGATGTTCTGGCATTGAAGATGAAGCAATGAAGCCATGCCCTTGGGAACGGTTAACATCAGGCTTCTTTTTGCACAGTAAACTTTGAAGGAACATTTGTGAATGCAACTCCACATTGTAATGATTTAAAAAGGTTTCCAACAATAATCCCTGGCTGGCACAGCTACTGATGAATATTGGTTGTAGCGCTGTAAACTTAGGCTTGTTCCATCGCCCTTTACACACTCAAATTCCTCCAGATTCAGTGAATGGTTGAATGATGTGCATTGCTGAGGGAAAAACTATAGAAATACAATCCTACCCTGTCTTTAACAAAGATGTTCCCTCACATTTTTGACCATTTTGAGATCCACTGCATTGTATTTTCTATGCCATATCCCAACATTTCATGATTTTTTGGTAGTAAGTGGAGTCTGAATGCTTTACCTTACCCACCGTTCATTTTCTTTTTGTGTAAAATTCTTTTGAGTTGCTTGAGACTTGAGATTTTTGCTGCTTTCAGCCAGCCAGCTTTGGCATTTTCATTTATCTGAGCATTATTTCATAAGGAACAGCTGCATTGTGCTGCTGCCTGATGGGAATTATAACAGATGATATAAGGAATACCCCAGAAAATGGCAGGCAGATACACAACATACTCACAGCAACATACAAAAAACAAGATTACACATGTAATCTTGAATGAAGATAAAGAATGAACTGCAGAAACATAAGGATCAATGTTATAGTTATGGTCAAAACAGGAAGAGCAGTGGTCAGTTACAGTGTTTGCACCACGTTTAGCCTCCCTTCTATTCGTTTAAAAGTTGGTTGGAATCATTTCATGAGACCACAAAGCAGGTTTTTAACCTGATTTCAAGCAAAAGAAAAGTTTGCATTTATTCTCAGTTTAACACAAGGTTTTACGGACAGATTAAAGGAATTTCGACTTCATTTTGAGACCAAAAATGCTCAATTGGACCTGGTTGATCAGCACAGAGTTGCAATATGAGCAATAATACAGGCCTGTACTGTATGCTTGGCTCTTGCTAGCAACTTAAAACAAATGTAAAAAATGTGCGCATGTAAAAATACTGATTACATGACAAATACAAACGGGAGCTGAGATCATCCACATTGATATTTTCAACATGATCTCCTACTTCTTCTTCCAGTCTCTTCAGACTGAGCCGCAGCAGCAGTAACAATGTTATCTAAACTCCCAGGGGTCTAGAATAATTACCTCTCCATGAAATACACACATTGTGAATTTTGTTTTCCACTCTAATTTTGCATATAATTGAATTCAATACCCCTGAGGTGTAATATTGCCTCAGAACAACTGGGACTTACAGAGCTAACGCATACAAGGAAAACTCTGTGTCAGTTTATTGTATCTCTGACTGCAGTCTGTGTCAGTCTGCCGTCAACCAGGCTGACTGACGCTGCCAAAAACCCAAATAATTGCCTTAAAAATAACCCTAAGCAATCACAGCAGAAATGTGAAGCCACATTTACACACTCAGAATTCCTAAAGCATGTATGAATAGACTCGCATTCAAACTCATACGCTGCTGCAGGCGAGGGACTACAAAGCAATTCTGCATCTGCTTGTTGAGCTTTCATTAAACGTGATGGAGGTGTCAAGGTTTCGTTTGATCACTGTCTCATCCACATCCCAATTACTTCAGTTAGCTGCCAACAGGAGTGGATGGTGAAGCTCGGGCTCTCTGAAGTCCACTTACACCCCCCCACCCCCCATATTTACTTTGAATTAGGGTTTCTTTACACTTTCTTTAATAGAGGTTTTAGCCCAACATATATTTGGCTTTGGGCTTGAGAAAGCCCAGGGGAATCCATTCCCTCACCGGGCTTCAGATGAAAGGGATGTGATATCTTCACTCATTATGAGTCAGATTTAAATTCACTTCAGTCAGTAGTTGTAACAAATGTAAAGCACTGTGTTTCGGTTTCACTGACACCGAGATAATAACTTACTGAGTCCAAACCCGAGTAATAGCAAAAAGCGTCCATCGCACCACTGGCCAAGCTTGTTGTGTTTATCTTATTCCTTGTGCTGTGTTGCCGCTTCAGACTGTCTCTTTGGGACTATATGAAAATTGGTTGTGAATGGTTTGATATGTGTATGTATATGTGAAACTAAAGGCAGGCATGCATTGAGGAAGCATGTGAGGAAGTCTCTGTGTTATTCTGTCAGATTCTGTAACTCTGGCTGTTATACTCACACACAGAAAAGGGATCGCTGGAAAAAATGCCCCTCCCAAAATAAGTAAAAAAACAACAAATACAAGACGTTTTTGCTTGAAATAAGCAAAAAAAAATCTGCCAATGGAACTAGTGAAAATCGGCTTGTCAAGATTTCTTGAAATAAGATGTGATATTTAGGACTTTTGAGTTAAAAAGTGATCTTGAAATTAACTTAAAAACCTCTTCAAATGAAAAAAAAAAGCTTGTTTCATGTGAAATATGACTCAAAACAAGATGTTTTCAAGACTTTTTCACTTAACAAGATATTCAAGATGTATTGTATTAAAACAAGTCCCTATATCTGGCTGAAATGGTATTTGTTAGGCAGTTGTGTCTGATATTAAGTGTAATGAGATACTCAATGAGACAAATATACTTGGTAAGATTTAGATTTTTTTCCAGTGATTAAAAGCAGCCAGTAGAATGACTGTGAATGTCTGGATTAATTTCTAACGCAGGGTTTAAAAAACGATATGATAAAAAATTAAAGTTAACAGGAACAAGTTTTAGAGAAGTCAGGATCTGTTTTAGGCTCATTATTCTCCGACGCTGATGCTGCACTCGTGAAGAATCTTCTCAGGAAGTCGGTTGATATTAAGCGAGATCGGACAGAGACTCTTAATGAAAAATGTTGATTTCTTAGAGATTATTGCTCGCGGTGTCTCGCAGATAAACAGTTGGAATAGGGTCAGACTTTATCGTTAGTTTTAGTGGTGAAACACAACTGTTTTTCAGGTGAAAAAGGAAGTTTGCAGACCTGTAACCTCTCTAGTATTTTAGATGGGACGCTGCAATGTCTCAAAGAGAAACTGAAGCCACTTATGTCATAAATAAATAAATACAATAAATAAATAAATTGATAAATAAATAAACAAATTGAGAAAATGAATAAGTAAATAAACAGATAAATAAATAAATAAAGTAACTTGTTTTTTTATTTTATTTTTTTAAATTTTTTTTTACCCCTTGTCCTGTCCAGCATTATGGCAGCAGAATTGTAATCTGAATACCGTTTATGTCCAAACACATTTGCTGTGTCAAAGGGAAGCTTTATGAATGTAAAGCTCCCCTTGATGCCCATCAACTCCTTATTTTTTTTATTTATTTTTGTTACAATACTTAACATGTGATAGTGCCGAACCGGACCGGGGGGGGGGGCAGAGAAAGAGGGAGAGCAAAGAAGAAGAAAAAAGGAACAGAAATAGGAAGAGACAAACATAGAAAACAATGAAAAATCAGACAACCAGCTGCTACACCTGTTAAAACAAAACTGAAGACAATTCACGGCTTTTTGTGGGGAAAGTAACTTGTTTTTTATCCTACAGTGACACAGAGTGACACTAAAAGGAATCTATATAATATGACACACTTGGGTTCATTATGCAAATAGCAGGTATTTGACATACACTCTTGAGATTTAAATGATCATTTGCAAGAGTTTTGCCTCCGGCTGTTGTTTTCCCTTTTCCTTTCTTTTTTAACATCTTTGGACTCCTTGCTTGCCTTTTTGACCAAATTTCCACACGCAGAGAACAGTGAAATGAATCTAATATTCATGAGACATCCCTGACAAATGGTAAACATGCTGAAATATTTAGCTGTTGGGCTCGCCACCTCCTTATTTCATGGGCTGTCAAATAGTTTTCAGGTGATTTGTCAGTTTGTTTCTGACATGTTTTGCGATACGGATTACTCTTCATTATATAACATCCTTTTTATTTTCATTTGTTTTACTGCCTGGTAGGAATATTTGAAATGTAACATAATGTGGAAGAGTGGGTTGAGACATTTGGCCTTACCATTTTAGGAATTGGTCCATCCAGGTCATGATAATCCTTAGTGTGTTCTCTGTTACTGCTGTTATGTCTTTAATATGTCATGACAGAAACACTGGTCCTGCCAGGGAATTTTTTTTGTTCTTTTTTTAAGAGGCTGACAGAAAAAACAAGCAATTTTCACACATTTTAATCTGAAGAAGTGGTTTGTAAGAATGCTCGTTTCGAAATCCATGCGACTGAACACTATGCTGACTGTCTCTGTTGTATGGTTTGTTAAGTCAACCTGGCATTCCCATTATGTCAAATGTGGTTTCGTCAAAGCCTGTGGCATCTCCTTTGGTATCAGTGGCCAGAAGCATCAGTGTTGAAAATTTCAGATACTAAAAGCACTCATCATTCTGACGTGATTACTCATGAACAAGCGAGGCCCCTCAGAAACTATGAGGCCTGTAATAGAGATGATTGTTTTCTCTTTCTCTGTCACTCATTCTTTCACTGTTTAGGTAGGTTTAAGTGTCGCAATACTGGCCTGGTTTCTGGGAAACGAATGATCTTTTCTTTAAAATCCTTCAGAATGATGTAGAAACAATGTTTTACTATGTTTCCCTGCTGTGTTGGTCTGTGAAATGAAGGAGTTTTTAACAAAAGCCGCATTCCCACTGTAGGAACCTTCTGCAGTTCCTATAACCTTTTTTAGGAACGGGGCCGTTTCTTCCCTCATTCGCACATACAGGAACCATTTTAGCTCCTTCTCCTCAGCTGGGTCTGTTCTGGTTTCCATAGGAACACATCTGACGGAGGTGTTTGGTGGTCGGTAGCTCCGCCCCTTGTCATGTTGTCAGGCTGAAATGTTTCCTCATACGACACGGACACAACCTTGGCGTGTTTAATAAGTTAAACCTCCACGTGGTCTCCTTTGTCTGCGGCGCTCTGCTCTCCTTCCTTCATGAAACCAAGAAGTACGGCCTGCGCTCCATCCTTCGTCTCCTGACTCTCTCTGTGAGCTCTTCCAGCCTCCATGTTAGACGCCCGATGTGATTGTCCATGATTAAAGGGATAGTTCGCCTCTTTTGACATGAGGCTGTATGACATCCCATATTAGCAATATCATTTATGAACATGTTCTTACCCCCTGCTGCGTCCTGTGAGCCGAGTTCCAGCCTCGTTTTGGCGTTGACGAAGGTAGTCCGGCTAGTTTGCTGGGGTCCCGAAAATAAATTGTCTTGCTTCTCAAAACAATATGTGTTCAAAAGAGTAATACATTTGCATCATATCAATGCGTTCAGCCACCTAGCGATAGCCGCACCTGTTACGGTGTTTACTGCTCAGAAGCAGGGGACTGCTCGGTCTACACAGCAGGTAGTGATACGAAGGGAGAGAAATAGCGCCAAGCGATTGTGAGGTCTGACTTTTTCTGGAGGGGTGATTTTGTGATGCAAACGTATTACTCTTTTGAACGCATATTGTAAAATAAATATATATATTTTTTTGGCTCATTTCTTTGTTTCCTCGAATGATGGGCGCTTTCACTCAGCGCAATGATTGTTGAACGTTAGAGCATTTTCAATTTTCAGTGCAGGCCTCCCTGAAAAAAAAAAGGTCGTTGCCCCGGTAACATATTCGCGCCGTTTGAGACCATGTGTTCTACTGCTGACCTCTGATAGTTAGCAGCAGCATTCGTTTGACTGTTACCTCGCAGAAGCCGCAGCTCGCGTCAAGTCAGATAGCAGCTAACGAAAGAAAAGTTATGGAACTGGTGCCGAAGAAAACGGCAAAAGCTCCCGTGTGGGACCACTTTGGCTTCCAGCTAAATGATGAGGGTGAGCCACTGAATCTAAACGAGCCGATATGTCGGAATTGTAATAAAACGGTGCCATATAAATCCAGCAATACAACCAACATTTTACTAACATGTTTAGAAGCAACTTTGAAAGAAATTCTTCATTGTTATTTTAATAAAATCACATTTATTGATATTTAAAAGGGTTTATTCGCATTTTTATTGCATTTTTTTTATCTCATTGTCATTAAATTGTTTGAAAGTCGCGAAAAATTCAATATTATCGATTATCGCAATAATTTCTTGGCCAATTTATCGTCCAGCAAAATTTGTTATCGTGACAGCCCTAGTTCCCACACTTAAAAAAGTTTCTCTTCTGATTCACTCCACGCTGCGTTGGTAAACCATGTGTTAGGAAGCACTTTTTCCTCTTTATCTTTTACTGACATTGCTGTTACCGTGGAAACAAGGCTGCCGCACCTGATTAAGCTTTAGGGTAAGTTGGCACTTTTTTTTTTAGGTTTATCAGTGGCTGTGAATTATATTTCACTGTTTAACTGACTGATTAAATACTCAGGTCACCACCATTGATTTTTATATTTTGTTTATTTCAGGTATCCTAAAGCATTAGGAAAGGGGGCACAGGCAGTGGGGAATGACATCCAGTTAAGGCAGTCATACTCACTATTTTTGTCACAAGAGCCACATTGGCAGAGCAAAATCAAGGGAAGAGCCACTTTTACCACAACATACTAAAGTCCCCTTTTACAAATATGCATTTCTACATATATAAAATATCCCACAGAAAAAGAAACAACACAGCCAATACATTTTCAGTTAAGACCACATTTGCCTTAATACTGGGATGAGCGGAAGCTGGCATGCATGTCCTTGACTTTCTTCATGTTGTATTTGTAGTTTGTTGTTGTAATCATAGTGAGACATTCAGGATGAGCATGGTTTTTGTGCTGGTTTTTGCCCTTTTTTGATTAAAAACCGATCCATTGTGCCTGCATCTCGCGCTGGCTAAAGGAGCTAGCGTGCTCTGCGGTCAATGTGACGGTGGTTTAAGCGGGCTGCGTTGCCAGGTTTAACAGAGTCCCCCTTTAGGAAACACCATTGAGCCTTATTTAATATCAAATCAAATCAAATCAAATTTATTTGTATGACACATTTCATGTACAAAACAATTCAAAGTGCTTTACATAAAATAAAAGCATTGCAGCAGAGAGTGGAAGAAGCATTAAAAATACATAAAAGAATATAAAGAGAAACAAATAAAATTATTTAAATGAATTTAAAAACAAGCAACAGTCCAGATAAATTCCAAGATATTGTGCAGATTTCATGCATAGACACATGAGAAAAGAAATGTTTTTAACCTGGATTTAAAAATGTCTCCATTTGGGGAAAGTTTAATCTCCACTGGCAGTTTGTTCCACTTGTTTGCAGCATTACAGCTAAATGCTGCTTCTCCATGTTTAGTCTGGACTCTGGACTGGACCCGCTGACCTGAGTCCTTGGATCTAAGAGCTCTGCTGGCTTTATATTCTCTGAACATATCACAGATCGAAACCGTTCTGGGATTTGTAAACCATCAGCAGGCTTTTAAAATCTATTCTGTGACTGACTGGAAGCCAGAGTAAAGATTTTACTTAATAAAGAAACTTAATACTACAAAAACGCATACTTAATAAAAATACCTAATACTGTGCAGTATTCGCTGTGTGTTATTTGAAAAAATGTATTGTTATTGTTACCATATTGTTATAAGCGACTATGTGAGTGCGAGCCGCCAATTAAAGCTTGAGGAGCCGCATTGAGTATCTCTGAGTTAAGGCATAGAAGCAAAGACCCCATCTGCCTGTGACAAGGACCCCTGCCTCTGTAAATAGTTATGCCCTCTCAACCAGTTGAGCCAGCAAGCTGGCTGAATTAAAGTGGGTTTATTTTGCTTGTAGAGTTTTAGAATCTGATGTTGTGAAAAGTGCAAGGCATTATGGGAGAGTGTATGAAAGCAAGATGCTTTGACATCACGACTTGGAAGCAAAATAACCAAAGTGAGGTCTTTCAATCTTTTTCTTTTGGTCTTTTCCACTGTTCTGGCCATTCCGCTCGGTCTTTGATTTATTCATGTTATTTTTAATCCCTCTTTCTCTGATTATGTGGAGCCCGTTCCCCCTCGCTCTCTGTCTTAAGTGCGATGTGGTCGTCACTGCCCAGAATGCAATGTGCTGTTGTGCTGTTGGCCGTTCTCCATCGTCGCATGAAAACATGAAAATGTTGCAGTCTCAGTGTGGAATGAGAAAGTAGTTTTTGTGTCACTCATAAATCAGATCCCTCTGTTGAGCTGGAACATGAAAATAAAATCAAAGCTCTTGTGAATAACACACATTAACACACACACATATTTATTAGTTGCTGCTAACCTGAGACGAGGAAGCAAATCTGTTTTCATTTTTGTGAAACTGAGCTTTTTACCATCTCACAAACATCAACAGAATTAAAGGTTTTCTCTGTTTTTAATCATTTAAATTATTTTATTTGTTTCTCTTTATATGCTTTTATGTATTTTTAATGCTTCTTCCATTCAAAGCTGCAATGCTTTCATTTTATGTGGAGCACTTTGAATTGTTTTGTACATGAAATGTGATATGCAAATAAACTTGATTTGATTTGATTACCAATCAAAAAGCTTGGTTAAGACTTGTAAACAGTGTGAACTAGTCTGAATATTGACCCTAGGATTTGCTGCTTTTTAATTCTTAAGAGAACGTCTGAGAGTAAAAACACACGTGTGTATATTTGTGAAAGTCGGTGATTTGTGGCAGAATGGCTTTGTGACTTTTTCAGAAAAATTCACATCTGTTCCAGGCTTGTCGCCATATTTTAGTTCCAAGAAAGCTAATCCACATGGGAGTAAGGACAGTACAGTATGGATGATACAGATGTTTATTGATCACCTTCTCAGATGTGTCTGAGCACATCAAATTCCAAAAGGAATGGATAATGTTGTCTGAGTCAGCTTCAGCTGCTCGTCCTTGATTCCCTCTCTGGATTATCCCGCAATGACGCAAAGAACGAGGAAAAGAAAAAAAAAAAAAAACTTTCTTCACTACAAAATGAGCCCAATGTAGTTTCAACCACTCCCCTCTGAACATTAAACAAAACACACATAGAAAAGCTTCATTTTCGTCACCACTGCTGCTGTTTTAAGACTTTTCGTATTATTACTTTTACATAAAAACAACGACGACACTTTATGCTTTATGACTCAAAGGGCTCGGTTGTGAAGCTGGATTCTTTGATGAAATGTCCGGCCCATAATCTTGGCGCTGAGACTTTTCTTCATCATACCACATCATGTTGTGCAGAATCAATAGAAGCATGCGATCTTCGCCCACTGCAGCGCTGTCACACACACCTTGCCTTTATCCATCATCATCAAAAGACCAAAAGGCCAACCAAACATTTAGTTTTACCTCCCTGCTCTGAGTTTTTCCCTTCGGCAGGTTGTTTATTTCTTTAGTCTTTTGTGTCTTAAGTTTGGCTCTTGGTCTTCCGGCTTAGCCGCATTTTTTGTTTTGTTTCCATTTTGTTTTTTTAATGAATACTTTCGTTATTCTTTCTTTGCCGCAGGGCTGCTGCTCCTCCACATTTGGCTCTTCTAAAGCCATAAACTTTGTGACAAATTGTTTTTTTCAAGAATACAATGTCCAGAAAACATGTAATTTCCCTCTATTCCATTTAAGTAAAATAAATTATTTTATATTCTGCAACACATCCATCCATTTTCTAAACCCGCTTAATCCAAATCAGGGTCGGGGGGCCTATCCAAGCTGTCAGTGGATACACCCTGGGCAGGTCCATCACAAGGCCACACAAGGCAAGGCAAGTTTATTTGTACAGCACAATTCAACTACAAGGCGATTCAAAGTGCTTTACAGATACATTAAAACAGTAGAAATTAAAAGCATATTTTAAGTTTTAAACAAAAAAGAAATAAATAAGGACAATAGATAGAATCAGATAAAATCAGTAGTTAAAATGTGATTAAGCTGCATTCAGCTTCTATGCTTCACATTTCTGGAACGAACTCCCAGAAACACTCAGTGTATTTAAGTCCAGGCTGAAGACACACCTATTTTGAGCTGCATTTGAATAAAGCTCCAAATCTGAAGCTTGAATTTCAAAACTTAATCACATTTTAACTCCTGATTTTATCTATTGTACTTATTTCTTTCTTTTTTTGTTTAAAATTTAAATCATGCTTTTTATTTCTACTGTTTTAATGTATCTGTAAAGCACTTTGAATCACTTTGTTGTTGAATTGTGCTACACAAATAAACTTGCCTGTGACCTGATCATAGCGGTATACCAAAAGAAAAAATGTCCTTAAGCTTCTCCTATTTGTCATAGTTTTACAGGTTATCATAGCGTAACGCGCTTTAGTTACACACACAGTGTAAATAATCCCCAATATTTCCAGTTTAACCATGTTGAGCTACACAGTGTGAATGAGTTTTGTAGTTGTTGTAGTTTCTTATTTTCACCAGCAGGGCGCGCATTCCCCAAGTGCTACGCGCGCTCTTGGTTCTGCCTTATTTTTCCTTCACCGACGCAGGTGAGAGTAGACAAGCTACAGCCGAGAGAGAGCATGTTAATGTTAATCACTCGATGAAGAGTGATTAAAATTATTCCGGGAAGTATCCGCAGTCGTGAGGAGGTTTTCTGGTTGCTGGACATCACCGTGTTATTGTGTTTTTTGCCGAGAGAAAACTCTGGTGAGTAAAAACCATTAGCGCTTAGCATAGTATGCTAGGTGCTAACTCATTTCATGGAAATACATATCTTTGTTACATATTGTTATTCTTTGGAAACCATGTTTAAAAGTAACCGGAGACAGATGAATGTATATATGGGAATTGATGATGGGTTTCATGGTATCTTTTGTGGAAAATTGTCTGTGCTAATTTAACTATTGCTTTGTGTTAGCAACAGGGCTAATGCTAAATAGTTAAAGCTAGTCTTATGAGCTAAATAAAAATAAAAAAGACGCAGCAGCAGTGTGCATTTGAGTTATTGAGAGACAGTAATTCAATTAATCATTCTCAAACATGACTGGAATGTGATTTTATTCACAATTTGTACACTATGCGGTGGGAAATGCTGAAAAAAAACATTTAAAATATTTAATAAACACGCCATTTTGTCTGTTGGCTGTTTAAAAATGTATTTTATAGCTGTATATGATGCATTGTCAGTGTGAATGGCAGGTTGTTGTTTTTTTTGTTTTGATGTCAGGGTTTTTCCTGGCTTAAAATGAGGTGGTGGTACCTGATCGTGGGCTCACAGGTGCACATGTACCGTGCCTTCAACTGGCTCAAGTAAGTGTTTTACTAGCAGTCTATTTTAGTTGTAATAACATGAAATTAAAAAATTATTATTATTATCCATCCATCCATTTTCTATACCGCTGAATCCGTCGGTCGGGTCGCGGGGGGGCTGGAGCCTATCCCAGCGGTCAATGGGCGAGAGGCGGGGTACACCCTGGACAGGCCGCCAGTCCATCACAGGGCTATTATTATTATTTTAACGCATGTTCCATTTATTTTTTATGTGCTTTGTTTAACATTCAGTTCAGTTACATGGCAGCTTAACCACCATTTAATTGCACAAGGCCAGTGGCAGAACATTTGGCCCTCCTTGTTTTCTCCCTGTAGAGCAGTGATACTCACTATTTATTTCACAAGAGCCACATTGGCAGAGGAAAATCAAGGGAAGAGCCACTTTTACGACAACATACTAAGTTCCCCTTTTACAAATATGAATTTCTACATATAAAACATCCCACAAAAAAAGAAACACAGCCAATACATTTTCAATTCAGACCATATTTGCCTTAATACTGGGATGAGCGGAAGCTGGCATGCATGTCCTTGACTTTCTTCATGTTGTATTTGTAGTTTGTTGTTGAAATCATAGTGAGACATTCAGGATGAGCATGGTTTTTGTGCTGGTTTTTGCCCTTTTTTGATTAAAAACCGATCCATTGTGCCTGCATCTCGCGCTGGCTAAAGGAGCTAGCTGCTCTGCGGTCAAGTGTGATGGTGGTTTAAGCGGGCTGCGTTGCCAGGTTTAACAGTGTGCCCCCTTTAGGAAACACCATTAAGCCTTAATTAATACTTAATAAAGGTTATTACAAAAATGCAAACTTAATAAAAATACTAAATGCTGTGCAGTATTCGTTGTATGTTATTTGAAAAAATGTATTGTTATTGTTACCATATTGTTATAAGCTACTATGCGAGTGCGAGCCGCCAATTAAAGCTTAACCCTCTGGACCCCATAGCGGCCGCCGCCGGCCGGCATGAAAATACACGTCTTACTACGGGAAAATGATGTTGCTGAACTGTAACTACACACTTAGCTAGTTCACGACAGCTTAATGAACAGATTGTTGTATTAATATATATATATATGTTTGTATTCAATTATTTCGAGATATTGTCATGTTTTTGAGGGATGTCTCTTGGCCGCAGTTGAGACTGATATGAGAGCGGAGGTTCTGCGTTTGGGCGCAGCTTCACCAGCCGGCTAATTGTGCTATCTACTGTAGTTATGTTTGATATTGGTTGCTGTAGGCTTTCATTACCTAGGCTACATTATACTTCCAAAGTTTCCAATGTTTCCCGCCGCAGTGTGCCAAGTATTACTTTGTAGCTACCAGCTTCGTTCATTATCACTCGATTACCTCAGCCACTCAAGAAAATCAAGATCAAGAAAATGACAGCTCCGAAAAGACCGCGGATGTTTACCTTGGAAGAGACGTTGGCAATTTGCACCGGTTCGCAATTGTCCGACTCGGATTTCAGTGACACTAACGTAAGTTGTAAATTGATAGATATACAACCTAAATTTGAGACGTAGTGGCCAACCTTGTCACATACAACCGTTTTGATTAGCCATGCTAACTCCAGATGATTTATCGTTAATTATTTGTGAGCTTGCCGGTCAGTGTCCTTCAACAGAGCATACTACAGACTACACCTACACCAGACTACACCTAAACTAAGAGATAATAAAGCAAAGATGATGATGATCATTACCTTATCTGTTGGTTACCATTAGTGATTCTCCGATCAGCATTTTTTGGACCGATCACCAAAATCATGATCTGCCCGATTGCCGATCACTGCCGATCACGGAAGGAATCGAACATTTCCATGCCTTTCATCTAGCAGAGAGTGCACCATTTATAGAAATTAAACCGCCAGAGGTAGCTGGGGACATGTAGAACAAGAATCTGGTAGAGTTTGCAGAAAACAATTGTTTTTTTTTATTTTCTATTAATATTTTAATCTGCCCATATACACCATTCATTGGGTATGATTTCAGCATCAGATTATTAAACAATGATGCAGTGAAATTACTTGAAAATCACCACAGAGGTAGCTGGGGACATGTAGAACAAGAATCTGGTGGAGTCGGCAGAGAACATTTTGATTTGGTTCTAAATGAAGTTTTCAAATCTCACTATGCAGCAATGAGTTTGTTCTATCATTTTGTTTTAATGATTAAAAAGAATGTAGTAAAAAAACAACCAAGTAATGACTGGTGTATGTATTCCAACAAACGAAAAATCAACTTCGATAAAGATTTCTGAGTTTACGGGGTGCACTTGAATGTAGAGCTGGGCGATATGACGATATATATCGGGAGGACGATAGAAACATGTCTATCGTGACCTTTCTCCTCTATTTTTTCTATCGTGATAAACTTTTTTTTTCATCATTGTGCTCTCCTCGCAGTGCGTATGCTTGTGCACAGCTAGACAGCCAGCTAACAATTAAAAGTCCTTCAATAAACCACAAGGATTGACTTTTCCTGTATTTTAATGAAGTCCTCTTGTCTTCTTTCTCATTTGTTTTTTGTAAACTGAAAATAATTACAGACAGAAACACAACTGTTAAACACTATACAAGCAAAGCGTTGTATAACTAAGTTTCGATTAGCAACCGAGATCAATGAAAATGAAACGCGTTAGCATCTACTGAAAACTAGCAGAATACATTTCGCCACCATAACAAATTAAGTCTCCCTAGCAGTACTTGCAAGATAAATATTCTCCAAGGCAAAAGCGTCGGAAACACGTCAACAATATGTTTTAGCTGTTTGCTTTGCTCCTCTTTGCTCAACGAAGCTCAACTGCACGTCGCAGCACCACAGACATAGCTATATTAAAGAACAGAGCGCTCACACCTATGCGGTTTCTATAACCAAAAAAGGGAGCACTCACTCTGACGAGGTTTGACATAACCAAGGACCATAAACAGATCGAATTGACAACATATTGGATAGGCGTATTGATGAACGGATATAGAGAGGCTCACGGACTTTTGGAAGTTTGAAGGAAGGGTACCGGTAAGTCAGTCATGTTTACTTAATAATAGCACCGCCGAGTGCATGGTGTTGAATGATTCTACACTGCTTTGGTACTGATAACAAATCAAGTTGTTCACTGTCCCCGGTATTTTAGCACACATGTGCTGGTTGTGAGTCGTGGCCGATGGACTGAAGCTAGCCTAGCCTTCTAGTAGCTGTGCAGAGTAGAACTACCAGGGAGGTTCTAGTGCTATGGCTATTTGCAGACCGGCTTTTAGAGTACCAAGAACTACTGTTTCCTCTGTTAGTTGTACTGACAGCGCAACCTTTCCTGACTGTCATCGCGAAAAACAGTAGGGTAAAGCCTGATCTGTTGGATAAATCTCTGCACGCGTCTTTGTTTTTTTTTTTTAAGTGCTTGTGGTGAGCAAAGCGCTGAACACTGAGCAGACGCATGTCAGTGAGAGAGAGAGAGATCTGCAGTTTTTGTTAAAGCAATGCAACGAGACACAGCAGACGCAGCAAAATGGACTCCATCCTCAAAGTTGTGAATGTCGAGTAAAAGAGCATGTATTCACAAAGCTGTTTGTTTACTCTTATGGTCCCGAGTTGCGCTGTGTTGTTCCCGGTTCGGGGTTGCGACTCCCACATTGGAAAACGAGATGACTGGTTAAAATAGGCGATGGCGGATTTTTTTCGACCCTGTCCGTCAAAATAACGGACTATGAAAAAGTCTAATGCAACCTCTGTTGTGGTATATCGTGATATGTATCGCTATCGGGATATAAAGTAATCCATATCGTGATATACTTTTTTTCCCATATCGCCCAGGCCTACTTGAATGCACCATAAATCCGCTCACACGCTTTACTGTACAACGCGATGTAAACGGGCACTAGATTTTCAAGTGTAGCTAGCGCGACCGTGCCTCTCCGAAGCGCAGATGGCGTGACTGCAGTAAGTTTCACATCTTTCTGACACACTTTGAAGAAATTCCAGACAGGAGAGGTCATGTTGTGGAGATGCACTGTAGAGGTTTTGCCTGTTCGGTTCTGTACACACGTCACGTACCACATTAGAAAGTGGTCGCTAGTAATTTACGTCACGTGATCGGTTTTTTGATCGGCATATTTTTCCGATCGCCGATCAGGCAATTTTTGGGCATTATCGGCCGATCGATCGGAGCATCACTAGTTACCATTGAAGATCCCGAAATAGTAGTAATAGTAGTAGTAATTTCCAAATCCAAGTCCTTCCTTATTGTAGCGATGTAATCCAGTGACAGTGCTAGCAAGAGCAACTCGAAAGGCTGAACTCCGGAGAGGAAATGTCAAACGAAACTGTAGATTTTTTTTAAAGTCTAACTCTTTGTTTGCTACTGGTAATCTAACTACCTGCCTGGTATACTCTAAGTAGCCTACACATATTTCCCGGTTTATGTAAGGCGCCTATCAACAAACATTTCAAGTGATGTTGTGCCTAATTATAATGCGAAAATTTCAAACCGGACCTGTCACCATCATTCGTCCACCAAGTGATAGCCCCAGCATTTAGGTTGCCAGAGTTAGACTACGATCAACTCGATCTTATAAATGTAATGGTGCAAACATATTTGAAATACTTAATACATTTTGGGAAAAATTGTTTGTGGTAGTCTTGTCATGGTACTGCAGTGAAGTTCTGAAGTGGGCCCAAACTTTTTTTCTCTGAGGAAGGTTACCAAATAGCTGCCCCTATTTCTCTGCATTATAGCCTATCGTCTATTATAATAATAACTTCGTTTTATATAGTGCTTTTCAAGATACCCAAGGTCGCTTTACGTTACATGTAGGCATGTGTGTGTGTGTGTGTGTGTGTGTGTGTGTGTGTGTGTGTGTGTGTGTGTGTGTGTGTGTGTGTGTGTGTGTATGGCAGGGGGTGAGGGGGGAAATTACACTGAATTTCAATAAAAACAAATTTCATTACATTCACTTTACTCTCATTTTATTATTCCTGAGGTCGTTCAGAATAGCCATATGTGTCACATTCACATGGTTGGTTTCAGTAATACTTAAAAACGGTATGAAGACCTGACCTGACCGGAGCCCTTTCCCTGTTAGTGGTTTTTTGTTTTAGATGGATTTGGTGTGTGAGACCAGTGATGCTGAATCCCACGATGAGAATGATGAAGATGAAGGAGAGGAGGATGATGAGGAGGAACCGCCAAGGTTGAGTGGAAAAGGAAGCAGAGGGAGAGGAAGAAGCAGAGGGAGAGGAGGCAGAGGGAGAGGAAGAGGAGAAAGCGATTCTCTGGAAATTGTATGGACTGACACTGTGTCTAAAGGCCTATAAGTTGATGCTCATCCATGAGCTTTGTGATGGGTTTAGTAGCAAAATGAGAGGGGCAAAGGGTCTTGCATCTGGCACAGTGGAGAGAATTGTGACAAGGAACTTGAAGGCGGGGCATGACCTTGTGCGTTCTTCGGGACGAAGAAGGGGCTGTGTCAGTTGCAAGAGAGGAGGCAGAAGAGCTGAAAGTGGGAGATGTGTGGAGACATCGTTTGGGTGCTCCACTTGTGTTGTCCCATTGTGTAAAACAGGATCCTGTTTTTAGGAGCTTCATGGGATGCTGTAGACCTATGAAAATGTACAAGCTCTGTTTCAAGGTTCTGGTTCAATCTTCAGCCGTTAAAATATTTGTATATATAGGTTTTCAACATCTTGAAAAGTTAACTAAAATTAAATTAAATAGCTGACTGTTAAATTATAATATAACATGTAGAATCATATGGGAAACTCACCTTTTTGTAAGTTTTATTTTTGTGCTTGTTAGGACATACGGTATCTGCACTTCTCTTTTGTTCAGAATTCAACTGAGGAATAACATAAAAAATATTACATTGCGTACAATAAAAAAGCTATGACTGATCTTTTAAATTAATTAAACTTGTTATTGACAAATATAAACTCACTTTCCCTAATCATTTTTAATACATACACTAATCTAAACCACAGTTTTCATCCGTGCTTGTCACAGATGATAGTTGATAGGCTTAGCTATTCGTGCTAACTTTATAACATGTATACCACGTTTCAGCTATGGAGAGGGCTAGCTAGCTGTTTATCTCTCAATTGATGACTCAAAGATGACTTGTTTACTGTCTATGACATCTTCTAGTGCCTATATACGATATCTGAATGAGTGTACGGGTATTTATATGTATACTTCGTCAGTTGTAGCTTTGGGTAATCAAGTAACGGCTGCAGTTGTAGGCGACTAGCACACAAAACCTTTCTGCAAAGCGACGGGTCTGACGATAAATCAGATTTGTTTAAAGTTTTATTGGTCAACGGGTGGATACAGCAAGATAAACGTGACATTTTTCAGTCAAAAACTTGACTGTCATACAGGCTTGGGCCCATAATTATCAGCAGGTTACGTGATATGACCGTCCGTTTGTCCGCATCGCTGCGATTGAATGACTGATGGCGCAAGTCAAAGTGTCTAACCTCTGTAGGCCTATCATATGCCGTGCGTTGCTAACCGAACAAATTTGAATCCAAAACAAACACCTCAATCACCTGAGATGTTGATATGTTATGCAAAATAATACTTAAATATGCCTACAGTACTATAACTATCCATTTCAAGTTAAAAAGAGGAGTGAATATTTGTCTCAAAATATCCTTTTTGATACAGTTAAATGGTCGTCTATGGAATACATGAATGAATAATTCCTAATGGATCACATATCATTTGAAAGAGCCATTTCCAATCTTTAAATAGAAAGAAACTTACAATGAACACTTGTCATTAGTTTTCAAGTTATTCTTGGTTATTTGAAATGTTTCTCAAATTGCCCATTTCTTTCAGAATTCCCAGGAATCTGGAGCATTGTTGTAAAATTGTGTTGGGGTCTAGGAGGGTTAAGGAGCCGCGCAATGAGTATCTCTGCTGTAGAACCTCCTGATGCAGTCATGCAGAGAAATATAAATTCAGTTGTTAGCTGAACTGTTTCAGTTGGTGAAATCCAAGAGTGGCTTTCCTGCAAATAAAGAATACTTTTCACCTGTATCCTCCTTGAGCAGAACTAGATCTTCTGATTTGGCCTAAATAGAAAGTACACGACAGTCACCTTAGCTCGTGTACAGTAGTTACAAAAGATAATAATTTACTGTCACAGATATAAAATCATTCATTCCAACAGATTCAACAGGGACAATACTGTTTCCTGGTCTTATTTGCGCATAAATGTATAATTTCTTTGACTTTGACTGTACTGTGCGATGCGTTGCTCCTGGTAACCGAGGACTTTTTGATGTTGGCAGCAGTGCCAGATAAAAGCCCAACACAGAAGCTCAGTTTGTGTATGTGGGACAGAGCTGCTGTGGAAAATACAAAAGAGGGTTACTCCCCTCCCTCAATTGCTGACCCCCCCCCTTCAGGGATCACCCACACATAATCTCCTGATGTACAGTGATGAGCTCATTCTTGATGAGATCATCGTGGCTCGCTGTGATCTCACTTACTTTTTGCTCATCATTTTTTTACATGCTGAAAGTAATGTGAACCCAGTCTTTGTTGAGTCTATAAACCCAACAAATATATCCGATTCATATATTTATGTGCTGTATTTTCTACTCGATTCTATTTTGTTTGAAACAATAGATTTATTACTTTTATGCACCATAAATGTAACAGAAGAGATTAGATCATACAGACAGATAAAATGACACATTCATCTTCACTCTTCCTGCTTCAATAGGAACATGACTGTCACATTTCATGGTCAGCAGACACACGATGGATCATTTTTCAGATCCTTTGACTCTCTCTTCAATTCTCCAAAATCAGGGATGACCACTGTTACACCTCAAAGGGATAGTTCGCCTCTTTTGACATGAAGCTGTATGACATCCCATATTAGCAATATCATTTATGAACATTTTCTTACCCCCTGCTGCGTCCTGTGAGCCGAGTTCCAGCCTCTTTTGGCGTTGATGAAGGTAGTCCGGCTAGTTGGCTGGGGCTTAAAAAATAAAGCGTTATGCTTCTCAAAACAATATGCGTTCAAAAGAGTAATACATTCGCATCACAAAATCGTTCTCCAGGAAAAGGTCAGACCTCACAATCGCTCGGCGCTATTTTCTCTCCCTTCGTATCACTGCGTGGTGCCACCAGTGTTTGCTGCTCGGTCTGCACTTCGGTCTGCACGTTCTACACATCAGGCAGAGATATGAAGGGAGAGAAAAGAGGGCCAAGGGATTGTGAGGTCTGACTTTGTCCTGGAGAGCAATTTTGTGATGCAAATGTATTACTCTTTTGAACGCATATTGTTTTGAGAAGCAAGACGCTTTATTTTTTAAACCCCAGCCAACTAGCCGGACTACCTTCGTCAACGCCAAAACGAGGCTGGAACTCTGCTCACAGGACGCAGCGGGGGGTAAGAAGATGTTCATAAATGATGTTGCTAATATGGGATGTCATACAGCTTCATGTCAAAAGAGGCGAACTGTCCCGTTAATCGTACCTTACTGGATCAGTTTCAGTAATAGAAGCAAAAGGACTCTCAGTTTCCAGGTTATTGTAAACTAGTGTTCACGGCTCCTGATATCAGGTATCAATCTGTCCAAGTGGGGCTGTTTTTAGTGGGTTTCCATTCACACAGAAAAACCCTCTGAAGCCGCCTTTTAAAGAGCTGCAGAAACATTATCCAGAAAATCTGTACCGTGTCAGTGGTAGTTGTAATTAAAGAGAATTACAAGTTGCCACAGTTAGAAACTAGAGCTCTTACCCCGAAAACAAAATAACAATTGCGATGGACATCCACGATTTTACTTTATGAAAATGTAGAGGTATTATATCGTTTCCTGGAAGAAGCTGTTCAGACTACAAGGAGCTTGTGATCCAAATCATTTTAATCTTTGCTTGATCAGACACAAGCTCAATGTTCTTTCTACCTTCGCCCCCTTAATGAGCCCCAAGTCTTCTCTGGAACAGGCAACTACCACCTCAGGGTAGCAATTAGAAACCCAGCTAACGTTGAGTTAAAATACATGCTTCAGACACGTTTTCATGAACTGGTTTGTTGTAAATAAGGTTGCTTAAAGTGGTCAACGTGTAGCCTTATTGGCCTACATGAATAGAATAAAAATGAAGAGAGATTCTCAGGAATTTGTTTAAATTGGGTTTGTTGTGTTTATTCATTAATTTCAGGAAGTAGAAGCAGAAACAGCCGAGGGTTCATGAATGTGATGCTGATCGTGCATCAGATTCTAGATGAGATTTTAGGTATTTCCAATTCTCTAGATGGACATCAACCCTTTCAAAAAAGGTAAAAACACCTTAAGTGAGTGTTAACACATTTTATTTTGCTTTTTCCCCATCGGGTGGATGCACAACTTCATAACTAATCATTAAAAAAAAAGAATGATGGTAACACAACTGGCTGCTGACTCCTCTTCCATCTTTATCTATTTCTCACTAATTATTCAAATCATTCCCACCTCCTTTACCCCTTCTAATGTCTCTGCTGTTGCATCCTGGGTTTCTTTTCTCTTCCATTATCTCTTTTCATCCCTTCATTTACTTAATTTACAGATTTTAAAAGCAAGTACACCGAGCAGTGCTCAGACTTGCATAATATTAATTGGTGTAATTGTGGATTAATAGTTTAATGCTGTTAGAATAGTTAACTAGCCCTGCAGCATAAGCTATCTTGATAAAGATGAAATGATGTTTAAAAGCAGTAACTGCACTTTAAATACACTTTGACTCACGCCAGAGTGGACGGTTAGCTAATACTTAGAGCTATTTTGATTTTAAGATGATTATTTTTTCACGTTCACCATCTGAACACAATGTTGTTCCTCTGCTGTGTGAAAGCAAGTCATGCTGTCCGACAGCATTTTGTACGCACTGTAGTGGCTTAAACTCATGCACGGCATAGAGTAAGACGGTGGTAAGTTGATTTTTCTGCATGTTAGCAGGATACAACAGTGCTGCCAAGAAGATATGTTCCAGAGAAGGAGCATCATTGGAGTCATCGACTGCGTCAACCCCTTCCTCATCTGACAGGTGTAAATGCTGTGCTGTCGTGTTAAAGTCAGCATGTTATATTAGAAAAACCAAAGTTATTGCAGTGAACATTTTTGGTAAATGCCTGTAAGCATATAACTGATGCGACCTTTTTGTTTGTAAGAGCTCGTTTGTGCCATCGTTCCTTTTGCTCTTTCTGATTCAGATTTATGATATATTCAGATATATGTTCAAAAAGGCTAAATTTAAACAAAGATTTCTGGAAAAGTCGGCATTGTCAGGTTTGGGTTGGCAGGACACGGATGTGGACTTTTCAAAAGTAAGAGCAAACTGAGTTTATTTTCAAAAACAACAAGAGTCAAAACAAGGCGCTGCTGAGCTGGATGATGAAACTAGACTGTGGGAACAAAACATGTATAAGACTGACAAAAAAACAAATGACTAGACATGACAAGAAAATACTTAACTTGACTTAACTTGACTTAACTTGGTTTAACTTGGTTTAACGTGACGTGGCATGAAGGGTGAAAACGGAGAAAGGATTTCACAAACTGAATGGGGAAACCTGGAAACTAAATACTGAACTGGATGATTGGTGAATGGGTGCAGCTGGGGACAATGGACAGTGGAAGTGAATGAAACTAATGACCAGAACATGGGGACTGAGGAAAAAACAATGGCAAAACTAAAACATGGCAAAACTTAACTAAACATGGACTTAAAAACATGACTAACACATGACTAACACAAAACTAAAAACATGGGGAAAACCCAATGAACGTGACAGGCATGCTTCACCATTGTCCTGCTGGGCTTCGCTAAAATAGGTAATAAAGTTGCTCTCTGAATATTAGTAAATTAAAAAAAAAAAAAAGACATTCAAGTAAACCTGAAACACTGAATGTTTTCCCATGTGGTTGCTGCTATATTAAGTACTTCTGTCGGTGTTCTGTATATCAGGTGTTGCACTGGATATTTTTCTATTTAAATTTGTCTTTCATGATGACTGGCTATCGAATAACGCTCTGGTGGAACTCTTGTAGGAATTCTACACAAGACGGCTTTACCTTCACAACATATATGAAAGGACAATTGCCCTGTAATGCTGCATTAGAGGGCGGAAGAACGTAAAATGTTAGAATTGGATACAGGCACCATGAAAAGCAACCAGCCTCCTCTTCGTGGTCCTTTAACCTGCCTGAAAAGAGGAAAACATCTCTGATTTCTGCTCCACACAGGATCAAACAATCCGGCACAGTCTTACTCCCACTCTGATTTACTGTATGTTGGCATGACAAACAATTTCTATTTTCCAGGGGTTCCACATTTTCATGGAAGTGTACAACATTTCTCTTTCTCCATCTTCTGTTTTCTTTTACCTAAGAATACACCCCAGACTATAATAAATGCACACAATCCACCAACACCAGCGCTATTCATGTGGCACATGTGACTCGAACAGAGTAACTTCCCCTCAAAGGCCACCCATTTTTAATTAAAAACATAAATTTCTGTCTCATGAAAAGAAGTACAGGGCATTTTTTTTTTGTATTCCGATTGGTTTAGCAGGGTGTCTATGAAGCCAGCAGCGATGAAGGAAAACATAAAAAGCAAACCCTCAGCAACTCAGCTGTGCTTCTGTTGCGAGTCCTCGAGGAATCATATCCTGAGAGTGCTGCCATTTACATATTGCTTTGATGAAAGAATACTCTTGTTTGGTTTTTATTTGAATCAGAGGGAAAAGAGATCTTTTGTTCCTCCTCCCGATTCTTCTGCTTCTTATCAACAAAAGCTAAAAAACAAACAAACAAAAAAACAAGGGAGAGGCTGAAAAAATGGGGAATAAAATTCTTTTTATTGTATGTTCAAGTTAAGATTTGCACGTGGAGGCTTTGAATTCAGAGACTTATTGCGCTTTGTCCAGTGATTTAGATCAGCGTAAGCCTATTTCTATCCAACCTGTTCCCCTTCCCAGGGCATCAAACGCTGCTGTTTAATAAAAAGCTTCTCTGAGATGGGCCCAGGTGTGTTGGGGTGAGCCCTGACACATATTAGCTGTCAGCAGCAAACAGCACACTTCATTATGTTGAAGAGGTCTTTTCTTTTGGTTTCACTTGCTGTTTGGTTTGGTTTCAGTATTTCTTACTATTACTGCTTTAAATTGACATCTTAAACACTTGGTTAGAGGGGAAGTTTGGTTCTTTTAAACCTGGACCTTATTTCTGGCATGAAATACGTTCATCTACTCACCGATAACAGGTTGGTGAAAGTTGGCGTCCTTCGGAAGATGCCCCCAATAACAACAACACGGCAGCTCTGAGCTAACAGTGCAACAGTACAAGTTCAATCCTTCATTCGTCTTAAAGTATTGGTGAAATAAAGACAGATAATGCCTTATTTGGGTGTAAGTGGACAGAGTGTGAGGAAAATAGTGAAGGAAGTGTCAGATAAGGCAGTAAAGTCCAGTCAGTGGATTTGGATAAGAAGAAGCTATAGTAGCTGGGGGGCCAGCAGGGGGAGCACTTAGGGTAAACAGACTTTTGGAAAAGCAAAGAAGAAGTTCAAGATATTTACCGTAATTTTCGGACTATAAGCCGCAGAAGCTAAATTTAATGATGTGTACATATATAAGCCGTACTGGACTATAAGCCGCCGTTTTTTTAATGTTTAATTACCATATGTAATGGTTCGTGCACAGAGGGGATTGTCGGGAAAGAGGCGGATGTTTGAGGAAGCTCCCATTTATTAACATTGCAACAAACAAGTTGCATATTTGCATAACGTTTTCAAGTGTTACCATTTAGTGTAATAGCAGCTACAGAACATGTACTATGCTGTGTAAACTGTACTGTATCACATAGCGTTTCAGACACAAACTTTTCAACTTTCAAACTTAAACGGTGCGCTCCCAGCGCAAGTACCGGCAGTGATCTACAGCAGTGGTCCTTGGCATGAAAAAGATTGAAAAACACTGATCTACATTATAGCCTTACAGTAGTACTATAACAAATAACAAAGCTTACAGCGCTTGACGAGGCAATATCAATGGCTAAATTAAATGTTTATTTAAAAGTGCAAAATAAAGTGCCTGTAACACGACAGTAAGCGCGTAAGCCTACAGTTGCAGTAACACGGCTGCTTAAAATATACGGTAATCAGCCTACCAGAAAAGTCATTAATCCTCGCCTTCATCTTTTAGGCTAAGGTGCAGTACACGGCTGTAACCAGAAAAGTCAAGTCATTAATCCTCATCTTCGTCTTCTTCCTGCATACTAAAACCACCAAAGTCCTCATCTTCAGTGTCGGAAACGAACAGGCTCAGGGTGGTTTTGTCAGCCACTCTCCTTTCTCTTTCGATGTCGCTCTCAAAACCAACTGTCGGAATCAAACAGTCTCTGAAAGGCCTCATCTGTGGCGGCGTCCTCCTCTTCATCACGCAGCGGTCCAGCCTTTCGGAACCCGTTGGTGATCGTGGATGTTTTAACATTCCTCCACGCTGTCAGGATCCACTCGCAAACTTGAGCGAAAGTTGCTTTTCGCATCCGACCAGTTTTGGTGAATGATTTATCGCCGCTAGTCATCCACGCCTCCCACTGATCGCGTAGTGCCACTTTGAACGCACGATTGACACTGATGTCGAGTGGCTGCAGATGCTTCGTTGTGCCCCCCTGCTTCAACCGAATCTGTTATATGGGCCCTCATGCTGTCCAAAACGAGCAAAGCTTTTTCTTGGCGAAAGTATCCTCCAGGGCGCTTGACGTAGCACTCATTCAGCCACTCCTTCATTACGCTTTCCATCATCCACCCTTTCTTGTTGACTTTAAAGGAGATGCCATTTGGGATCTTTTCTTTTGGCATTGTAATCCGCTTAAAAATCACCATTGGTAGAAGCTTTAATCCAGATGCTGTGCAGCCAAGAACACAAGTGAAATTCGTTCTCTCGCGGCCAGTGGTTCTCAACGTAATGGACGATTCACCTTTCTTGTTAACAGTCCTAGCGAGAGGCAGGTCAAACGTCAAAGGCACTTCATCTGTATTTATGATCTGGTCCGGTCCGATGGAATATTCCTCTATCTTTCTTTGTGTGAATTCGCTGAAGTTTGTTATTTTTTCCTGATAGTCGGGAGGGAGTTGCTGACACACAGTTGTCCGCGCCCTAATGGACAGTCCCTTTCACCTCATAAATCCGAAACACCACGATGGTCCACCTCTAAAATTTTCAATTTTAATTTCGGTGGCGACTTTTTTGGCCTTCAGTCGGATTTGCACGGTGGAAACACCTCGGCCGTCTGTTCTATGTGAGTTCACCCAATCTTCAAGAAAGTCAAGTTCCGGCCATCTGCTTTTACCTCTGAAAGCTTTTTTTGACTTTTTGCAGACAGTTCTTCCCGCTGGCGTCTCCAACATCTCACCATTGACTCATTGATGCCAAGGGTATGTGCAGCAGCTCTGTTTCCTTCGTTTACTGCCAGATTGACTGCCTTTAACTTAAAAGCTGCATCATATGCATTTCTACTTTTGTTTTCCATAATGAGGGTGTCTCACAAACTGTCTCGCTCTTGTAATGTCCGTCTGTCTCGCTGTCGCTCTGTCTCTCTTACCACTTTTACTTATGCGCTCTTTTCCGGAAGGCGGAAGTCCTCTGGTGGACTGTAACCTGTAAAATCCATAGATTTAGGAATTCCCCTAGTGGCTGTTAGCTGTAAAAATCCATTGATAAGCCTCAGGGTCGAAAAATGGGGAAAAAGGCTCGGCTTATAGTCCGAAAATTACGGTAAGTGGAGGGTGTGGCCCATGTGAGCCTTTTGAAACCAGGCGGCCATTTTGGGTCAGTTGGCTTTGAGTGAGTTGTTTGGCTTTTTTTTTTCTCGCATTTTTAGTGACTATAGGACTGTTTAGGTGAGTTTGTCTGCTGAATCTGCTAGTGTGTCTTGTCCTGCCTCCACCTCTGGCACCCTCTATATTTTCATTACCCTACCCAAACCAGGGTTTGCATCCCCACCCCGCTGTGACTGGTGTGCAGTTAGTGAGAGGCTGGGGTAGCTTGTGGCTGTGGAAAAAAAGGGATGGTTGTTGTGGTGTGAGGGGCAGTATTGGCTGGCATTAGGGGGGTGACTCTGGTACGCCAGTGATCACTGTCTAGCCTCCTGGAGGTTTCGTGGGCCCAACTAGATGAAACACCGATGAAAGGAGGTTCCCACCTGATGACCCCAATGACATGTTGGCCAGCACTGCTCACTGGTCTATAGGGAGTATAGGGAATCACTCACTGAGTCTGGTCCATTTTTTTCTTTAGCACAAGTTTCTTGTGTTTACCTTAAAATAGAGGCTGTATTCTCTCCCGTTATATGGATATACGCGGATCTCCAGTGATCTAAATATCGTCCGAAGGACGCCGACTTTCACCAAACTGTTATCAGTGAGTAGATAAACGTTTTTTATGCCAGAAATAAGGTCCAGGTTTTAAAAAAATGAACAAACTTCTCCTTTAAGTGTGGAGAAAAAGATTGTGATCTGCTTTTTTAAACATTCCTTTATTAAAGTTATTCATCCTGTCAGCATAATAATGTGGAAATGCAGCTTCACAATATTTAGAAGGTGAGTTAAAGCGAGATAGTCTGCCTCTGCCCATGTGACGTTTGTTCATGCCGTCAGATTCAGCAAATAATTACATTTACAGACTCTGAGACTTCGACAGGTCATGACAACAACTGCATGTGAAATGTGCCAACCAGAAAGTTACAAAGTTTAGTTGTAACAGCTCATGTTAGCGTTTCTCCAAATCCCTCTTTTACTGTAACATTTCAGCATGAACTAGCTGAGGAGAGGCACTGTTCCATCGTGGAAGAGGAGAATATTACCTGTTGAAATATGTGGCCTTTGGCAGGTTTATGCCAACATTTTAATTATGGCGAGTCAGACTAGCAACTGGGTAATCTACTTTGTCAAAAGGCTCCCAAAAAGCCCATGATTAATGATAAATAATCTGTCTCCAGGTGTTTATTTTGCTGTCAAACTCTACAAATTGAAAAACTACATCAATCATAGGTTGACTTGTTTGTTTTCTGTAGTTACATTTAGCATACAGCTACTTGTAACAGATTTAAGTCACAACAGTAGTTCTTTACCCTTAAATAACTGTTTATCTTAGTTTGGATTACCTCATACCGTTACTCTAATGAATCATGCTCACAAGGGAATAAAGCAGTCTCCTCACACACATATATTCAGCTTTCTATTAAAGAAACCGTCTGTCCTTTTGCCTTTCAACTGTGCAAACACACTCTGACGTCATGAAACAGCAGCTGTTTGAGGAGCTTTTGCCTTTAGACCAAACTTTCCTCGTCAGTTCTTTGAGACATTATTCTGCCCACCTTCCCTTGGAAGCAGCTTTGTTACCGCTGAACATAAAACCGTCCTTCGGTAAACGGTTTGAATCACTTGACTGCAGCAGCAACCGAGTTATTGCAAATTGAATGAAATCATCAGCTTTCAGTGCTTTGCTCATGAAGGTTCACTTGATTAAAATATTTGGTTAAATGAATTGATGTTTGGAAAAGCAAAAGCATTAGAAATCTGAATAGGCCCTTAAAACCAGCATTCATTTTCACAACACATTAAAACAGTCATGACCAAAGCCCTTCAACCTCTTTAGACATAAAGATCCCCTTCGATTGCTTTTCTTTTCTTTATGTCTGATACAGTTTTCCCATTAAAATAATGATTAGAAATTCTTAAAAGGACATCTGTGACTCATTCTTTGTTAAAAAAAAAAGAATTATTTATATAGATATTAGGGCTGGGCAACGATTAATATGTTTAATCTAATTAATCACATGATTTCCCTGATTAATCATGATTAATCACATTTGTCTGTTTAAACCAGACATGCAGAATTTAAACATGTGCTGGAAATTAAATTGTGTTCATTGGTGATTGTTGGCTTCATTTTTGAGGATCTGAAAAAATGACAATCTTAAGTTTAAAACACGCCTCGTTTTGTGTTGAACTGTCCCAAAAGTGATATTTCACAACTATTAGGTGTTCAGAGACACTTTTGAGCTGGATGGTGGCTTACGACCCACTATTTTCCTACAGCTTTACACTTCTGGATTATTATTGCGTTAGACATAAAGAATGCATGGTTGGTGTCACGGCCACGGGGTTTTCCCCATATTTTTAGTTTTATGTTTTATCATTGATTTAGGTTGTCATGTCTTGGTTTTTGAGTTCATGTTTGGTTTTAGTCTTGCCATTGTTTTTCCCCTCACTTCCCATGCCAGATTATTAGTTTCACTCACGTCACCTGTTTTTCATTGTCCCCAGCTGCACTCATTCACCAATCACTCCCAGTTTAGTATTTAGTTCCCAGTTTCCCCTTTCATTTTGTGAAATCCATTTTCTGTTTTTCACAAGCCACGTGCTTTTTTCCCATGCCATGTCAAGTCTTTTGTTTTTTTATTCACAGTCTTATTCATGTTTTTGATTCCACATTCTAGTTTTGTCATCCAGCTTTTTGTTAAACCTTTTTTTTTTTAACTCTTTCGGTGCCAAAGACGTCTATAGACGTCAATTGCGTTTTTTAACGGAGTGGGCTGGGGGACAATCTAGCGGAGTTCGTCACTAAATCTTATACTAAATCTAGAATATACTGGCAAAATTACCCGCAAGGTGGCAGCAGTGCCACTTTGCACAAAAAAAAAAAAAAAGCCAGTTTTCTCCCTTTTTTTTTTTTTGGTCAAACAGCTGTTTTTGGTGAAACCAACCTATGTTCTACTGTCTATTACTAAAGGACTGAAAATGGTAGAAACAAACTTTTTTTTCCTGATCAAAGAATAGAGTCTACTCTTTCTTTTGGTAATTTTGGTGTGTACATAGTCATAAGACACACTTTTCTGTTGGTCTTAGAAAATCAGTCAAAATACTGTGAAACACTTGGCAGTATGGGTCTTGCACTGAAAATGGCTGGCAGCCAATGAGTTAATAAACCAAGTTTTGCTTTACACCTCTGGAGTCCGCATCCGTGTCCTGCTAACCCACCCATTCTGACAGTTATTTAAGATATTAAAGAAGTGATGAGTTTACGTTGGAGTTAAAAAAGCACGTGGTTATGGTTGCTTTCAACTTATAATTATATAATAATCCTTATAGAACAACAACAGACAGTAAAGTGTTATCGTCTCACAATTTCTGCCTGTTTATTGTGACATTTTGGACATGTGATCAAACATATAACATGTTATCTTGTGAGAATAATACATAAATCATTAATTACTGGAAAGAAGTAAAACTCAGTAGAAACTTTTCTAATATTTTTCATATAAAATAAGGAGAATATCGAATATGTGTGCAGCTGCAGAGCTGTAAAAATTCTGTCTATTGTCACATTTTCAGTGAGTTTTTCCCCTCTGTGTCATTTTTCTGTTGGAGCACAGCAGTATTTCCTTTTTGTCAGAACTTGTGCTCGATAAAGGAGAAACCCTGTACAGGTTTTTGTTAAAAGTTTAATGTTGCGTAGTAGCGTTCTGCAGAGCTGCCCTTGACAGAAGAGGAAGAGCTGCACGTTAAATTGTGATATTCCCTAATGGCAGAAGTCAAAACAAAACAGATGAAAAACAGAGAAAACAACGTGCAGTTAAAGCAGATTAATGATTCATGCAAGTCAGGAATAACATTATCAATTAGCTTTAAAACACATGTGTTTTTTCACAATTTTTCTATTCAATCTGTTCCATAATAAACTTAGTTTTTTTTCAGTTCCATGGCAGTCACATATTCTGTTAATTTTTCCAGTTTTGGACAAAAACTCCCAGCAACACCCCATCATTTTTCTCTTGGATAGATTTCTCCCCAGTGAGTAAACATTTATTTGCATATGTGACACTAATGGTCGATCTGTTTTTCCTCATTTTTCTCTAATTGGATGAGTTTGTAAAGCTAATTAATTATCACTTACCTTCTAATTGTTGGATATTCATGTGCCCAAAGCCTATTAGTTTCCAATAAATACTTGTTAAGACGCCCTGACTGCTAAACAACTCATCAAGATGCTTGTCATCTGCAAATTACAGCATGTTCCCTCTTTTTTCCTCACTGACTGTGAGTCAGACAGTAGAAAATGTCCATCAACAATCTTGCAGCTATCACATCCATGCCATTTGTCTCAGATTGGATTTTTTTCTTATCATGAAACTGATCCCAAAAACAACAACAACACCAGGAATAAGCTATCTTAAAGTATCCGGATGCTGCTGTACATTTGAATGCAAATACCGTGAATACTCATATAACTAATTTTTGAAATGATGAGAGTTCACTGACTGCGTCTCTCCTCAGAGTCATAAAGAGGAGCTGTATTACACCTCAGTGAAGTATCTGCAAATTAAGGGGGTTATAACACAGACTAAATAGACCACATAAAACCCATTTCAGATTTTTTTTTTCCAAAATACCACCCCCCACTGTCAGATCTGCAATGTGACATATATGTCACATTGGGAGTTAAGAACCTGGATAATTTCTCCATCAAGGAAAATTATGGGGGATGTAAGGATGTGTGACACCTGTGTCACGGTGGGTGACACAGGTGCGGCTTATCTGCAGATTTTCACATCTTCATTGTAAACAAATGAATAACATAGCTAATTACACTGGTCGGACTGTTCAGCTGTTTCAGACTGATACCTCCGGTTCAGGCTGGTCCTCATCCTCAACACGCACTTCTCTCTTTCAATCGCGGAAAATATTTTTCAATACTCATCTGGATTGAAGCAGCAAACATTCAGTGTAAGAGTTTAAAAAACTCCTTTATTTGATTCACAGCTGCTAGTGTTTAGACCTCGACAACCCAACTACATTTTTATTTTTTTACGGCAAACTTGCGACTAGTTAACTTTATAAAGAAGGCGTAATTGCTTGTTTGCCGTGGGACGGGTCGGGACGGGACAACATTGTATTCAAAATCTAAAATATTTCTATAGGACTTTTTAATGTGTGATTTTATAAAGGTGCACGTGATACCAACCTTTCGTGAAATTTGCCAGCCGTCTTATTTCGGTTGAGCTAATCTAACGCGACGCTGAAGCTAGCAAGCTTCCAGGGATGATCTCGCTGATGGAGACACACGCGGTGTGCACGGAGGGGAGGTGCTGTGTGTGTGTGTGTGTGTGTGTGTGAGTAGGCTATGCGAGAGAGACGCGTTACTGACAGAGAGACGGAGGGAGAGCAGGGGAAGGAAATACGAATAGAAGTATTTTTTAAATAGCGTTAAAAAAAAATAAAAATAACGAAACACAATATGTGGCGGCCGGTGTTTAATCTGTGGCGCACCGCCACGAATTAGTCTATGTGTGGGAAACACTGGTAGTCATCCAAATAATTACTTGAGGAAGAGTAAAAAAGTGCTTGGTGAAAAAACTACACAAGTACTGAGTAACTGTTGAGTAACGTCTGATTTATTTGTTAACACAAGCATTCAATCAGACAGACAAAAATACTAAATAATCATCTTTAGGCAAATTAGAGTTCATCCAATTGATAAAATAAATTAAAATGAATTAATTAATTACAAAATATCTTAAATTAAAATAATCCAGGTAAATTCAAGTACTTCAATAAAAGATAAGACACACACAAATATTTAAAACATATGTAACCCATATGTAACCTAAAAAACAAACATTCACCTATCCATGGGGGGAAAAAACGAGTTTAGGAAACTTAGCGCTACATGTTTCCTCAAGTTAGATGTTGAGTTTCTGCTGAAATGTGCGTTTGTTTTGGTTGACACAGAAGACACATAATGTAGCTGCTGTTTCTCACTCTTTGTAAGGTAAACATGCTTTCAGTATGAGGCCTCGTCTGCGTCTTCATTTCCCACCGTTGGTTCTGACATTTTTCATCTGTTTCCCGCCGCAGAGATTGAGTATGGTCACGTGACCAGACTGCACGGCTGCGTCTGATTGGTGGAACACAGTCAGGTGGTAAAAGTAACCAGCTCATTGTAGCCTAATGTAGCGGAGTAAGAGGACAGTTTCTGCTGCACACATCTACTCGAGTAAAAGTAAAAAGTATAGTGATTTAAAACTACTCCTAGAAGTATAATTTTTTCAAAAACATACTCTAGTAACTGTAACTCGTTACTACCCACCTCTGGTCCCCAAACTGTCCAAATTAGTGCCGAAGCAACACTGATGCAGATCTCAAATTCAAAATTCGTGGTAAAATGTGAAACTTATCTAACTGTTAACTCTGACTTTATGCATGTATTCATTAAATTGTTCTTTTTGTGTGTCAGCTCAGTGGGAGGTTGTGTTCCTGCGTGCAGAACTTTTAGCGTCTGTGTCTGGTACGTCTTCATTAATCGTGCTATTTTTTGCTACAGATAATAGAGGACCAAACAGAGGACTCACATCCAGGATGAAAGCAGATGAAGAGCCATGCTCAGAAAACAAGAACAGGTAGGGCAAAAGCGGGAGGTACATACAGTAAACAGAGGATCGGGATGACAAACACAATCAGGGTGTGGGTGGCAGTCTGCCAATAAAACCAGGTGAGCAAACGGGGCCGGAATGAAAATGCACAAGGGAGGCAATACCTTTGAAATGTATTAAGAAGTCAAGCTGGCTAAGATGCAGAAATTAACCGATTTCCAGATGACAGACAAACAAAAATGACCAATCATACGTTTGAATGGTGGTTAAACTATAACCTCAGTTTTATTTGTGGATACTGTTTGGCTCAAGCAGGTTGACTAATGTTTGAGACCTTAAATAAATGAGTTGAACGACCCTTTCCCCAGTAAAACCCATCTGCAGCGTAACGCTGCAAACGCCTTTTCAGATTCTTTCTTCTGTTTAAACTTCTGATGAAAACGTGCGTCTCAGTGAGACGGCAACACAAAGAATGACCTCACATAGGTGTACGACCCTGACTTTTCGCTGAGCATATTCTCTGTGGTTTATAAATACAGAATGATCCCTTTCATGTGCGTCTCCCCGGAGCGAATTTAAAGCACTTCTGAACAGAACTCTTCAAATGGAGCATCCCGTGAAATGCGGCCCTACAAGGACGCAGCCGCACCTGCAAACAGCCTGACACCGTGCTGATCAAAAGGGCCAACTTCTGAAAGTGCATAATCAAATAAAAGGAATTATTCATACAAAATGACACCACAAACTCCAGCATCTCTCGGCTCCGAATCCCACTTTTGAATTTTCAAATGAAGTGTTGTCATCTTCCGCGCAGCCTGTTTGGAGCCTTTTAATCACCATATTGCTCTTTCTCTGTGTAAACACAACACGTATCCTGGTGCTCGGAGACTACAGATGCCAGTGGCTTACGAGGTTGTGATGGCAACTGCGAGATGCACTCAGGCTTGCTTCCATGCAGCTGGGACCCATGCTGTGCTGCGACCTCAGGGGGGAAAATGCTGGGAAAGTGGAGGGTCAGCGTAGGAAGCATGTAAACTGGGAATTAATTATGTCGAATCAACAGTCGTCTCTCGCTAACCTCGCACGGATGCATCTTTGATGTACATTCTTTTTAGATAATTGATTAAACATCATACATATTGATAAAGACTGGATTTCTAAAGATGAAGAAAGAAACATTAAGCAAACATTTTGCAATCGATATGAGAAATTAAAGTAAAGGCAGTGTGGAAAAATTTGTGTGGAGGTAAGGGAAGGGTGTGTGAGTGTGTGCGTGTTCAAAGAAGCTCACTTAGAATTAATCTAAACCAGCCTCTAAAACCTCTCATGAAACAATGAAGCCCAACATCCTTCTTGATGTTGGGCTTCAGAGAGCAGTTTTTATGACTTTCACCGGTTTTTATCACCACAGCACCATAAACCATACCTTTTTACATCGCTGACAGAGAAATAGTCCTCCGATATGAACTCCCTCATATACTCAGGGATATTTCTGTGCCTACAGTCATTTTTTACGAGGACATTTATACCGTTGCTGCACTGAAACATGCGACAAATTTGTTTTATCTCAATATGAGGCAAGTCGAACGGATCTGCCGGCGGTTTTGTGAAAAGCTGTATTTGAATGTCTGAATGGTGATTCTGCATTTAGTGACAAAAATAAACATTGCAGATTAAAAACAGAACTTCAAGCAGTTGAATTTTCTCTGATTTACCGGTTTATCGCATATCTACCAAGAAGGGATTCAGTCCAATTAAACAATCCTGCAATAAATCTTTCTTTTGTGAGGTATGTAATCAGTTTTTGTACCACTGCAGGACACCACTGAGCTGTATTGTGAGGCTCTGTATGAAGTGTTTCTATATTATTATTATTATCTCCCATCCTTAATATAATTAGATTATTACAGATACAGTACTGAATTTACAAATGTACTCTTGTGTTGTGTATTTGTAGAAATGAAAAATAGTAATGCCTCCAACAGAATATCAGCAGAAGTACATGTTGCGCTTAAAGGGATAGTTCGCCTCTTTTGACATGAAGCTGTATGACATCGTATATTAGCAATATCATTTATGAACATTTTCTTACCCCCTGCTGCGTCCTGTGAGCAGAGTTCCAGCCTCGTTTTGGCGTTGATGAAGGTAGTCCGGCTAGTTGGCTGGGGTTTAAAAAATAAAGCGTTTTGCTTTTCAAAACAATATGCGTTCAAAAGAGTAATACATTTGCATCACAAAATCTTTGTGCAGGAAATAGTCAGACCTCATAATCTCTTGGCCCTATTTTCTCTCCCTTCGTATCACTGCGTTCAGCCACCTGCCAACAGCTGCACCTGTTACGGTGTTTGCTGCTCGGTCTGCACTTCGGTCTGCACGGTCTACACAGCAGGCAGTGATACGAAGGGAGAGAAAATAGCGCCAAGCGATTGCGAGGTCTGACTTTTTCCTGAAGAACGATTTTGTGATGTATTATCAAATGTATTACTCTTTTTAACGCATATTGTTTTGAGAAGCAAAATGCTTTATTTTTTAAACCCGAGCCAACTAGCCGGACTACTTTCGTCAACGCCAAAACGAGGCTGGAACTCGGCTCACAGGACGCAGCAGGGGGTAAATCAATTTTCATAAATGATATTGCTAATATGGGATGTCATACAGCTTCATGTCAAAAGAGGCGAACTATCCCTTTAAGCCTCCAGGAATGGCGTTGGACTGCAGAGCAATTACAGCATCGTAGCAGAATTAGAACAGTTTCACCAGAAAACCTGTAATACTTAAATGTGCTCATTGTCTGAAGCATGGTGGGATCACAGTCCATGTTGGTAAAGTCTGGGATTTCTAATCCTAACCACATATAACCTTTTTATCCTAACTCAAACCCTTTGTGAGTAAAATCACAGCAGAAAAGTAGGAAACGACAAAATAACGGACGAGCCTTGAACAAGCAATCTCAGGTACGTAAAACGCCCGAGACTTTCATCTTATCCAGCATGGTATATATGTGTTTGCAGACTGGGGTGTCTCTGCGGGCCTCACGGATCATAAATACGTCTTTGGAGCGCTCACACTTAGAGATTGGTGATCAACCTGCAGGTTTGCTCAGATCGCAGCGATTTGTTTGCAGGCTCCAACATTTGTCTGCACAGTGAAAATCAGGCTAAACACCTTTGGGTGTTAACTGATAGAAGACTGGCAAGGGAAAGAGAGCAGGAGTTTAGAAATGGGTTACTTTGTTAAACACAGAATGATGCAGATTTGCAGGCAAACGACTAACTGCCTCACAAAATGCCTTTTTTTTTTTTTTTTTTTTTTAAAGAGGGAAATAATGAAAACGTACCTGACTTTACAAGGGCTGAAAGCTTAATCATTGCTACTGGAAACAAGACAAAAATAATACATGCAGAAAGGGCACTCTTGCTTGACCTATAAAGTATTACTTTCCACACTCCTAAGTACAACTTTTAAGACAGGTAGTACGTAGTTAGTGACACACTTGGATGCACATCTCAGTCATCCTGACAGGCTTTCATCCTGCCCGGAGCTGACGTAAACGGAACCTCCGGAGCCTCAGCAGGCGGTGAGGAAGCAGGAGCTAAAACTCAGACCATGAGCCATAACACACAGAAACACCGTGTTTGCCGTTTTTTGGTGATGCTGCTCTTTCATCTCTTGCTTCCTGGGTCACAGGAAATGGTTTATACACACTAGTCAAAAGGATTAGACTGAATTTAGCCCTTTAAAAAAAAAGGCTGGCAGATAAACGGAGAATTTATGGCGTTCTTTACACATTTGATAGCCTTTTGTTATGGAAAAAGTTTCATAATGCCACTTCGGCACCACAAAATCTATCATGTCATTTGGAAAATGTCAGCAACATATGCTATTAAGCACAGCATCGGTTAACGGCCGCAGCAGCTTGTATTGATCCTAACAGGTAACTAAATCTACCTGTCAAAATAACACCCTGAGCCTAGAGCTAATATATCTTAGCAACCACTACAAGCTAGCAAGGCGGGTGTGTTGGGGGTAACAAGCCTGTTGTTTAGCCGACATGTCACATGAATCAGGCCATTTGTATGATGGCCTTCTCTGCTGCGGCGGCCTCGTAAACACCAAGGTCAGCCGCTACAGTGGATGGAGACATAAATGGGTCATATATATTGTAACAAGGCCGCGGGGGTCAGCGCAAACACGACCCTGAGCGCAACCTTGCTTGCGACCCCCCTCCCCACAAGACTCATTCTCCCAGACTCCTTTATTGCTCGTTTCTATGGTAACGGTCTGCTCGGTGGATTGGCCTCTTTAATAGCTGATAGCCTGCTCGCTCTTATAGATACAGGAAAGCAGAAGCCAGGGTCTCGCTTCGTGATGTTTTTATGGCGAACGGGACGCTGTGCGGCTGACTTTTCTGTCTTCTTTTTCCCATGGGGTGCTTGATTTGCTGTTCTGTGCACATACACACATCACCGTGTATACACTTTTAACCCCTCTCCCATCTCAGATCTCAGGCTCGGCCGGCCCACCGGGGCCCCTGGGGCAGAGAAACAAAGATGATAATTGGCTCTAGTTTATCGCTTGCTGCATTTTGCACATCACATATTTGATCTGTTCTTCGGTGGCAAGCAACAACGGCCCGAGGAGGTTTCTCCTCAACCGAAACCCAATGAGGTCATCTATGAAACATTCTCCGAAAGCTCAGGGACATTTAGAGATGAGCAGAGAGCCATTTATCAGGTGTGGGAGGAGTGAGTGGTTCATAAAAAGAGAGACAGCGATTGCTTCTTGTGCATTATACTGCTCTCAACATTAAGATGATCTGATTCATCACGCGGGTCCTCCTTGTGTCATTACAAGCCAATAACAGCTTGTGTTTTCATTTCTTTTGTTTTGTTTTGGTAGAGACCATAAACCAAAATCAGCCTAATCTCACTCACCTGATGCCCCAAACTGTCTAGTTACGCTTTATTGTCATTTTTCAATTTGACTGAAATGTTGTAAAACTATGTATTTCTGTTGAACTGGTCAAAAGGAAGTTGTTTGATGTTTTAAACCCAACCATAATCAGTGATGTCTAAACTGAACTAAACAGTAAGGAACAACAAGTGAGTGAAAAAAAGAAACAAACTATTCAGAATGATGTTTGAAGTAGGGCTGAGCGAGTTAACTCGTTGATTATTTAACGCCGATAAATATTTTATCGTGCATTAATTCAGTTTTTTAAATTTTTTATTATTATTATTTTTTGGGGCTTTTGTGCCTTTAATGGATCGGAAAGTTCAAAGAGACAGGAAGCAGGGGGCAGAGAGAGGGGGAACGACACGCAGCACCCCGTTTCATTATTTATTTTATTATTGTCTGTTGCTCACAGGCTTTTATTTTGTAAAAGTCTGTTGCTGTCTGCTGCGGAACCGGAAAAGAAAGTAATCGGCGGATCCACCAAACATGGAGAAGGGTACGGAACTTTTACTCGGCCATTTTCATTTTGAAGTTCTTCCAGACGGCGGAGTCGACAGAACCAAAGTCATCTGTAAACACTGCCAAGTTGAATTGTCTTCTCAGCGTAGTAGTTCCAGTCTAAAATATCACTTAAAGGCAAAACACACAACTGATAGCAGCAAGTCATTCAAGGAAACAGACAGTGGAGCGAGGCTTCTACATAAAAACTACAGAAAGATGCTGATGTTAAAAGTGTGTTTGCACAACAAATGTTATGGCACTTTCATTCATATGGCAGCACATTTAACATAAAACTAAATGCTAAAAGCTATACACTACTTTGGAATTCATTTTTGGATTTTGTGTACAAATGCGATTAATCGTGATTAATCAGGGAAATCACGTGATTAATTAGATTAAAAATTTTAATTGTTGCCCAGCCCTAGTTTGAAGCATTTGCTGACTGGTCCATCAAGGCATCGGTACTGAAGGACACCTTCTGCATACCTCAGAGACACCGGCGGCTAAACAGAGAAATGTGTTGACAAAATGAAAATGGCTCTTTAGGTAATAGTTTTAACGGTTGAAGAAACTAATGTGGCTTAAACACATCAGCAACGGTCCATCCAGGGATATTTAGCAGGTCATTTAAATAAGACACAAATGAGATTCCTGAAATCCCAACTGACCCTTTTATAATTTACTCCACTGCAAACACACATTTTTTTAAACATTAATTCATATTGTCTTGAAGGCTGCTGTTGTCACAGAAAACTGCAAGATCTTTTTTTGGACAATTCAGGATTCATACTAAATGTAGTCTAGATTTTTTTGTCTGCCTTTCAGCACTTGAAAATTTAATAGCAGTTGCAGATGTTTGGTTTATATCTTTGTAGTAGTTTTGCTTTTTGCAAATAAAAAGATTACAATCACAGTCTACTCTCTCTAAACAAGACAAGCTTTCAGAAGCAGGGCTCAATGTAAGAGTATCTTTGGCACTTTAATATGACAGCACAAGCCTTCCTGTTCAATTATTTCTGACATTTGGAACAAATAACTTTGATTAAATCATTAAAGATGATGACTTTTGTTTGTCTGGAGTAGTTAAAAAGATTTCACCTTAAAATGTTAAAAAATGCAAGCCAGAAATGTGGTAGGTGATCACTTATTACTCTTAGAAAAGAAATCTAATAAAAACGGAAATTTTAGAGAGAAATACTTGGTGAAGTGGAAGGTTAACAGTTGACAGATCGAATGCTGATGTCATATTGGGAAGCAGTGTTGTACCAACTGTTTTTATTCACTTTTTGTTGAAGTTGTTTCTTTGCTTTATTTAGGCAGTGATTCGGGATGAATGGACACAGGCTGTGAGGATAAGATAAATAGGGAGTAGTGGGTTGAAAGAGAGCCTTTGGGAAATACAGGAGGTGAGATAGGGCTGAGTGAAAGGATGTGAAAGGGGAGATAGAGGAAGACAGACATGGACAGAGTGGAAGAAGAAAAGAGATGAGGATGGACACACTGAGGGGATAGAGTCCTGTAGAGGGAGAGAGGTGTCAGAAAAGCTCTTCAGGACCGAGTAGTTGTTAACGTGCCTCATCCAGCCAGAAACGTGTCCCCGCTTCAGGATATTTAGGCAGCTGGCAGGATGAGAGGGCTGTAAATCAAACGCACCTCGAGTCATTTGTGTGTTTGAAACCGTGTCATGCAGACACTGCACCAGTATTGACCTTTTATGAAAACCCAAATAAGGTCCAGTCTTTGCCGTTGACCCAGACATGATGGATATGATGCGGTTTGATTGATGACATAGTTTCTGTGCAGTTGATGAGGCTGGCCGTCTGTGACAAGCTCCGGGAATTAGTTTGGAGCAAGATTTGCATGAGGAATAATAGACCGAGCAGGAGCACAAGCGACTCGATGATCTCAAGTCTTAGTTTGTGTTTTTGTTTTTTTTATTTTGAACAACTTTTGTCTCATTTGACAGACTGTTCTCCAACAAAAAAAAAAAAAAACCTTCCCTCATTTGTGCAAGCTGCTATCGTGACCTGTTTACATTTAAAAACTGTGATTTGAAGCGGTTAGAAGAAAAAGTGCATGTAAAATTGCAGATGGATATGTCACCCTGGCAGCTAACTGAGCCTTAACCTATTTATTTTTTCAAATTATCAACTGTGGAGTAATTATGTCACAGGTATGTGAAGCTAACTGAGGGAGGTTAATGTCTTACAGATAAATACAGCCAGATGGACATAACTGCATATTCTCCTGAAGAGTTGGTTCCAGTGAGTTTAAGTTATTTTAAACAATTATTGCCAGTTTTCAGCTGATTAACTCATAAGCTGATATTTTTTGTCACTAATACGCTCATACATAGATACGCGAACCCTTGACACACTTGAGAGGATGCTTTCACCAACAATTCTGAGTGCTTTGAGCAGCATATAAACTGCTGTTAAAAGGAAAATAAAAACTTGATCCCTACACATGCACAGAGCTTTGCAAAGTATTCCACAGACCGTTTGTGCACAGCATCTCGCCAGATTTCAGTATCTCACTCCTCATGTAATCCCAGACTGAATTAATGATGCTGAGATGAGAGCTCTGCGGAGGCTGTGGCATCTGTAGCAGGACCGCTTGTTAATTTGTGAAGATGGGTGAATGGCAATAAATTTGACATGCTAAAAACATTTTCAATCTATTGTACAAAAAGTACATTTTCCATTTTGCTGAGGCAAGAAACTTTTCATGTGTTACCAGGAAAAATATTTTCTTTTACAGATGTGGACTAATGGTGGGAGACACAATACTTACTTTCGGGAGTTAAACAACCATTTCTGTGTTACAGTTTATGCATTTCTGTAATAAGAATCGATTATATGCGCACTATTATGGAGCTAAATCAGTTTGAATTATCACAAATGCGCAGGACAAGATTCACAAATGCACAGGACATGATTCACAAAAGCACAGGACAAGATTCACAAAAGCGCAGGACAAGATTCACAAAAGCGCAGGACAAGATTCACAAATGCGCAGGACAAGATTCACAAAAGCACAGGACAAGATTCACAAAAGCACAGGACAAGATTCACAAAAGCAAAGGACAAGATTCACAAAAGCGCAGGACAAGATTCACAAAAGCAAAGGACAAGATTCACAAATGCGCAGGACAAGATTCACAAATGCGCAGGACAAGATTCACAAATGCACAGGACAAGATTCACAAATGCGCAGGACAAGATTCACAAATGCACAGGACAAGATTCACAAAAGCGCAGGACAAGATTCACAAATGCGCAGGACAAGATTCACAAAAGCACAGGACAAGATTCACAAAAGCGCAGGACAAGATTCACAAAAGCGCAGGACAAGATTCACAAAAGCACAGGACAAGATTCACAAAAGCACAGGACAAGATTCACAAAAGCGCAGGACAAGATTCACAAAAGCACAGGACAAGATTCACAAAAGCACAGGACAAGATTCACAAAAGCAAAGGACAAGATTCACAAAAGCACAGGACAAGATTCACAAATGCGCAGGACAAGATTCACAAATGCGCAGGACAAGATTCACAAAAGCGCAGGACAAGATTCACAAATGCGCAGGACAAGATTCACAAAAGCACAGGACAAGATTCACAAATGCACAGGACAAGATTCACAAAAGCACAGGACAAGATTCACAAAAGCACAGGACAAGATTCACAAAAGCGCAGGACAAGATTCACAAAAGCGCAGGACGATTTACAAAAATTTTGCGCATTTGTGAATCTTGTCCTGCGCATTTTAGAAAATTTAAACTGATTTAGCTCCATACACTGTATGCATTATATGGATGAGCACACAGGAAGCACTGGGTCTGTTTCTTCTTCCATGGGTCATTCATTCAAAGCGATACACAAATAGAAAATTATTTCTCAGTCTGGCCCTTCCAGCCTGTTTGTGATCGCAATCTTTTGTTTTGGCTTTTTCCTCTTTGTGTGCAAAAAGAGAGAGAGGGGGGGGTGTGGGTCCTTTCAACCTTGACCGAGTTGCTCTGCTGTCATGAATACATAAGAATAGATAACATTCTTTATGGGTATTGAACAGTGGTAAGCACAGCTGCAGCAGATCACGTGTGGTCTCGTCACAAACATTTCTGAATCAGCTACAAGTTTTTTTTCTAATTATGAAGCAATCAAATGACATTTTTTTTCTTATTTCTTTTTTCAGGATGATGTCGTTCAAATATTCTTACGGTACAAATGCTTTGGCAGTGTGGGTCCGGCCTTCAACAGAGCTTCATTTATCATCATCCATCAACAGACTTCATCTTTCAACATTCATCACTTTTCTCCTGGATTCCTTATCAAAACACCCTGCTCTTACTTAAAGGCAGCTTTTTATCTGTGTTGTACTTTATTTTTATGTAATTTACAGTCAGAACACACAAAAACATTTAAACAGACAACAAATGCAGTGAATAACATTGAACATTATTACAGTGAAGTGTTATGCTGGGAAATCTTGACCCTGGCATTCATATGGATGTTACTTTGACATACCACACACCTCAGTATTATGCAGATAAGGTAAATCCATCCCCCAGCAGAGCATTACGCCCTATCACACTGTAAAAACTGCTCAGGAATGACTCAAAGAACAGGACACAAGGCAAAGTTTTGCCTGAGTCACAGCTTCTGAGACTCTGATTGAGCATCCACCGAGTACATCAAAGCAAATTTGTTACGCTTGTGCTTTTTATTATATTATGAGTAACACAGGTAAGACTTGGCGGAACTCTCACACCCACACACATTTCCAGAAATTCAAGACGATATAGATAAGATAACGAACCAGTTCCCACTTGATATGTCTTCTATTGTCAGCGTATGTGATAAAGTTTCAGTAAAGCATGGAAATAAACAGACAGCAATCAGCTTCAAAGGGTAACTGGGAATTATTGGGTTTCAAAAAATTAAACCAGCATTGATTAAAAGACTCTTGATAGAAAATCAATTCTTCTCTTATTTTACTTTACAAAATGACACTGTCAGAATTGCCACGGAGCAGATCCAGAGATATAAACTTTATTTAATTCTTTTTTGCGATATGGATCTGCTGTGGTGAAACTACAACTGTTACAAAGATGGACCACATTACCTCCCAAAAACGTGCTCGTGTGGCGTTAACGCAGGCAAATGATTAAGTTCAAATAACATGTGACATCTAGTGGTCATGAGAGGAACTGCATGCCTGTCTGCCTACTCAAACAGTTTCAACCAAATTATATTACTGCCTAAAGCCAACCAGGAAGTGATGTTGTAGTGTATTTTCTTTTCATGTTACCAACCCAGTAAAATGGCTTCCATGACAGTGAATGTCGCATTGAAAAAAGAATGTATTTCAGCCCAAACTATAAGTGTTTCGTAAACCTACCAAAGTAATTTAACTGTTTTAACTCAACCAGGAAGCAACAGTCATGTTAATAGTAAATAGTGAACAGTGGTGATCTCAATCTGATGGCACGCAAAGGCCCATGGTTGAATTTTGATGTGAAAACACTCACGAGTCGCATTTCCCCTCTGTTGCTGGTAGAGCCATTACTTCACAGGATGCCTCTTTATGATGCGTATTGAAGGGTATGAACAAACAACCTATATGACCATTTCAGTTGAGAATAGAATGTACATCACATTAAGTTGTGGTCTGGTCTTCTGTAAAAACAAAGAAAACATTTCAAGAACATATTTCAAGTATTTGCATACTCAACTAAAGTTTACCTCATAAATAGGGCTGGGCAATGATTAAAATTTTTAATCTAATTAATCATATGATTTCCCTGATTAATCACGATTAATCGCATTTGTACGCAAAATCCAAAAATGAATTCAAAAGTAGTGTATAGCTTTTAGCATTTAGTTTTATTTTAAATGTGCTGCCATATGAATGAAAGTGCCATAACATTTGTTGTGCAAACACACTTTTAACATCAGCATCTTTCTGTAGTTTTTATGTAGAAGCCTCGCTCCACTGTCTGTTTCCTTGAATGACTTGCTGCTATCAGTTGTGTGTTTTGCCTTTAAGTGATATTTTAGACTGGAACTACTATGCTGAGAAGACAATTCAACTTGGCAGTGTTTACAGATGACTTTGGTTCTGTCGACTCCGCCGTCTGGAAGAACTTTAAAATGAAAATGGCCGAGTAAAAGTTCCGTACCCTTCTCCATGTTTGGTGGATCCGCCGATTACTTTCTTTTCCGGTTCCTCAGCAGACAGCAACAGACTTTTACAAAATAAAAGCCTGTGAGCAACATATTTTTACAATAATAAAATAAATAAAAGTAAAACAGGGGTGGTCAGTGGCGTAGTGGGTTGAGCAGGCGCCCCATGTACAGAGGCTATAGTCCTCGCTGCAGCTGGCCCCGGTTCGGGTCCCGCATTGGACAGCCCTTTGCTGCGTGTTGTTCCCCCTCTCTCTGCTTCCTGTCTCTCTGAACTCTCCTATCCATTAAAGGCACAAAAGCCCCCCAAAATGTTTAAAAAAAAAACATGCGTTAATGCGCGATAAAATATTTATCGGCGTTAAATAATTAATACGTTAACGCGATAATAACGAGTTAACTTGCCCAGCCCTACTCATAAAATGTAAAGTGACCCAGCAGCAACAAGGCATCTCACCTACATACACTTGGAATAATCCTTACTGACATGAACGGCTTAAAGTTTTCCTCAGTTTGTCCTTGTTGCTCTGCTATGTGAAAGCGGAGGGATGTGAGGCTGGTAAAGATGCTCAGCAAACAGTCCTTCAGGGCAATCCCAGAAGTAGTAACAGACTACACAGAGGAAGGGCAATAGACGATCCTTGACAGGAAGCTCCAAAAAAATATTTTCATTTGTCTCTCTCCAGAATCTGGCAACAGCTCAAATTAAATATTTGAAAAGAGAAGAACAATAACAACACCTTGCAAGGGTCTGGAATTAAACCCCTCTGGAGCTTCTGGGAATCAGCGCAAACAGGGGTCTAAATCCTTCTTGCAGGAATGTGCATTTGTGTGTGTGTGTGTGTGTGAGTGAGTGTCTCTTCTTGCAACAGTGGCTCATATTTCAGCTGAATGTCAGGTTTTAGCAGTCAGACAAGGATAAGCATGATTTGAATAATGTTTTCTGTCAGCTGCAGCCCTACGTTTTAGTAGCACATATTCACATACACACACTTATATACGCTCACAAAACACTTTCAGTCAGTTAGATGCACGTATAAAGCTGTATATGGCACTCAAATGCACAGCGACAAGCACGAGTGCAGCCATAGACACTCCAATGCAAGTATACTCTGCTATACTCTGTACATGTGGAGAGTGCATACTTTAAACATTATAGAAACATACAGTAAACATCCTATCAAATGAATTACATTACATTACGGTACTTTTGCAGACGCTTTTATCCAAAGTGACTTACAATAAGTGTGTTCCACATCGGTAGGCAAAAGAACTTCAGGTCACAAGAAATCATAAGTGCATTTCCTTCCAAAACCAAACAGCTAAGAGCATAACTAGTGCTAGAGTAAGTGCGGTAAGTTAGGGAAATGGGAAGACAATTTAGAAAACAAAGACAAGTTAGGGAACAAATAAGTGTGTAAGGAGCTGGGACGAAACAGGTGATGTCCTAAGAGGGCAGATCTGAATTAAAAGTATATTGAGGATTATATCTTTAGATTTTGGGTACAAGCGAAGACCCGATGCCTTCCACAAAAATTGACTCAATTCTACTCGATTGCAACACCACAAACTGAAATAGGTTTTACAGCTTGAAAAGTGTCATTGTTCTTTCTATTCACTCGGAGAAACAGACTAATCACTCACCATTTACTGCTTACAGCATCACTTGTTTTCAAGGTTCTTAATATCTAATGTAGTAAACTAATGAAGAAGTAAACACATTCACAAAAGCTCCTAAGAGATTCACTACACGCTCACAGAAATACCCAGTGATATATTCATGAGCGGAAATATTTTGCTGCTCCGACTTTGGCCAGTTTCTACGCACAGGGACACTTATCTCAAGTGATGAAGGGACTGTAATTCACAACCAAATATCGCACCGTTTTCAAAGACTAAAATGGTTCAATTTTCTACTTTTTGCATCAGAGCTGTTGCTCAAAATCATGTGCGGTCCTTTGACGTAGCTTTACATCAATTCCTGTCTTTATCTTGTGCATGTGCAAAGGTATCGGTACACGCACAATGCTGGAGAGTTATAAGCTTGCATATATTTTGGGTTGTTTGTATGTGGTCCCAGGCTTTGGTGAGAACGTTAAGCTTCAGTTTAAATGTTTTGATAAGGAGGCTGCCGTATACGAGGGAAAAGGTCTATGAGAAAAGGAGAAAAGATCACATGGACCTAACAGGTCAGGCTTCAGTTCCATTCCAGGGACCCTCATGGAGTGCTGCAGGCCTGAGTGCTGACGAAGAAAGACTGTAACACTAAACTATGGCACAGAAAAGAAATGGAGCAGCAAAAAGCGAGCTTGCTTTGCTGTTATATAATTAGTATGTCAAGCATTGGGCCCAGAGGCCGAAAATAGTGCCGCTGCCTCGCTCAGGCAGTCGAGGCAGGGAGGTCAAATGGAATGGGAGGAGGCATTTAAGGCCTAATATAACAGCGCTCTAACAGTGCCAGTCAAGAATTTGTGGTGCAGGGCAGCCACACGCAGTGTGTAATCCCTGACACAGTTGGCGGTGCTTTGCTGACACGACATTCAGAAAGTCAAGACTGGGGATGAAAGTGCTGATCTGTTCATTCAGTTTCCTCTTGATAGATTAAGTTTAAAAGCATTCTGATGGGACCTTCATTTGTCATTTACTGTATATGTTGTTGTTGTTTTTTTTGCTGTGTAATGATCTGAGTGATAAACGTCTCGAAGAAATGTTTTGGATCATAAAAAAGAAGAAAGTCAGTAGATTTGTCCAAAAATACAGGATTGGGTTACTGTTCAGCCATGTTAAAGCGGTGATTAGAAGAACAGAATGCAGGGAAATATTCCCTTTCTGAGTTTATTTTACATTGCAGCACACTGTACACTGCTCTTTCTACTGGAAAACATGAACAATTTTTGGAAATTTCTAACAGTCATGAACTCTTTGTGGAAAACAGTCCACTGGTTGAAATCCAAAAATAAATCCACTGATATCTATCGGAGAACAGAATATAAAGCTTCCTTAAAGGGATAGTTCGCCTCTTTTGACACAAAATCGTTCTCTAGGAAAAAGTCAGACCTCACAATCGCTTGGCACTATTTTCTCTCCCTTCATATCAATGCCTGCAGCCACCTGCCAATAGCCACGCCTGTTACAGTGTTTGATGCTCGGTCTGTACTTCGGTCTGCACGGTCTACACAGCAGACTTTTTCCTGGAGAACAATTTTGTGATGCAAATGTATTACTCTTTTGAACGCATATTGTTTTGAGAAGCAAAACGCTTTATTTTTGTGGCCCCAGCCAACTAGCCGGACTTC